>NC_090253.1:32666984-32911984 GCF_037325665.1 Littorina saxatilis
GGGTGCTTCATTTGATACGCTTGATACAATGCGAGCTGCCTGAGTCATACCTTACGCAAACGACCTTATTACATACCTTGAAAGTCAACTCGGTGCTTCATGTGATACGGTTGACACACTGCAAGCTACTGGCTCATATTAAGGGCAACATCCTTTATCCTTTGTAGGGGTAATGTATCCTCGCATTACACTCGTTTTGAGTGCCCCATTTGAACATTTTGCGAACATTAGACGAAAATGGCCTATTTGTCAGTTGTATTGTTGGTAAATTCAGAACAGAAAGGTTTCGACGGTACGATACCACAACATTTACGGCGATGAAAGACTGAAAAACGAGACGCGAGGAAACCTCAGTAACTATTTTGTCCAGAAAAACTTAAGGGTACAGACTTAAAAAATTTAAACTAAAAAAATAAGTTCTTACTTGCCGTGGAAAACTTCAGGAGCAGCTGATGAGGAATTCGGGAACTACAGAGTTAGAGAAATGGTCGCATAATGTTTAGTAATTTTCCGAAGCTAAAGGCAGTCTACTTCGTTCTCCGTTACTATGAAGAAAGTTTATGCAGCAGATCATCGAAAATGACATCAAATGAAAAATTGGTGTATTTGGCCAACTGCTGACACCAACGCATCCAAAACCAAATAGCCTGCCAACGTTCCACAAACTTCACGGAATAAAAAAAAAAAACCTTTCATGTTTTGTGATGCTGACACCAAAAGTCTTCCTTTGCACTTGCCAAACCATCCAAAGTCCTGACAATGCTACAATAGTGGATGACTGAGAAAGGAAAAGAGAATAACAACATCCTCTGACAATGTCTCAAGCTGAGAATGAAATAAGAATAAAATAACAAGACAATCACCACAAACAACACCAACAAAGAGAACAAAAAAATGATTGATCGGGAAAATGTAAACAAGTACGAAACAAATCAAAAGATAATATTAAGAATTATAAATAAACGCTTCAAACAAAACCTTTTTGGCTCTCTCTCATTTCAACATACCAGTAAACAAGAGGGGGGGGGGGGGGGGGGGGTGATACAGGCGAACACGCGGACTGGAGTGTCATCTTTCTGTTGTGGTAACTGATATGGCCTGTTGTTGCGCGGGATGTGTGTCCCAGAGTCAACTTTGTGCAGACTCTCCTCGGTGTCCGAACACCCCCGTGAGCACGCATGCGCACGATAAAGATCCCAGGGTCACAGCGAAAGCCTCAGGCCTTGGAAACACGAATACATGCATGCAAAAATATGAAGCCCGGGTGTCCGTTCGGCCAACAGCCAATAAAGTAACCATTTCAGCACTGACCCAAGACGACCCAACTCGGTCCCTGGCCCATTTCAGGTCTCCTCTAGCAGCCGGCAGCCAGCTGTCTACAACCCCCCCCCCCCCCCTGCATTTTAATTTTTTAATTTCATACAAAGCCGGGTTTTCCCGTGTAACATGCCCCTAATGGCTTTGCCGTGAGGGCGTAAAACTTACATTTTTCTCCCTGTCTTTCATGCTCCGGTCGATGCAAAATGACAACAGACCGGTCACACTCTCAAGAAAAAGTCGAAAAATCTTCACATTATGCACATTAAGCGGCAAATCACAAGCATATTAGCACCTACTTGAAATTACAAAGCGCTGAGATCATCACATGTCTATCCAACAGACCACACCTGTCACAACACCACAGAACTCGACCAAACTAACATTTACTGATTGATACTTTACTTATCTTGTGACTAGTAGATAATGGCACTCTAATTTGAGAGTGTCCCGGCCATAAAGCCAGCTAGTCAGGAGTTCTTCCCGTGCGAGTAATTCCTGAGGCGTGACACTGACAGTGACTAAAATAGTTTTCATCCGATCATCTTTATTTTCCACCTCTTGATTTTAAATTTGGTCTTTTTCTTCTTTTATTTTGTTGGAGGGCTCATGGTCGTGCGTTATATGACGTCGGTATCCATTAAAGCAAGTCTCGCGAGTTTGGCGAGTAAGTGCTGCAGTTAAATCTTTTATGTGCTACAATGTAAGTGTTTTAGGTGGTACAGTTACAGTGCTACATTTCAAGTGTTTTATACGGTACAGTTAAAGTGCTACAGTTTAATCGTTTAAGTGCTACAGTTTAATCGTTTAAGTGCTACAGTTTAAGTGTCGTTTACTTTTGTTTCAGGTCAGCGAGCGTCCAATGGCGGCCAGCAGGCACCCCCCTCCACCCACAGTGCGGGCAGCAGAGGCCAGTCACTGGACCCCACTCCATCCACAACACCCCCGGCCATCACCGTGACTCAGCCCGAGCAACCTTCACCCCCCACCACAAGTCCTGCTGCTGGAAGCACTCCAGTGGACGAGGCATCAGATGCAGCGCAACAACCTCCGGCTGTCGTCAAGAGTCCCACACCAGCTGCGGACACTTTCAAGTCCCCCGAGCGAGCTGCGTCACCCAGTCCCACCGAGGTAGCCAGTGTCCCAGATGATAACAAAAGGGCATCATCTCCTGTCAGTGGTGTTTCACTCTCATCCGCTCCAGCAATCAGTGGCAAAGCTCCACGGGTCAAGGAGGGAGAAAGCACCCCTTCACCCCAAGCTGGGGACAACAGAGCAGGGCCAAGCAGTGACCAGAGACCCGATCTGACGAGGTCGGAGTGTGAAAGGAGCAACACTCCCCAGGGTAGCAGAGACAGTGACGCTGAAGGCGGATTTAGGCAGAGAAGCGACCTTTCGGGTTCAAGCTCCGAAAAGGACACAGCTCTAGAGATCGGCAAGAGCGAAAACACTCCTGAAGTAGCCAGTGAAGAAGAAGGTAGACCGACCTCAGTGCCTGGCAAGCAGAAAACTGACCTCACGAAAGGTGAAGTCGCCCCTTCAGCCTTACTTGAAGAGGAGGGCGGACTTACTTCCGAAGAACCAGCTGGAAAACAGAAACCTGACCTCACAAAGGACGAAAACACCCGCACAGCAGACGCACGTGAAGAAGAGAGTGACCTAGGGCCGAAGCCTGACGATCAGCGACCCGACCGGACAAGGTCGCCTGTCCGGAGAGTGCGGCGGTGGCGATCAGCAGTGGGGGAGTCGCCTCCGGTCAGCACAGACAGAGCGAGGCAGTCTCCCAGCCCGGGAAGTGCGGAGCTAGGGGAGTACGCTGACATCCAGGACATCGACGAGCTGAGACAGGTGGTAAGTACTCAGAAAGCAAAGGATTTAGTGTTTGATTAGTATGTGGCCAGGAGTAAAAGAGGTGTATAATTCTCACCATTCCCCTAACGTTTTCATCATAAGTACATGTGAGGGGGGGGGGATTAGCGAATTATATTTCGAGAGAATGTCGGTTTAAGGCCATATGCCGTTTCCTCCGACCTTGTCGTCTCCAAAAGCAAAAGACCGTCAAAACAGCCCTCATATGATTGCAATGACGTTTATCGTTTAAGGAGGGATGGAGAGTTGTTATCTTGAGAACCAAGGGTGAGGGAAAAGCTATAGCTACAGCCAAGACATTGAAGTGTTGATTCGATAGTGACACGTAATGCGCCGAATCGCCATTGAGTGGTGGTTCTTTCGTTTCACAAGGTCTTCTACGATGAAAACCTTGCAGAAAAAGTTACGGTGTGTAACAAGGATATTTCACAGTGAGACGACGGGGATGCTACGACTTTAACTTTTGTATGAGTTCAAATGAAATCTGTTGATGGAAATAATGTGTAAAACAAAGCTGTAATGAAAAGTGCAGAGGAGAAAACTGGCAGGGTTGCATGCCGTATTCATGTTTTGGGAGAAACATTGAGAAGAATTTACTCATCGTTATGCAACATGGGTTGAAAAAAGAAGGAAACAATACTCATCACTGACTGTCAGAGAAGTCGTGTTACAGACAAACATGGGTCCGTAATGGAATTAAAAAGAAATGAATGAACAGACAGCTGAAGGTCGGACAGACACGACACGAGACAGACGAACAGACAGACGCACTGACGTACACAAAAAAATCAAAGCAAAGACAAACACAAGAAAGCTAGAGTTAAAACATGACAAGAAGTTGCAAAGTCTGATTGCCCGCGCTCCCTGGGCAAGCCGCACACGTCAGTGCTAATATTGTTGCTTTCATCAGAGGCCCCCTGTCCTTAGTGCAGTGGTTAAAGACTTTGTCAAACACATCAATGCTAAGTCAACCAGCGCGCCAGGCTGGCCAATACTCGTCATTTGATTTGTGCATTGGGCCCCTGTGTCCCGACGAGTGGGGGAAGTTGCAATACCAACAGTGCCGGTCCTCGTAAACCCTCCAATAAGGTTTTTGCCGAGGGGAGTTGATTGTGAAGGTGTTTGCTCACGAAACGTCTGTGTCTGCGACGGTACAAAAAGTAACAACGATGGGATAGACATTTTGCTGGACGATATCAGCGCAGAAGGCTTGAGTAGTGTTAATTGAATGTGTCGTCGGCGTTCATTGGATTTTTCTGAGAAAAGGTAATTGTCAGCTTTGTAAAAGAGGTAGGTGTGTCTTTTTGATTTCTGTTATGGCAATATCTTGTCAGAAAGCGGTTTTGTCAAAGATCTTTGTCATATACAAGTCTGGCAATCGTGTATGTACCTCCTTGTAGGAAGAGCTTTTGTGCGCAGATATGAAATAGATGAAGCACAAGCTGGAATGTATGCACGTAATGTACGTTGTGGAACAGTGCATGTCCACATTTAAGGGACAGTGTTGCTGTTGTTGGATTTGAATATGCCAGGCTTCAGACCTTTGATACGAAATGTAGGGACAAAACCGATAAACAAAATGAAGGAACGATTCTAGATTAAAATGCTAAAGAAGATGGTACTGTTTAAATCGCTGCAGTAAGGGAGAGTTACTGGTTCCGTACCGGTTATGGGAATCGTACCACTCGTTTTCCCCGAAAACGGGTGATGATACGGAGCCAATGACTACGTAGCACAAAAGGGTAGTCTAAAGGAATTAACTCGCTGAAACGAAAATGGCGGATCAACACCATGTGGCGGCTAGGTGAGAAAGAATCAATTTTAACGTTTTTTGATGTTATCTATATATATATACGACTAGTGTCTGTGTGTCTGTGTATCTGTCTGTGTGTCTGTGCGCGATGCACGGCCAAAGTTCTCGATGGATCTGCTTCAAATTTGGTGGGCATATTCAAGTAGACCCGGGACACGACACAACCTGGTCGATATTTCAACACGTGCTCTCAGCGCGCAGCGCGGAACCGATTTTGGTTCCACCTCAGCTATTTTGGTTCCACCTCAGCTTACCCGGGCCCCCATACCGACACACCATAGCCGCTACACCACATCACAACGCCAAAGTTCTCGGTGGATCTTTTTCAAATTTGGACACCGTATTCAGCTACACCCCGGACACAATATCATCGATGAGATATTTCAACACGTGCTCTCAGCGCGCAGCGCTGAACTCATTTTCGTTTTTGTGTTCATTTCACCATTATAAGTAACTCTTCCTTATCTTCTCCAGTGTTTGGCGTTTATCTCCCTTCCTTCGTGTGGCTTTCCCGTTCAGTTGTAAGTTACTACACTGCGCTGTCCACTGCGCTGAGCGTCTTCGGATATTCCCGGCGTTCTGTTACTGTTACCTATTTTTAGAAGGTCAACGCAGTGTACAGAACGTAAATTGGACCCGTAAATTATCCTCACTGTAAAAGTGCAAAGGTCGAATCAATTTATAGCCACGCGAAAAATACACTGTCATCTATCTCTCTATAGATACGGCTTCTCTGTGTTTGTGTGTGTGTGTGTGTGAGTGTGTGTGTCTCTATGTAAGCAACACCTGTGCATTCTTCAGTTCTGTTTGTGATGTGGTCTGGCGGCTTTTGTGTAATTTTATGTACTGGCCTTCCTTTGAGAAGCCATAACTTGCTCAGTCCTGTTTGAGTGGAGTTCGCCTCCAAATGTGATTAACACGGTTACATTCGTCGACAAGGATGGGACTCGATATGGTCAGGAATGGCATTATGGCCACTGAATCATTTTCGTGCTGTTCCCATTCCACGAATCTGGGAGGGACCTAAGCTTGGCGGGTCCATAGTTCGGCGTACGGCTCTAAGTACTTCTTCCCGGCGAAGCCGGCTACCCGGCGAAGCGGGTATTCATTCTAGTTTTACATAATTTTGTTTTGCGTGACACTGTATCTGAATACGCAAAGACTAGTTGCAATCTTGTTTTGTCATAAAGTTCAATGACTGACCTGCGATCCAGCTAAGTTTAGAGCAAACTGTCTCAGCCTCCTTGTGTGTATGGCCTCGTTTGATATATGACTATACAGTTGGTCATCTGTATGGTACCGGTGGTACGATTCAGATGACTCGTGGTACGATATGCATGACTACATATAAATGTGTGTGTTTGTTGTGAACGGTTTTCAGCAAGCAAAAGCAGAGAAAAATGGATTGCGTGTGTTTTGTGTCACCAATGGGCACACGAAAAGTGCACACCAAGTGATGGTTTCACTTACATTTGCCACCATTGTGATGATTCCAGTGAATAGACACTTGACTGTCAAAACAGTGATTTGAAAGTGAATAGCCTGGTTTTGCGGAAGTGTTGCCATACTGTGTGCTGCACATTTTGGACTGAAACGGTTTTGTTGTATTGTTTATATTTGAATAAAACAGGTCATGCCTATCGTACCTGCGGGTTATTGTTATAGTACCGGTGGTACGAAGACCCAGTCTTTTGATTCGTACCTTTTGAAGGAAAAGAACAACATTGTGTGGTGTCTATTGTGTGTACCATCTGATAATATAAAACATACTATATGGTAGAACCATATTGGCACTATGCAAGGTGCAAATAGCAGTGCTCCGGGATATGCTTGTGACGCAGATGAGTTTTTTCTTAAGTGGTACGGAACCAGTAACTCTCCCTTAATCATACAGAATGACAGAAAATGAATAAAAAGAGAAAATCGGTTACAAACGAAAAAAGATACAACTGTAAGAATTGGTAGGGACTGTTAAAGTGAATGGTCTAGCTTGGAACAAAAACAGACGTCTAGACACTCGCTCATTGCTTGACCGTAAGTCTCTGTAGAATGCAGGACGACGGCGAAAGTGACGATAACGGCGACGACGACGACGATGCTGGTGCTGCGGATGATAATGATGACGACGACGAGGATGATGATGATGGTTACCAATCGCAAAAGATTATTTTAAACTGACTTATTGCCAGGCATGCAGGGAGAAACAGTATCAGCATCAAAACCTCGGAGCAAAAGGTAACGCCCTTGATAATTGTGGAGACAACAAAATGATGTATGCCTGAACAGCTGCTTTCAGCTGATTATTGCATTATATTGCTCTTTTCTGTATGTCAACCCTCTGCTGCGCCTGATGGCTTTGCCGATTATTACATTTTATTTGTATGATGTGTGTTTCAGCTCAATGCTACGCCTGGTATTGACGAGAAGCGAAAGATTCGCAATGCTATGCGACAGCTTCGAAGTAATGGCGGACTAGGTAAGTGCAGTTTCTGTGTTTTCATTATCTGTTTGGAACTTGTCTTCCCCGCTCTCGAGGAGTGTACGTGAAAAACAAGATATATGTCCGGTGTCAGTGTAGCAGCTATGTCTTCCTTTTGTTATGTGTTTGTATTTTCTTTTCTCTACACGAGATAAAAATAATGGTGCATCCTGTGACAATTTTTGATGACAAGTTTGCAAACGAACGTTTCCTAATTTTAAAGAACACACGCGGCCTTCTTTAAGAAACGCTTTCCAGATAAATTTAGACCTAACGCACATTCGCTGCACCATATATGGGCATTAATTCAATTCATTGGAATTGTGGAACTGACATGACTCTCTAGCGTCGGAGTTCCGATTCACTAACGTCAGGACTCACAAACAAACAAATAAACAAACAAACAAACAAAAAACCCACCAAAAAACCAAACAAACAAACACACACACACACACACACACACACACACACACACACACAAACGCGTGCACGCACGCACGCACGCACGCACGCACGCACATACATACAGACCTTTACATGTACATTTTTCACAAAAAGCGACTGTGATTCGGCGAAAGATACCGTAAGTGTCAGCCCCTCGTTTTTCCTCAACGATTTCCTCACAAATGTTATTCAAGGATGTGCTTTTGAAAAGACGCCGATCGTCCATTAGCTCCAACAGTGACATTGTCAAGGCAAGGGCCCACCATACTGAGTGGCAGTTTTCCGAGCAAGTAAGCATGAAGAGGCTGCCTTTGACTCCATAGCTTCTGCCTTCTTACGCCTCATTTCATGCGCTGCTAGAGACTTATAGCACCCAGCACATGGTGACTGTCGTTTTCTCTTTTCCGTTTGTGACTCGACCAGATATTTTGTTGTTGGAAGAGGAGAGAGAGAAAAGATTTCTCACTGTGATGTAAATTTCACCGCTGACACCTGAAATGACTTTGTGATGGAGGGAGAGACACACTGCATGATATCGCAAATGGCCTTCTCGTGGGCCAACACGAGTATTTTGCTTGTCTTTCAAAAATGATAAGGAAGAGGGCATCTCATACTAAATGTCGTTGTTCCAGCGTCGCGGACGACGCTGGTATCTGTGGTTGGGAAGAACGTGCCTGTGGAGAATTAGTCTCCAAGCCAAAGCGCGCTGACTCTCCAAGCCAAAACAATTTCAAAGCTGAAAAAAATGTACAATTTACGCGAAACGATTAAACACAGCTTTCGGGTGTTTTTTTTAATCTAAGATGTACATAAATATACCACTCCGACCATAAGGAAAAGAAAAAAAGACACACAAAAAAAAAGACCGAGAGGAGCCGAGTCAATCCGAGACCAACCGAGAGGACGTGTTTCGCGCCGTTTCGACGTCGTTTGTTCAGATGCGGCCGGTTGGATCAGTTGCGGTCATACAGGGGCGCCTTGCACAAGAAAAGATCTTCAACAATCCCGATCATCATCATGGTACAATAATGTTTTGTGCGCCCCCATGTATGTGTTCTGTGCTAATAATGCACGGTTGTGAAATGTCCGTACACATTTTGTGGCACTATGTAATTGTTAGTGCATCCTCCGGCGGATGCTTCGTGCTAAAAATGCACTTCCATTAAAATATTGTACGCTCATGTCAGTAATATATTTTCAATTGTTTCTCTGTCAATTTCAAGTGTTTGTTTCCAATTACTTCAGTATCTCCCTGTTGCAATTCCAGGTGATTCATTATGCATGTGCCAATTTGAGGTGTTTAATTCTGATTCCTGTATTTACAGTGTAAAATTAAAACTATTGTTTTCAAACATTCCTATGACACCTGGTAATTGTTCTGTGGTTTTGTTTTTAATTTGTATTTTGTTTTTCTGCAATAAATATTTGAAATGGATCTGAGGCCGACTTACTACTTTTAGCACTCTTTTTCACCACATTCCCACGTACAGATATTGCAATATCAACTCTTCCTTTCTACCTGTTTCAAACAAGCTCTATTTTTTAATTAAAAAGTTTTTACTAAATGTCTTAACATAGAGGGGGGAATCGAGACGAGGGTCTTGGTGTATGTGCGTGTGTGTGTGTGTGTGTGTGTGTGTGTGTGTGTGTGTGTGTGTGTCTGTCTGTGTGTGTGTGTGTGTAGAACGATTCAGACTAAACTACTGGACCGATCTTTATGAAATTTGACATGAGACTTCCTGGGAATGATATTCCAGGACGGTTTTTTTGGTGTTTTTTTTTATAAACGTCTTTTATGACGTCATATCCGGCTTTTTTGTACAAGTTGAGGCTGCACTGTCACACCCTCATTTTTCAATCAAATTGATTGAAATTTTGGCCAAGCAATCTTCGACGAAGGCCGGACTTCCGTATTGCATTTCAGTTTGGTGGCTTAAAAATTAATTAATGACTTTGGTCATTAAAAATCTGAAAATTGTAAAAAAATAAATAAATTATAAAACGATCCAAATTTACGTTCATCTTATTCTTCATCCTTTTCTGATTCCAAAAACATATAAATATGTTATATTTGGATTAAAAACAAGCTCTGAAAATTAAAAATATAAAAATTATGATCAAAATTAAATTTCCGAAATCGTTTTAAAAACTATTTCATCTTATTCCTTGTCGGTTCCTGATTCCAAAAACATATAGATATGATATGTTTGGATTAAAAACACGCTCAGAAAGTTACAGTAAAGCGTGCTATGAAGCACAGCGCAACCGTTACCGCGCCAAACAGGCTCGTCACTTTCACTGCCTTTTGCACTAGTGGCGGACTACGTTCAGTTTCATTCTGTGAGTTCCACAGCTTGACTAAATGTAGTAATTTCGCCTTACGCGACTTGTTTTTTCTTGTGGCTGTTTGATCAATTCATAGCAAGCATTGACTGAAATAAACAATTTATATATCCAGCACAACATGCAATTCATTGACTTTTGACCCTAACCTTTTAACACTTCCCAAAATAAATCTTTGGTGGACATTGCATCGACGCTGTTCATTTTGAATGAACATTTTTCTTGTTGTCAAGTGTTATTGGTGTTTGAATGTAAGTTTTTGTACCAGATGTTGGCAAAGATTTTGCAAAGGCTCAAATTTTCCACTCCGACGTGATCTGATCTTGATTCTACGAGGTTGAAGATTCTAGTTAATCAGTCAAACGTTTTTGTGTGTGTGTGTCTGTCTTTTTCTCTGTCGTCGTGCGCGTGTGTGTGGAGTCATTCGGGGAAAGAGAAAGAGAGAGAGAGGACAGTATATAGGAATCAGAGTTTAAAAGAGCTGGTGTTTGTCCCCTACTTGTGAAGAGAAACTCGACGTTCGAACTACTGGAAAATCTTAAACGCTGAGGATCACAATAATAGAAACGCTCTGTACTCTATTATCGCTCAGCAGTTACGGAGTAAATGTCTCGTGTGGAAGGTCAGCAGTGGTGACGATTTGTGCCCAGGGGGGTAGAGATTCCTGGATGGAAAATCAATTATATCTTGTTTTGCGGATTATGTGTGTACCCGCAAGCACAAGACCAAGTACGCGGGATAACGATCCTGTAATCCATGTCAGATTTAGGTTGGTTATAGAAACACGAACACTCTCAGCATGCATTTCCCCGGAATCGGAGTAAGACTGCCAAAATGGCGGGGAGAAACCCGGCCTTACATGTAAAAGCCCACGTGTGCCTATGAGTGTACGTGGGAGTCACAGCCCACGAACGCGTGAGAAGAAAAAGAAGCAGTTTTAAATCGAGCGAAGAAAGAAAAATTCTCTAAGGAGTCAAGCCCACGAACGCGTAAGAAGAAAAAGAAGCAGTTTTAAATCGAGCGAAGAAAGAAAAATTCTCCAAGTATCCAGTAACCAAACTTTTCCTCAAAATGTTAACCGATTGTTTCGCGGATCCAGCGATGAAGGACTACATGAATAAACGAATGTATCGGTCACTATGTCAATCAACCAATCTGTCAATCAACCAATCAGTCTGTCAATCAATCAATCAATCAATCAATCAATCAATTAAACCTTCTCACCCCCACTCCACACTCGCTCAGTTTCAAGAATCTGCAGCAAGCAGGAATACAATAGCTCGTTGTACAAGACAACAAGAACTATAACAGCCGCAGGAGGTCTTCACAGAGAAAGCCACCCATTAAACTCGAATAAAAGCTTTTATAACCTCAACACTAATACCTCTACAGCTCGACGAAAGAAGATATTGCCATACAGATAATGTTATTGTTGGGCTTGAGACGGTCCTGTTTGGTTTAGATATTGTCACAGAGTCTTAGAGGGGATCACGCAACGTGTATGTCACGCAATCCTGAGACTGACACCCGCCAGACTTTGAAGTCCTTTCATTTGGGGGTCACGGGTCAACGCGAAGATGGTTTATGCACATTTGGAGATGTTTGGCGAAGGGTTGAATATCAGCGGGTTAGACTAGAGTTATCTTGTGAAGTTAATTGCTATGTGGCCCCACCTGTTATGTACACATTGTCATTGAAGTAGGATACCTAGCTTACCTCCCTTGTCTCCCTCCTCCCTGTCTTTATTTCTATAAGTCTGTCTTCATCAAGTGAAGGCTAATGCTCCACTCTACAATCAGCCATTAAACTTCTCAAGTGAGTTTTTTCAATTCGTTCTTACTGTTTTTTCTTGTATTTTACCATGCCAGCTTGAGAGTAGACTTTCAGATCTTCACTTCTTCTTCTTCGTTCATGGGCTCCACGGTTTTTACGTGTAGGACCGTTTGTACCCCCGCCATTCAGGCAGCCAAACGCCGCTTTCGGGGGATGCATGCTTGATATTTTTTTATTTCTATAAACCACCGAACTCTGACATGGATTTTCAGTGCGCAATTGGTCTTGTGCTTTGCGTATTTTATACACATAAAGGGGGATAAGGCACTAGCAGGTCTGCACATAAGTTGACCTGGAAGATCGGAAAAATCTCCACCGCGGCCAGGATTCGAACCCACGACCTTCCGATTGGGAGCCCAGCGTCTTATCAAGTAGGCCATTACTCTCATCAGATCTTCAAGTACTCCTGTCTCCCGCTTTATCTGTTCCTCTGTGTATGCCCGCATTTGGATGAATGTGTGTGTGTGTGTGTGTGTGTGTGTGTGTGTGTGTGTGTGTGTGTGTGTGTGTGTGTGTTGCCAAGCCTTTATCTAAAGAGGAGGGCGGCAGGTGCAAAGTGTCAGCGTGATGTTTAGGAACACAATGGGGTCCCTGTTAGTGTCAACACAAAACACTATCTCTCATGTCGCCCCATCTATATATATATATATACGATGCACGGCCAAAGTTCTCGGTGGATCTTTTTCAAATTTGGACACCGTATTCAGCTACACCCCGGACACAACCTCATCGATGAGATATTTCAACACGTGCTCTCAGCGCGCAGCGCTGTGCGCGCTGAACCGATTTTTTTTGTTTTTTTTGTCGGGATCCACTACCAGTAACTCTTCCTTATCTTCTCCAGTGTTTTCAGCCGCGATTATCTCCCTTCCTCCGTGTGGCGTCAATCCATATTCCCGTTACTACGTTACTATTTTTAGAAGGTCACTGCACGTTACTATTTTTAGAAGGTCTCCAGTGTTTTGCGCGTTTATCTCCTTTCCTTCGTGCGCCGGCGTACATCCGGCGAAGCCGGGTCCCAGGCGCAGCCTGGTATTCGGCTCTACTTCTTCCCGGCGAAGCCGGTACCCGGCGAAGCGGGTAATCATCTAGTTCAAGATAAACTGCACAACCATCTAAGGACTAGTACTGCTCTTAAAGTTCACCACTTTCTCACCAAAGTCTTTTTGCGAAACAGATGATGAAGAAGAACGTGGAGAGGAAGTGGGGGGGAGGGGGTGGGGGTAGGGCGGCGGAGGAGGGTGGAGGGGTTGTCATGGGATGTCCCTGCAAAATGTGTGTGTGTGTGTGTGTGTGTGTTCAGTGTGTGTGTGTGTGTGTGTGTTTGTGTAAGTGTGTTTGTGTAAGTGTGTGTGTTAGTGTGTGTGAGTGTGTGTCGTACTCTCTCCCCTGGCATCGCTGTGTATGGTGTCCAGAAGAAAGGTCATGAGAACTAGTCGCGTCTGGCAGAAGAGGACGCGAACCCGTGTTTATTTTCCCTCTTTACACTTTAAAGGCACAGTAAGCCTCCCGTAAACCATCACAGAGCTCCCCGAGCGTCTACATACAGTACAAGCATACTTCCATTTAAACGCTCACCGAACGGGAACATCCTGGCTGCTTTCTGTCGAGCGTGAGAAATTTTCAAAGAATTTATTTTCGTGGACTTGGCCCTGAAGAACAATGGCGCCTCGTTTTGGTGCTGGACGGCTGTTATGAATATCCTGGAAATCACGCCCGGACAGTAAGCCTCCCGTAAACCATCACAGATACTGTCAGGCTTTTACACACAGTACAAACACCCTTCCATTTGAACGCTCACCAAACGGGAACATCCTAGGTGCCCTACGTAAAGAGCGAGCAATTTTTAAAGAATTAATTTTGCAGATTGTCTCGAACACTTTTTGGACCCATCCTGAACTCAGGTCAAAAATGAGTTACTTCCCTTAAACTGGCGACAGCCGTGGATCGATGATTATCAGAATGTTTTTGGACCGTGGTGCGTTTTTGCGCTAGACCTAACTTTTAAAATCTAGCTTGTTACACAAACATTCTTTAATCATAAAAGAATTCTTTTTTCATCAAGACAAGATCAGTGCAATTCGAAGTTGTGAAAGTTTGAAAAAAGAAAAGCCCGGAAGCAGGGTCACGCAATGGTCTTAGCAGACGACGGTTTATCAGTCAGTGCATATCGCCGTTCCTCTCAACAGTCAAAAGCCATCGCTAGAGTTCTTGTGAACCACAGCCGTTTGTTTCGTGCATAAAAACGTGCTATTGTAAATAAGCTCACATCGAGTCGCATTCAAATAAGGCTAACTGACGACTACATTGTGAAAAAGGGAAACTGGATCACACGGGTTCACGATGGCTCAGGGGTAAGATAAACCACGCAAAAATAAATTCTTTGAAAATTGTTCGCTCTTTACGGAGGGCACCTAGGATGTTCTCAATCGGTGAGTGTTTAAATGAAAGGGTGTTTGTACTCAGTGTGTAAAAGCCTGACCGTATCTGTGATGGTTTACGGGAGGCTTACTGTGCCTTTAAGAGCGCGTTATCCCTCAGTCTATTTCCTGCTACACTCTCCAATTGTTGCACTACAAAAGTAAGGGGCTCTCGCATCGAACACGCAACCACTTGCTGGAGACGCCATGTCACACTCTAGCACACTTTCAATATTTGTTGTGTGGTCGTTGAGATAGTTGTAGCGCTTGTCTGTATTTCTTTCTAAGCATAATTGTTTGCACTGACGACCCTGAGAGCGGAATTCGGCCATTCTCCCTTGAAATGGTCTGACATTTTGAACCTCCCGTGGAAATTCAAGGATTTGTGTGTTTACTTGAATGTACAAAAGTTGTAGTTGCTTTGTTTCCAGGGGGAGATATATTGTAAGAAATGAATAGGGGAGAAGAAAAAGGAATTGTGCAGACAGACAGACAGACAAACATACAGACAGACATGCACACAGACAGACAAACATACAGACATACATGCACAGAGAATCGCACACATAACCGCACAAATAGTGATAAGCAAGTAAGCTGGGGTAAGCTGCGGCGTCATCTCTGTTCTGATTCATGCCTTTGTCGATGAACAACACAGTGCCTCCTCTGTCAGTTTCAACCCGGGGACGTGATTGTCACAGTAGAAATTCATTGGGTCTATCACCTTACTTTTTAACGCACACTGCAGGTGTAATGTTTCGCTCATTCAGGTTTGCAACACGCGATGTTGACATCGTGAGTCCATTCACTCGCCACACCTGTGCTTGTACGTCAATAGTTCACAGGTTTCTGAATGCTTAAAATCTGCCCTTGGCCGAAGAGAACTTCGCAGGTATTCAAACAAGAATACATGCAGGCGAGCGAATGGACTGCGGCAAAAGTAGACAGAAGACAGTCGACAAGTGTCAAGTACGCAGGGAAGCAAAGAAGTAATAAGCGTGTGAAAATTACCAGCAAGCATTTTCATTTCTCTCTTCATATTTAGTACTTTAGTTTTGTACATGTACATAGTGGTGACGAAATTAAGAGGATTTCAGCACTTTAAGGGCATTCTATGTTTGGCGGGCGGTTTTTAGGGGCACCATTTACGGTTCTCAGTTAAAAGCACCCTTTTCTTCCGTCGGCCTGCCGAGAGGGCATTTTCTGTAGCTGCTTCTGGGAGAAGGACTTCAGGGTTCTGAGTAGCCGGTAGCATTGCACAGTTTGGAAGTCATTTGAAACTTTGAGATTAAAGATTGATTCATCGCGTAAGCCTTCCTGTCAACTAACACAGATGTGTCAAGGCTTTCTGCTTGCGATAAGAACATCATTTCACTTGCACACATACCGGATAGCAACAGCCTGGCTGCTTCTAGTCTACAGAAGAACTTGGTGCGGACCTACTTTAGCGGTGGTGGAGTTGAGGGAGGCGGTGGATCATATGTTGAGACAGCATAGTTGACATGAAAGACCGTCCATGAGTCTTGTGGAAAGAGTTATTTGTGTATGTGGCAGCTAGTTCGTCGTCTACAATCTCCAGGTGGTCCGATGTGCCGTGTTCCCCACTGTGGGACACAGAGACGAGCTGTTCCGAACTGACACAAAGCGATAGAAGAGCGGCTTTTGACGCTGTATGAATACACCGAGCTGTATCGATAAGTTGATCAGCTCGTTACTCCCCCGGCTCGTTACTCCCCCGGCTCGTTACTCCCCCGGCTTGTTACTAACCCTAACCCTAACCCCAAGGGGGAGTAACGAGCCGGGGGAGTAACGAGCTGATCCCCTTATCGATACAGCTCGGTGTATTCATATGCTCCCTTGATAAATGTCTTCTAGTGTCTCTTGGGAGATCGCTGAGGGTTTGATGTGTCAGAGCTATCATTTTGTGAAAAAAACCTGACAATCAAGAAGCAGAATTGGGGTTATTAGGGGCTGGGGTGGGGGACTGGGCATTGAGAGAAAGAGGGGGTAAGGGATGGGGGGGGGGGGGGGGGAGGGAGAGGTAAGTGAGATATCATTAGAGGTCAAGGTGGAATTCTGTGTGTGTTTGTATGTGTTTGTGTGCGTGTATGTGTGTGTGCGTGCGTGCGTGCATGCGTGCGCGCGCGCATGTGTGTATGTGTGTCCGTCCGTCCGTCCGTGCGTGTGTGTCTGTGTGTGTGTGTGTGTGTGTGTGAGAGAGAGAGAGAGAGAGAGAGAGAGAGAGAGAGAGGGGGGCAGACAGACAGACAGACAGACAGACAGACAGACAGACAGACAGACAGGCAGACAGTCAAGTCAGACAGCGACAGAGAGATTACGTGTTACTTGGCATAGACCATTGTAAGTACTGGCCAATGCGTTGGTCATGGATGGGGAGGAGGGTCGAGATCAAGAGAGAGAAAAGGAGAGAAAGCGAGACCATTTGTGTAAGTAACAAAGATAAAAGTGACAAAATCACTAACCTAATTTTTTCCTCACAAAGCAGCAGTAAATCTCACACGTCCCCGCTAGCACTCCTCCCTACCTCATCATTCAGACCTACCAGTACTTGGGTGAAAGTAAAAGCGAAGTTTACTCGGGACGATCGTACTTGAATGAAAAGTAAAAGGGAAGTAAAGTAAGGACTATCGGATTTCACAGACCGTGACACGTGCTGTGTGGTCTGTCTCGGTGTCCTGTTGGGGTGTTAATGCCTCTTTGGTTTACAGTGCTTATCGCAACCACTACGGGGCCTCAACTTGTTATTCCGACGAAACTGTTATGGAAGCACACCTTTGTACCGATGTTTGTTAAAACGCCCCCATCCGGCCATACAGGGATCGGGGAGGCGGGGGAAATGCGTGGTGGTAGAAGAGGTCGGATTAGAGGTGATTGTCTTCTTTGGACAAAGTACTTATTCTGTGACTGAAGTTCTTGTTTACTATCCCCCTATAACCAGAGAATATACGAATATTTAACCGATTCTAAACTTGCCGCTATACTCAGTGATAGTTGCAGTTTTTCCAGCATAGTTTCTTCCCCCTCCCTCTTAAACACAGACACATACACACACACAGACACAGACACACACACACACACACACACACACACACACACACACACACACACACACACACACACACACACACTCGATCTATAACTGTATCAGTCTCCACACAATGTCCTCATGAGGTCAGCTGTCCAGCGTGCGTCTTTAAGTACGTCAACAGAACCTCACTGACTTACCGTCGGGTGGTTCATTCAAACGAACACTATATAATTATTCCAAAATCGATGTTGACAAGTTGTTGCAAGATATGGAAAGTGTAGATTGGAATAATATAGTCAATTTAGAATCCATTGATGACGCCGCTGAAATGTTTTCCGATAAGTTAATGATGATAGCTAAAGAATGTATGCCTGTAAAGGTAGTGACAATGAACGGACACGATGCTGTATGGATCACCGAGGAAATCAAAAAGTTGATTAGGAAAAAGCAATATATTCACGCATTAGCCAAACGTCTGGATACTGTATGGTGCTGGTCTCTTTTCCGACGGTTGAGAAATAATTTGACTGATGTTATAAGAAAAAGGAAAGAAGAGCACATTAGGGAACTAGAAAATAGAATATTGTCACCTCATAATTTTGGCAATAAAGACTGGTGGAAGGTAGTCAACTCTTTTTTGAAAAAGAAAGGAATGAGTACAAATGAGATTCCGCCGATTGAAAGCAATGGAATTGTGTATTACTCTGCAGAGGACAAAGCCGAGATTTTTAATGAAGCATTTCTACGACAGTCGCATATACAAGGTCATGATGATGACGTTCCACCAGTTGAAGAAGAGCCCATCTCCATTAGTCCTCTCGTGATAACTACCGAAATGGTGTACGCTGTTCTAAACAACCTCGATGTTAGGAAAGCAGTAGGTCCTGATTTGGTTCACAATAAACTTCTTAAACTTGCTGCTTGTATTATTTCAAATCCGCTTGCAACCCTTTTCCAGAGATCGTTGGCTGAGGGAAAGTTTCCGAAAATTTGGAAAGTAGCTCATGTGAATCCCATTTATAAGAAAGGTGAAAAAGAACACTGCAGTAACTATCGTCCGATCTCATTACTCAGTTGCATTGGAAAAGTATTGGAAAAATGTGTTCAAGCCCATGTTTTTCGATATCTCACAGAGAATGATTTATTAACGGTTTCTCAGTCAGGGTTTATTCCTGGTGATTCAACTAGCTTTCAGTTGTTGAGTATGTATGACGATTTTTGTCAATCCTTAGATAAGCAGTTGACGACTCAGGCTGTTTTCTGTGATATATCAAAAGCCTTCGACAGAGTGTGGCACAAGGGTTTGTTGCATAAATTATATGCTATAGGCATAAGAGGTGTTTTATTAAAATGGTTTGAAGATTATTTGACAGGCAGGTTACAAGCCGTTGTTATCCAAGGCAGGAAATCGACATACGGACGTGTTTGTTCAGGTGTTCCCCAAGGTTCTGTTCTGGGGCCCTTGTTGTTCCTTGTGTACATTAACGATATTGTCATTAATATCGAATCTGTCATTAAACTTTTTGCTGATGATACCAGTTTGTATTTATCTCTAAATGATGCAAACACGCGGACACAGATCTTAAATGCAGACTTAGCCAAAATTGCACACTGGGCGGAAAAATGGAAAGTTAATTTCAATAATTTAAAAACAGATTTGATGACCTTTTCTGGAAATAGAATGCCTGAAACCCTTCCTCTTGTATTTGATGGAACAGTTCTGAGAGAAAACCACGTTCACAAACATCTTGGTGTACTGATTCAGAGCGACTGCAAATGGGAATCACATGTTCAGTCAATTATATCTAAAGTACGTGTTCTTCTCTCATGTTTTCGGTCCTATAAGTATCGCCTTAGCCGAAAGGCACTTGAACTTATGTATAAATCTTTTATTATTCCCCATTTTGATTTTTCTGACGTCATTTGGGATAACTGTTCTGACAGATTAGCTACTTTATTAGAAAACTTGCATCTTGATGCCATAAGAACCATTATAGGTGCAGTTCGTGGCACGAGTCACCAAAAATTGTACGATGAATCAGGATTTACAACACTGAAGGAGAGGCGAAAAAGACACAAATTGATTTTGTATTTCAAATTAGTTAATGCACGCGTGCCACCATACTTACTAGAACGTCTGCCTCCTCTCGTTGCTTCTGTGAACCCTTACCATAGACGAAGACCACTTGACAGACAGACTCCCCACTCTCGAACTGAATTGTATAAAAAGTCATTTTTTCTGTCTTCGACTTCCCTGTGGAATGAGCTTCCAGATACTGTAAAACAACTTGATTCTATTGGGTTATTTAAAAAACGTATTAGTTCTGATGATTCTGTTGTTCCCTCGTATCTATACACATCTGATCGAAAATCAGAAATTATCCATTGCAGACTGAGATTGAGGATCAGCAATCTAAATAGTGATCTATTTGACAGACATTTAATTCCCGACCCGTCATGCACTTGTGGTTATCCTGTTGAAAATGCGGAGCACTATATTTTTCATTGCCCCTTATCTCTTCAAATACGTGAAGTCACCTTGTCAACACTGCCCAACTATGATTTGCTAACCGCTGGTGATTTTCTGTATGGCAATAGAGACAAGTCAGACAGCGAAAATGCATTGATATTTGACCAGTTATTCAGGTTTATCTTATTAAGCAAACGTTTTGAATAATGAATGCATTTATCTCATCCACCATGTGCAGTACTGTTTACATTTCTTTGTTCTGGTAGTATTCTATTTTCAACCATGTGGAAGTCATTGTATGCGTGTGTGTGCGAGTGAGTGTGCGAGCGCGTGTGAGTACTGTTGTTAGTTTAGCATTGGTTTTTTTGTTTGTTGTTTTTTGTTGGTTTTGCCTTTTCACTTTTATTGTTACATGTTTGTCTACCATAATTTACCATTATTATTTTGACATTATTTCAAATTTGTTATATTAAAATCGTCCGCCAAATTTCATTTGCTTTTAAGAGTACGCTCATAAGCTTAGCTTGTTGTGCTCCATGTTCCTTATTTCATGTATGCGGTAATAGTACCAATGGAATTTACTGAATAAACTTGTTTAAACCAACAGAACCTCACTGTCAGGGTCAGTCTCAGTGATGGCGGGAGATTACGCGGTGATTGTGGTACCCTGATCCTGTCGTGTCAACAGGCGTGTCGAGTGTCCGGTCCCCCAGGGTGGTCAGTAGCGGGTAGCCATCCAGTCTGGCTGCGGCGCCTTTGATGACACCCGCACTGACCTTGATTCCTGCCGCTTGGGCGGCGTGGAGGTGACATTAAGGACTGCCTATAACTTCCGAAATGTATCGAGACTTGTATGGCTTTTTCGGCAAAATAAATCATTTGTGAGGTTGGTATGAAACTTTAGGCCACCACTTTAGGATCCACTTGGGAGAGAAGAAGAATCTCTTTTCCTGTCAACCACTGAATGTTGTATCGACATCTCTTGAAAGGCCCGACCCATATAATGTAAAGGACCCAGCATAAGTAAAGAGCAGTCTCACTGTATCAGTATCATAGCCACGCGTCGTAAGACATTTGACAAACAGGTCAAGCAGGGCGGGAGGGCTGTCAGCTAAATGAGACACTGACAACCTTGTCAACCGGCCGGCACCCGCTCCTCCTGCTCGAACAATGGTCAGGGGGCCGAATTTCGTGTGGTCAGGTAGACTGAGAGGTTGGAAAGTGGTTGATTCAGCTTACTGGACCATGTGACGGGTTGCCCTTTTGGTTGGCCTGTCAACCATTCCACTTCCCTTCATAGTTTGTTCACCTTGCATGCCTCTTCCTCTTGCTGGTGCATGTTAATGGGCTTATTGTCCGTCAGGTCTTAATTGCCTATATTGGACATGAATTGGTTTATACGATTCGAGTTTTTACGCCCTCACGGCTTTTGATGTATGCGTGTTTAGGTGGTATCAACCATCTGCACTTATGGTAGAATGACCCAGATCTTTAACGTGCCATTGTGGTGACACGGGGGTGGGAGATGGATACCGTCTCTGGGTCTGCACATAAAGTTGACCCGTGTCCGTCCCGGCCCGGATTCTTAACTCGAGAGAACAGTTGAGAAAGACGCGGGACAAAGACGGGAAATAACTCGGTGCTTTCTGTGCAGTCAATCTTGTGACGACTAAGACGGGAAATAACCCGGTGCTTTCTGTGCAGTCAATCTTGTGACGACTAAGACGGGAAATAACCCGGTGCTTTCTGTGCAGTCAATCTTGTGACGACAAAGACGGGAAACAACCCGGTGCTTTCTGTGCAATCTTGTGACGCACTGGAAAGGAACACTGTGGAAAGAGTACCTACTGGACACGTATTTGAGTAATTAATTGACAGAGCGGTGGTGATATTCAGGCCTCTCCTGTCCATCTTCTTCTAATACGGTCGGGGTTTCAGAAGTTCTTCCATATATTTGACTAACTCTGTCCATAAACAATCGGAAGTAGAAGCAGCATTTATACAAGTAGTACTGGTAGTAGTAGTAGTAGTAGTAGAAATAGCAGTAGTAGTAGTAGTAGTAGTAGTAGTAGTAGTAGTAATAGTAGCAGCAGCAGTAGCAGTAGCAGTGGTAGTAGTAGTAATTTAGTGGCAGTAGTAGAGTAGTTCATCTTCTTTGTCTATCAATGAAGCATTTTACATTACGAGGATCGAAGGATCTCTCTTGTTCACATATCATGATTCAGTTGCATAACATCCAAGAATCTCTTTTGGAGACGGACAAATCGTAAAGAAAGCGGAAGGAACTAACGTCTTGAAAGCTACCCTCTTCCCCACCCCTCACCATCAGCGATGGGCATCATTATAGGAACAGATACATCAGTGCGTCACATCATTATAGGAACAGATACATCAGTGCGTCACATCATTATAGGAACAGATACATCAGTGCATCACATTGTACGCTAAGTTTTGCTTAGTGCTTGGGATCTTGGTGTTATGTCTCAGTTAAATGTATGCTTTGTATGCTTGTTGATTTGTGCTAGTTTATTCTATAATGAATTTGTAAAGCGCCTGGAGCCAATTGATGGGACTCGCGCTATAGAAAAGTTATTTATTATTATTATTATTATTATCACATAATTATAGGAACAGATACATCAGTGCATCACATAATTATAGGAACAGATACATCAGTGCGTCACATAATTATAGGAACAGATACATCAGTGCATCACATAATTATAGGAACAGATACATCAGTGCATCACATAATTATAGGAACAGATACATCAGTGCATCACATAATTATAGGAACAGATACATCAGTGCATCACATAATTATAGGAACAGATACATCAGTGCATCACATAATTATAGGAACAGATACATCAGTGCATCACATCATTATTTCTCCAGATAGATGGAAGAACATTCCAACATTGTTCGACCTGCTCCAAGCAGGTGAACATTCTGCAAGGTAAATGGCCGGGGGTGGGGGGTGGGGATGGGTGGGGAGGAGGAGCATTCAATATGTATCCTGCTGACTTACGCCCGTGTTGACAAAGGACTGTAGGGTCGGCGGGATATTGGCCTGTCCATAAACGTCGCAACTGCTGGGATTTCCAATTTTTGCTCTGTTGAAAGGCACACTCCTTCCCGTGTCAACAGTTGGGCTCATCGTCTCAGATCTGGCCAGGCTCTACATGGGACAGCGAGAGTCAGTGATGGATAACACGTGTACAATTGTAGGATCTTCTCATATTGGTGATATTTTATAATATTGCTATTTCATATGTTACGTGGATTTCCATTGGTCAATTGGGCAAAACTGAGCTCAGTGCAAAAGTGATATCGACGACATTTCCGTCGATATCAGTTTTGATATCGACGACCTCTTTATTGCTTCCCCACTTCAAAAACAAAAACACCTACATTTAAAAACAAACAAATATATATGAAAATGTAATTATCCCAGAATTTAGTTGAGCAAGTGACTAAAGACTTTTTGAAAGAAAAGACATTTTGAAAAACTGAAAAGTACAAGAAAAGAGTGAACAAAAAGAAATAATAATCAGAGGGAGGGATATGGAACAGCCAAAACTGAGACAAATACTTTTTTTTAATTTCTTTACAGTAAATACAAAATGTCCAGAGAATTAGCAATATATCTAACATTGACTGACTGTGTGATGATATCTTCTGCTATTGGTCTGTTTCGACAGTGATATCAAAATCTCGACCTCCGGTCTCGATTTTGATATCACTGTCTCAACAGACCATAGCAGAAGATATCATCACACAGTCCGTCAATATTGGGTATAGTCCGTTGAGTCATGCCACATACCTGACATGAACAGCTCTCTGTGCACAGTGAGATTTGTGTTTTAAATCAGTACAACTTTAAAAGGTATAGGTCTTTATGTTTGCAACGGTCTTTTTGTTGTTGGTTTATATAACAAATCTTCTATGCGTTTAACTGTGTTACAACGCGCTTGTTGCCGTTTTGGTTCAGACCAGATAGCGACGCGGTTTTGAATTTCGTTTGACCGGGCACATGTCCTGCCTTTATACATTGTAAACTTGTGCTTCTACGCTGCGTTGTCGCTAGCACATCGTAATCACTGTTAATCCAGCAACGATGTTAATCTGCTCTTCACGGTGTGTGCGAGTCGATCACACCTAACCCTTGAAACATTTCCATCCCGGTGTAGAAGCCAAGTTCCTTCAGGGATGGGAAGAGAGGAATTTTGTCGCATTCCGACTTACAGGCTGCAGGGGTGCAGATATTTCATCTGTTATTTTCTTTCTATTGCTGTTCATGGGTAAACAATTTCACACTTGTTATCCATCACTGACTCTCTCGTGACACATTGTCAAGCTTTGTTTCGCCGGACGAAGTCTTTTTTTTTTAAAATTCACATCAGTCCAGCTGTGTGTGTGTTGGAGCGGGGGGAAGTATGTTTACTTATGTTTGACAGCACGTTGATTTTTCATCAGTGATTTCATGTAACTTGACACTCGCGGACGCATAATTATGGCATACTGTCACTTGTTTTTCAGAATAAAATATCACCAATATGAGCAATGGCTCCGATTTTCTCTACGTCTTTGAACACTACAGTGATCGAGTTCAAAACTCCATTTCACAAAGCCACCACACAAGCAACCCAGCCAACGAAGCGATACCAAGCCACCCATCCTTCACCAGAAGGCAAACAGGCCAAGACCAAAAAGTGTGATATCTATCATTGCTTCACCACAAATCTCGGTCCCCACACTACGTGCCCCACATAACCGCCACACAAAAGCCATATCCCCCGGGGGTAGAGAGGATGCTTCGTTGCTGTCTCCAATCCCCATCACAGCGTGAGCAACCTACCACCACAAAAAGTTCGCCGCAGGTACACCAGACTTGGAAGAATAGCAGAAAACATTTATTCGCCTCCTTGCCGACTCAAGCGTTATCAATGGTGCTGGGGGGGCCTGTGGGTTGTGGAAGGGTAGGAGGGTGGTGAGGGAGGAAGTAAAGAGAACTTGAGCTGGGGTGCAGAAGGGGAGTACGGGGGTACAATGGGTGAAGGCCGCCTGAGATGATAAATCAGAGTTTACCTTTCGAGACATTAGTTTCCCCCAGGATATAGATGGTTAGTCTAGTTTTTCAGTCATATAGTAGAAGATCAAACTATGCAAAGGAGATGTAAAATTATACCGAAGATGTAAGAGACAGCGCATATGATTTCTTCAATTATGACTGCGTTTCTGGTCAAAGGCCTGAAATGAAAAAGAGGACCCAGCGAGCTGAGTGGGAAGTACCCGTAAGATCAGCAGCAGCGGCGATATCAGGCTGAGGGGAACCAGCAGCAAGTGTTGCAGTGAGCATCCACTCAGGAAAGAAGTTCAGAAGACTACATTGACGAAACGTTGACTTGTTGCACGTTCACTACACTTACACATTGCCTATTGGAATGACTACACTTTCACATTGCCCATTGAAATGACTACACGTACGTAGTTTTCACTCATAGAATTACTAAAACAGAAGATACAATAAGATTTAGTGCCTGTTTAAATAGTGATATACAATTCGTTCTGACCAATGGAATGCCTACGACGAAAACGAGGAGTTTTGGTCAAGGGAAAGACGAGCTAGAGTTTCTGTCGGCAAGGCAGGGGTAGGAATGAGATGGTTTAGGATATCGTAAGCTGAGTAGAGTCCCAGGGATTGGGACGTAGAGAGGACAAGGCTGAAGGCTGACAAAACAAGGCTGAAGGCTGGGGTTACGCCGGGGCAAAGGTTGGTATACAGTAGCAGGACACTTGGATCGCGGACTCTAGATATCTTAGGACGAGGAAGAAGTACAGGGTGCGAGCTAACGGAAGGGGGAGGGGGGGATGGATGGGAGAGGTTTTCCTATGAGGGCCGGGTGTCAGGGGAAAAGAAGCAACAAAACCCTACCCAGGCCACGCTGCAAAAGCTTTAGACCTACGAGTCATCAGTTGCGGGAAAGGATTTTCCTAGAGAAAGGCGAGAAGTCAAATCGCGTTTCATTCCCCCCGGGGTCACTCACTCGCGACGGCTTGCCTTCTTAAAGCCATATGTACTCGATGACTATACACGCTAATTGCTTTACCAACAGCTGGAGACATGCTAAATTAAGTTCCCTGCAAAATATTGTGGTCTAGGACCCCTTCAATGTTGAGATATGTTAATTTTCATTTTGATCTGGATCGTCCTATTTATAGATTTGCCAACAGAGGTAGCGTTGACGCAAGGGAAATAACTCCGCGTCTTTGTTTACATCCAAAGTTTTTGAGACTCTAAAACAAGCTGTAATGCATGTATATGGTCCGCGCATGGCGACATATCGTCATTACATGGTCTTATGGTGCGTTTGACATCGATTATGGGCAAACTACACTTTGTAAACACGGGAGCGCGTACATATGCCTTTAATTCAGTCTCGCGCCACTGTCTATCTGCACCTACCTACCTCAGGTCTCTCCGCTCCTACCTGCATCGTCACTGTCCTATCTACCTGTACCATCCTCATACCTGTGACCAGGTGTGCCCGAGGGGTGAAGAAGCGACAGACAGGAGATAGGTAGTGAGCAGTGTTGTGGGGTGTGTGACGGGAGTGTGTTTAGGTGTAGCGACATCGTGTGGCCGTGTAACCCCCCTGTTGCAGTTGGTCTCTTGTCCTCAGCCAGTTGTCACTGAGATGCGCTGTTTGTTTGTTTGCTGGCTGGCTTGCTGACTCGCTGACTGAAGGAGGAGGGGGAGGAAAAGTTAGTGTAGAGCACTTGCACAGTACACCTTGCAATACCGGAGCGTAAAGGATACGGGGAGAATTGCGGTAAGGGTTGTGTTTGTGTGAAGTCATTCATTGTCTTTTATCTTATTTATTTTACCATTTTGGACATTATGAACTAATATGTCATCATCATCATCATCATCATCATCATCATCATGATCATCATCATCATGGTTATTATCGTCGTTGTTGTTACCACCATTCTCTTCCTCTTCCTCGCCATGTGGAACGTGACAGTTTCATAATCAGCTCAACCTTAACCACTTGTCAAAATATCAATGATTACAAAAAATAGAGGTACGACACGCAATTGAACCAGGACAGACGCCTTACACTGTTTTCCTATGTAAACGGCTGACATCCTCACGTTGATGACATCTGAAGCCGTTGTCATTCCCATGGGCAGAGTGCCTTTAAATTATTTTTTTAAACCACATGACGCACAAGTCGCGTCTGTTCAGTCTTCGACAACATTCGTGCCTTTCTGTGATGTAAACGCACCATGCAAGTACATGTATCAATGTTGTTGTTGTTGTTGTTGTGGTTGTTTTTGTTGTTGTAGTTGTTGTTGTTGTTGTTGTTGTGGTTGTTTTTGTTGTTGTTGCTGCAAACTTCAACAGTCTGACGGTTACAATCTTGAGGACAAATTCGACACTCTTCGATTGAGTTAATCCATTGACAAGATTACTCAACTGTGACAACTGGTTATAGGTCTGCGCTGTCGATCGATGCTTCTGCGATGCTTGTGTGGCAGAGAAGTTACGTTGTCAACGCTGAACGAACTAAGACCACGAAGGTTCATGCTTTTGGTTTATATATTTGTTGTAATTCTTTAGTTTTTGCCTCTTTTAACTAATCATTTGCTCGAGAAAACTCTGCAGCGGCTCTAACGTAAAAGCAAACGTTGAAAATAACGGCAAGACAACAATCATGATATGAGAATGGACGCACGGATCTTCGATCGTAGTCGAAGCAAAGACGGCAGAACTTTGCGGTTCCACTGGGATTGCTGTGAGTTCGTGGAAAACTTAAGATTTGAACCATCTATATCTATATATACGGCTTGTGTGTGTGTGTGTGTCTGTCTGTCTGTCTGTCTGTCTGTCTGTCACTTCGCGATGCACGGCCAAAGTTCTCGATGGATCTGCTTCAAATTTGGTGGGCATATTCAGGTAGACCCCGGACACAATCTGGTCGATGAAAATTTTCAACACGTGCTCTCAGCGCGCAGCGCTGAACCGATTTTGGTTTTTCTGTACATCCATTCCCAGTAACTCTTCCTTATCTTCTCCAGTGTTTTGCGGGTTTATCTCCCTTCTTTCGTGTGGCGTCAATCGTGTACGGTGCTATTCGGGTACCCGGCGAAGCCGGCGTACGGTGCGCCACTCACCCGGCGAAGCCGGCTACCCGGCGAAGCGGGTGTTCATCTAGTTTCCCATATGTCCTTTGATACGACGTACGAGGACTTAGCAAATCACCTTGGTCAATTTGATGCAGCATACGCGCAAAGGTATGCAGATGCAGCAAACACTGCTCCATTCAACGTGTTTCCCTCTGGACGGTCATGTGCATATTAATTTTTAATGCGCTAAATAGCTCTTAACAATCGACTCTCTTCTGCAATTGTCAGCGCATAGCCTTTCGGAAATTGTTGTTGTTGTTGTTGCTGTTCCTTCACACTCTTCAAAGCACGTTCTTGGTGTCTTACTCGAAACTAAATTTTCTCCTTTTGTCTGTGCTCTTCTAGCATCTGTGTCTAGTTCTCTCAGTTAGTCTCCCTCTCGCGCACGGAATGGAAAGGCCGTATTAGCCGCTATTTCCAGCTGCATGTATTACGCTTGACGTGTCCATCAGTCTAGCCCAGATGCCGTTTCCGTCCACCATGATAATGACACTTGCGGAAGGCATGTTATGTCATGTTATTTTGTTTCTTCTAAAGATGTTTTGTGTGTGTGGTTGTTTTGTGGGCTCACAGCAGCCCAGATGTGGACGTCCGCACTTATATTCCAGGCACAAACGCGATAGGTTTAATGTCGGCAAGTGTGTAAATTTCAGGCAGTGATTCAGGTAGGAAGGTATGTTTGTGCAGACTGAAGCTGTTTGTCAAAGACGGCCTTAAAGTGACGCAGCTAGCGGATGAGTTTACTCCATGTCTTCGTCAATCACTGGAGAGGCGATGCAGTCGTCTTGGTTTCTCGGCGTCTTTTGCACACAGTTAGAGAGTCTCTATTCAATATTTCAAAACCTTAGCCCTGCGAGAGTTCAGCATCACTTTTGAAACATCATTGAAAGTTGTTGTAGAGCGGGTGACACTCTCGTCGCGGGTGCTTTTACATCGAGCGAAAGCGACGGAAAAGACAGACTTTGTAGTTCAAGAGAACAAAAGATGGCGATGAAGGGGAATTGAAGTTTAAGACTTCAAAGAAAAATTAACAGCAGGACACCGATCTTTACTTTACTGAAAGAGTGTTGTGGGTTTGTGTAGTGATACCGATTTTATTCTGTGCTAGGTGTTGCGTTTCAAACTGTTTTGAGGTGGTTTGATGTCACCCATTTTTCCTCGTTAAAAACTTGAAAGGTTAGTCAGTTGGGCAAAATGAATACTGCACAAAGAAGCCGAACAGCCAGAGCAAAGAAAGGTGAGTATTTTTGTGTTTAAAGGCGTACTGGGCGTGGCTGTTTCCTATGCTTCTGTCGTTGTCTTGTCTGCACAAGTTCTACAGGTTGCTTAGCAGAAACTCATTTGGGAGAAAAATGAATGGCAGAATGCTGTACATTTTTTATGTAAAAAACCCTCTTGTGACCGGGGCGTTGTCGATTTAAGTAAAAGAGCCTGTTTAGAAGTATCATTATTACTGTACATGATTATCACGTATCGCCGTGAATTTTAGCTTTATTACGAAATAATCAGAATAGAAAATGTTACAGGTTTTGTATATCGAATGAGAGCATTCATTATGTTAATTATTAGCGTTTATGCTATTTAGCAGCTAGTGGCATGCATCGATGAAGATACACGCGTTGCCAAGGACCGTATCCCAACAGTGCAGCACACAACAGCAGCAACAACTCGACAACACAGGACAAAACAAAAGGGAAAGCTTTGCCTTGAAATTAGAGTGGTTATGTTTCTCACGATGCACGCACTATAGTACTGCGAATGCGAACAGTGCGTGGTATTTCCAGTTCGAGATCGTCGTTGTATTTGCTTGCTTTTGATCCTGAGTTTACAGATTTACAAAGTTTATGAAGGAAAATGATTGATGCAAGGGCATGACATAATTATAAGCAAACAGAGTCACCAAGTCAGACATGAAGTGTGAATCTTCGCACGAATTTGGCGTCAGTAGTCGACGAAACGCAGAAACTTCTCTCAAATCGCCGAAAACTTTGCTGTCATTTCGGCACATCTGTCCTGAACTTTTTTCGTGGTTGGGAAAAGTTACGCCGAGAACTGCGTTATAGTACGTACATGTAGGCTACTTCCAAAAATTGCAAAAAAATGTTATGCCCCATTCGGCCAAATTGTTGGATATAATGAACTAGATGAATACCCGCTTCGCCGGGTACCGGCTTCGCCGGGAAGAAGTAGAGCCGAATACCAGGCTGCGCCTGGGACCCGGCTTTGCCGGGTGTACAAAGCCGGGTGTACGGCGGCTTCGCCGGCGCACGAAGGAAAGGAGATAAACGCGCAAAACACTGGAGACCTTCTAAAAATATTAACGTGCAGTGACCTTCTACAAATAGTAACGTAGTAACGGGAATATGGATTGACGCCACACGGAGGAAGGGAGATAATCGCGGCTGAAAACACTGGAGAAGATAAGGAAGAGTTACTGGTAGTGGATCCAGACCAAAAAAAACAAAATCGGTTCAGCGCGCACAGCGCTGCGCGCTGAGAGCACGTGTTGAAATATCTCATCGATGAGGTTGTGTCCGGGGTGTAGCTGAATACGGTGTCCAAATTTGAAAAAGATCCATCGAGAACTTTGGCCGTGCATCGCGAACAGACAGACAGACAGACACTAGTCGTATATATAGCAACACCCCTCCTTCGTAGCCGTCGTCTGCTCAGTCTTCGCACGAAACGTAACTTCTCTATTCTGGCCCAACGCTCACCGCAAGTGGGAGGAGAAAAGCGACTGTATTGGTATTTAGGAGTGTACAGTACGATGAATGTAGGCGAAACTGTGATGCAGCGCTTGTTCATTAATACGAGAGAGGTTTGTGCAGCGTGAATGCAGGCAGTCAGGCATGCACACAGGCTATTTTCACGCTGCTGTCGTTTGTCAATGGACTTGTGTGTTAGCGTTGACTGCACGACGTTCTCTGTCTGTTGCAAGTGTGGAGCGACCTGACTTGTGGTTGGGGACATTGTGTCATATAGAATTTCTGTGTGTGTGTGTGTGTGTGTGTGTGTGTGTGTGTGTGTATTGTATTGTATTGTATTGTATTGTATTGTGTTGTGTTGTGTTGTGTTGTGTTGTGTGTGTGTGTGTGTGTGTGTGTGTGTGTGTGTGTGCGCGCGCGCATATGTGTGGAGAGAGAGAGAGAGAGAGAGAGAGAGAGAGAGAGAGAGAGAGAGAGAGAGAGAGAGAGAGAGAGAGAGAGAGAGAGAGAGAGAGAGAGAGATGATGATGATGATGATGATGATGGAACTTTATTTTTCAAGGATAGAGGTTTAAGGCGACGCCTTTTCTTACAACCGGTCCTTACTTCTAATGCAAATGTCTAATAAATGATAAACAAGTAAAGCAACATGACAAATAAACAAAGTAAACGAACGAATCAGCAAACAATCGACAAGTAAGCAAACAAGCAAATAAACATAAACAACAAAATGACAAAGTAAGCAACATACAAATCGAAAGCGAGAGAGAGAGAGAGAGACACTGACACTGACACTGACACAGTTTAATTGAATATGGGCCTACAGCCCCTTTCAATGGGGGGGTACACATGAATCACAGGAAAAAATAGAAAACATGATATTTAAACGTATGCAAAATACACAGTGGTTTGTTCCAAGCTTTCCTCTATCAATAATCTTGCACATCAATGCTGCCTAATATATACATACAACCGAACAATAAATACAGCAACAACAAAACCTTCAGCGACAATTAATCCTCATTATTATTTAACATTGACAATCTTAACTGAAATGCAAAAAACAAAAACTTTGCTAAATCTACAATTGTTTCTGTGTCTTGTTTTTTAAACATGGTAATCATACTGCCCAACTGATCACCAACACTTAAAAACTGTGCTAAATACTTTGTTCTTAACTCACAATATGTTTGGCATTCAAACAAAAAATGTATCTTCACAAAAGGGGCAACACTTGTTTTCTGTTGAATTTTGGAAGCGATATCTGTGGATATTTATCTGTGAAACACCCATTCTAAATTGAGCGATGACATTTCTGTACACATCTTTCCATAAAGTGTCCACATAACGTTCTTTTTCAAAACAGGCTTTATATTTTCCATACATTCAAAAGTAAACATACGAGAGAGAGAGAGAGAGAGAGAGAGAGAGAGAGAGAGAGAGAGAGAGAGAGAGAGAGAGAGAGAGAGAGAGAGAGAGAGAGAGAGAGAGAGAGAGAGATTTGGATTAATACACATGCCGCCACTCCCTGTCTTTTCCGTAGTGGTGGATAAGTAGGTACATAAATTTAGCGAGGACGTTACTATATCTTCCTCCCTCAGTTATTAATGGCTACTGCCTACCAACTGGCCTCCCCCTCGCGAATAATGAAACTGATAGATGAGTTCTCATGTCACACAACGTCGTGCAGTAAGTAATTGTTATGTTTATTGTAACATGCGGTAAGGTATTCTTTGCCTGGGTTCTTACTCTTAGCCACCACTCATCCCCCCTCCCCACCCCCCTCCCCTCCCCACGCTAGTTTGCGTTCATTTGTGTGAAATAGTGAAAACGCTTTTGCAGCAGAAAAAGTTAACGTTCTTCAACCACATAATGAATCAGCGCTTATTGTTTGGGACACGCAATAGGCCATCCGTATTCAGAACTGAAAAGGACATTTTACCGCAATTTCTATAATAAATCGTATCTTGCCGGCGATGCAGTGCAGTTAGTGCCGATAGAGGAACCCGTTTTACCTGACCTACGTTGAACTTTAGTAAGAGAGATGACACAACAACGTGGAGGAATCTTCCATAGACATGTCAGTCGCAGTAGCAAAAATGAAGCGTAGCTTCCGGCGTAAACTAAGATTATCATAAACAAGAAAAGTAGATGTAGTTATTAGAAAGAAGTTAAACACTACGGATTTCTGTCTACATGTAGTCTTTGCACGAAGGAGCACAGCTCTGGAATTGCATGCAGTCAAAAAATGTTTCAACTTGTCTTTAATCAAACCAATAGTAACGTTACATGTTTGGAAGCATGTGCTATGCATCTAAGTTTGGAATACGTCTTTTTGTTCAAGACAGAATGAAACTCCCATTATCTTTTTAGGCGTGCTTTGTATGGAAACATTCTGAGAAGCTCCGGATATGGTATTTTGAATGAAAGCGCCCTCTACTGGCGATGAAAAGCGGTGTTAAATGACCGTGAAGCGCGCCGTGTCGTGGCGGTCTTTGTCTCGCAATCACAGCGGCGCTGCCTGGAGAGGCCCAAACTAGTTCAGTGGGCAGGAGTGGGATATATGAAAGTTATGACACCCCCATACATCATGATAATATCCCCCCGGCCACTCTGGCCCATACATCAGGATAATTACCAAGGCTTCAGTCCCCTCCCCGCCCTTTGTAGTGCCGCACAGGGTCGCGTTTTGCAACACAAACTGCCATCCCTGTAAAGCTGTGAGGATTACTGGGACTGTTGCGCTGGGTGTCGTCTCTGTGTTTTCCCTTGTTGTTGAAAGTCTATAAGGCGTTTAGAGAATGGTTGGACACTCACTCTACAACAGAAGCTGTGAGTATTAGTGGTTACTTTCGTTTGTGTCGTTGTCTAAGTGAATTCTGTTTGGACGAATACCAATTGTGACTGGCAATTTTGAGTGCCAGAATGATTTATTGTAGTTTTGCCATCACGTCAGACCGGCACGGTTGGCCTAGTGGTAAGGCGTCCGCCCCGTGATCGGGAGGTCATGGGTTCGAACCCCGGCCGGGTCATACCTAAGACTTTAAAATTGGCAATCTAGTGGCTGCTCCGCCTGGCGTCTGGCATTATGGGGTTAGTGCTAGGACTGGTTGGTCCGGTGTCAGAATAATGTGCTCTGTAAAATCACTCCAAGGTGTTTGTGTTGATCTACTTTTTGTAAAAAGACATTGTTGAAAAACAAGGGTTGAGGGGGGATTAAATCACGTTGAATATTTAGCAATTCAGTCTTAGTCTCGTTAAATTTGACTTTCCATTTATTGGCCCATGCACTAATTTTATCGAGATCTTGATTTGATATATTGGTTCGTCTGTCTACATCTTCTAATGCAAGATACATGCTTGTGTCATCAGCAAACAACTTAATTCCGGATTCAATATTCTTTACCTTGGACACACACCAAACGCCAAATAGTCTTCGTGTACAGAGTGTGAATGTTTCGTGTACAGAGTGTGAATGTTTCGTGTACAGAGTGTGAATGTTTCGTGTACAGAGTGTGAATGTTTCGTGTACAGAGTGTGAATGTTTCGTGTACAGAGTGTGAATGTTTCGTGTACAGAGTGTGAATGTTTCGTGTGCTGAATTAAGTTCGCAGATTGACGCAGATGCTGGTAACGATATTGGTTCAGCCAACAATTCCCACGGTGCAGAGGAAGCAGCCAAGCTGTGGAAGCTACGTGTCCAAATGGAAGGATGCTCTTGACGGGTGTGAATCCAACAACAGATCAGATCAGAGGTTACGAAAAAACACACAACAACACTGGGTACAATGCTGGATTTGTCTGAAAACAAGTGTTACATGGGGAAAACTTGGTTGACGAAAACATTCCCAGTCGCGGAATATAATGTGAAGTCTGAAAAATGCTGTTGGTACTTATCACGATGACGAAAACAAATCCATGAGCTGAAAGGGAAGCAGGAAGGGAGCAAGCGCAGCTAAACAAGTCCCAGTCTGGGCACGAAACTGGAAAACAAGGACAAACAAGTGTTACAAAATAGCGACAGTTGGTTACCAAAATACCCGATTGGTAGTATGTAAACCGTCCAAAAAAGGACTAAGGTGGCGGTTACTCTTCATGATAATTATGGAAAACATGGAGCATGTTCTATTTTGGACGATCGTTTGAGGGCATCCTCTGAGTTTTTATACGATCTTCCGCTGTGAAGAGCTGGGTTATAATGATCCCTGAGATGTAGACAAAAGTAGAAACACGACGTTTGTTTCTGCTCCTCCGCCTCGATGGTCACTCTCTAAACACTGACCTTCCCGTGACTCACTGCTGCATTATACCTCTGTCCTCCTTACCTGGCACGACACAGCCTTGACATACTTTTGTTTTGGTAGATGGTTAGAGCGGTCTGCTTTTTTTCTTTTTCTTTTCTTGTCTGGGACACCATTTTTAGACGTGTGTTTGGAACACAACAACTTGTTTGGTAGTGTCTGTGGTCACGAACACATGTATTTGTCCACAGTGTGTTGCGGTGAAAGTTTGCTATTTGTCAGCTTGACCAGTTGTTACGGGTCAACGGTGGACCTAATTGTTTTATTGTCCTGTTGACACCATAGCGAAGGACGGTCAGTTCTGGGGGAACCAGAGAAGCCAGGTAAAGGTCGCCACTCTCGTGCAGACCAGAGGGGGTCGGCTTGTTTGTTCAACCGAGATACCCAATTTATTGGAACGTGACTTTCAGCGGGTATGTGTCTTGCGTCTTCGGTGCCCCTCCGTCTGAAGAAATTAAGTAGATACGCGTACGCGGCTTCCTGTGAAGTCCTTTCTCAAACATTGGATGACAGAACTTTTGATTTGCATCCTTTGTGGTAGAGAAACTAAGAACTTCGGTATATTCGGGAAAGAGGGGAGGGGGAGGGCATATGGAAGGAAAGGAAGGCGAGGGGAGAGGGGGGGGGGGGGTGGCGGGGGGGGGGGGGGGGGGGGGGGGGGTGAGAGTCAGTCTCATCACATGATGTTTGGAAGAATTGGGGTGTTTCAATTTTTGCTCCAATAAGTTGTCCTTGATCGTAGTTGTGTTTGTAGATTTGGAGTATTTCTGTTATTTACTCCACCTAACCCCCATCCCTAGAATTCACCGCAAAACTCCCGTTCCCAACCACCCCCACCACCATCCAACCAAAAGAAATGCCTTACGTATACCTTACGTATACGAAGCTTAGTCGTGTTCTCGCTAAATCCGACACTTCCGGTAGAATTCAAACTGACAATAATGGATTATACAAGAGAGAAAAGGTCACTAAAGAGATCAGAAAACGCTGCACAGCCTGAAGGTCACTGTGCAAAACTGGCCCTAAGCTGACAGTCAATGGGGCGGTGATGGGGTGAAACGAGTGAAACTAGGCAGCGTTGTGACAGGCTGACACTGACATACGTCATCACTGACACACTGCCGCACTACCGCACTGCCAGCCCTGACCTACATCTGCTGCATCAAAGAGTCCCGTAAAATGTCATTGCAAAGTTTGAGGTGGGGGCTGTCAACATTTTAATGTCTCCTTCCACCCCCACACCACCCCCCCCCCCCTCTCCAAAAGTTCGGCTACCCCAGCGGACAAGACTGATGGAGGGCGTATGTCGCAATAGGTCTGTCTTTTCGTATGTCCATTTGTCTGTGTGTACGTTTGGTGGTCGCACTTTGACGGAGAATAAATGATGTGATGAAGAGAATAATTAGTGTGGTGATCAGCTGGGGCATGAAGCTATGTTAACGTTGGACAGAGTGCAGGATTTGCTGTTTGAAGAAAGAATGCTGAGAAGAATGTAATCATTCTCACACTGATTTTCCCCAATGTTCATTACTTTATGTCGCGCTACTGGCACCTTATTACCCCAATCCTGGTTAATTCAGGTCGCTTCATTTTTGTGGAAAGCTAGTAGTTACAGAGTCGCCCTACCCAGGTGAGTGCGTGTTTAGGCGTAGTCAGCCACCTGCACTTTTGGCAGAATGACTGAGATCTTTTACGTGGCACAGTGATGACACGGGGGTGGGACATGGATACCTTATCTGAGTCTGTGCATGAAGCTGACCCATGTTGGTTCCGGCCCGGATTGGAACCCATGACCCGCGGATCATAAGTCAAGTGACTGAGCTAACGAGCTACCACCCAAAACACGTCATACGCTTAATGGCTCTTCTATATGTCGCGAAATGTTGTCGCTTTGCGATTAGAAACACATAGCGACTTAGCCAGAGGAAAGTTAGAAGCCACATACGAAAATAATATAACAGTCAAAGTGCAGACTAGATACGATGTAGACCAAAAAACCATCACCTTTTGAATTCCTTGGCTTGCAGTAGTAGAAAATACCGGTACATCAGCATAAAGATCTGCGATATAATGAATGGCCGGTTTTATCTCCTTATTTGTATCCCCTGCCTCTGGGGCGATAAGAGAGTCAAATACTATGTTCCTTTCGTTTTCAATCTCTCTCCACCCTCCCGCTTCAAGTTCAAGAAATCATTTCTTGTCGCCACCGTAGGCATGATTAAAAACAAAACTGTCGTTCAGTCTCAACAGTTACTGCTACAATGTATCTTGGTCAACAAGTCTATTGAAGAACTCTCACAATTTGAGTGGTAAGCACGTTCATTAGTTTTACTGATGAATGAAGGGCCAATACTTTATAAAACGACGTGCGTGAAGTCTGTGATGAATTGAGGTAAACAAACCCGTGGCAGAGTTATCGAGAACGATGTGTCGTCCGTTTTCGTCTTTGTCTTTCGGTACGGACAATCTCAGTGTCTCGAGTAATATGATTTGATCACCTGCGAATCAGAATCACATATCAGTAGGCGTTGCTACTGCATGGTCAGTGTCTGTTCTGATCGACGAAAGCACAATCAAGGCTTACCTTGTCTTATTCGTATGTCAGCCCAGGACTCATGTCGATACAAATATAACATGGCCTTGGTGAGACGTTATTACAGATCTAGGGACGTTAACTTTGTGATACCTGTCATTGCCCCCATACCTAGACAGAATCTAAGCCTTAGTGGAAGACTCACAACCAAAGTAGAGGTTACAATCAATAAAACAAAGCCGCCGGTCTGGGAACGGCAAGACTGGGTATGCTGTAGGATTAAGGTGATAGCTATATAGGCAGCTGTGGTGATTGAACCCCTGCCCACTGGCTTCCTGGCTGTTTGCAGGCGACAAGGCCACACGTTATCTCTAGCACTTATCACCCCGTGGGTACCTCTGACGTAGGTTGTGCTACACGGCTTGGGGGCAGGTTGCATGGATGAGGTCTAGGTGTTAAGATCGGTACGGTGCGGAGTGTAAATTGCTGTGCTTGTCTCTCCGTCTGTCAAATTTTGTGGGTCTCTTTGATCATATTTTTAATGAAGATCAGACTCTGCCTCTGTCTCTCAGTCTCGCCGTGTGTGTGTGTGTGTGTGTGTGTGTGTGTGTGTGTGTTGCCAGCTAGCTGCGTCGGTACGTACTTTTCTACAGGTTTGTCAAGGCAATTCCAACCAAACGTTGACTACATCGCAGACATCAAACTTGACCACACGCACGCTGCGCAAAAAAGAACATGCCTTTGCATTCAGTCACTCTTTTAGTAATGGACTGGGTGGCCGAGTGGTAATTAACGCACTCGGAAGCGAGAGGTTGCGAGTTCGACCCTGGGTCAGGGCGTTAGCAATTTTCTCCCCCCTTTCCTAACCTAGGTGGTGGGTTCAAGTGCTAGTCTTTCGGATGAGACGAAAAACCGAGGTCCCTTCGTGTACACTACATTGGGGTGTGCACGTTAAAGATCCCACGATTGACAAAAGAGTCTTTCCTGGCAAAATTGTATAGGCATAGATAAAAATGTCCACCAAAATATCCGTGTGACTTGGAATAATAGGCCGTGAAAAGTAGGATATGCGCCGAAATGGCTGCGATCTGCTGGCCGATGTGAATGCGTGATGTATTGTGTAAACAAAATGCCATCTCACACGGCATAAATAAATCCCTGCGCCTTGAATATGTGCGCGATATAAATTGCATAAAATAAAAATAAAAAATAAAAATAACTCCCTGCGCGTAGAACTGTACCCACGGAATACGCGCGATATAAGCCTCATAGTGATTGATTGATTGATTGAGAACCATTCTGCAGACCTATGAAGGTCTATGGGTGTACATGGAAGGAGCCGACTTTAAGGAGCGAAGTGTTATCACCGTCGTTTCTCCCTAACGCATTGTCTCCCCTCTTTGATGCCATTGTCGCCGCTTATCCACTTCCACTTCCGGTTCTGTTTGAACTACGGTTCGATCCTTAGAAGCACAATGTATCGGGACTTTATCGACGCAGTTTATGTGACTGTGGAATGTTCACCTTTCAGATTTCACTCGGTATGGCTGGCCTTGCGATAAGTGTGGACAATTGCGGTGTGGAACTTGTGAGGGCGGCGATCAGTCTGCACGCAGAAAAGCTGATATGGAGGGCGGCCACTGAGTTGTATTGTGGATATAACTCTGCGAGGTCAGCTCAGTGGTAGGTCTGTGCGCAAAAGGCCGAGAGTAAAAAGACGAGTGATTGAGACAAATGTGTTTGCACAAAGTTGGGTACCAGCTCAAAGATATATTCTAAATGTGTGAGAAGCGAAGGCAAACCGCCTCACAGTAAGCCTTCATGGAGTTTCTTCTTTAAAGCGGCCATCACACACGTTGAACATACTATCAAAATGGAAGAGAATGCAGTTCTACCGCCTACAGAAATGCTTCGTTTCATACTATCAGTCCGGGGTTGTCTGTTGCAAATTGTGAGGGAATGGGAAGTGGTCGTTTGACCCTACAAATTGTTATAACTTGAATGTTTCAAATCGAAGAGGGAAAAACAGTGTGAATGACGTCACTGGCACTCGCTTTTTAGACAGGTCAAGGAAACCCGAAGGATGGCGGTTACGATGTTGTAACTGTTATGAATGATCATGGCAAAAGCAACTGTCCAATAACAAAAAAAATCTTGCAATGTTAAAGTCACATTACGCACTTCAAAATAAGTCCACATTTGAGTATGGGGGTTCGGCTCTACTTTAAGGTTGCGCGGAGTGACATTGTAGGGGTAGATCTGCACCCCGATTAATCAGGGGCTGCCAGGGCCGGGTACAGGCACGGGTGGAGACCAGGGGAGTCCCAGATAAGTCCAGTCGACCGATCGCCTAGAGTGGGTGGCAATGGCAAGATAAATATTCACCCTATAGAGGTACCTATGGGTGCAATTCTGTTGTGGGGTGTAGGCGAATGTCGGACACGTGTTGGTGTAGGTCGAGCCTTATGGAGTGGTGCAGGGGAAGTGCACGTTGTGTGTTCCAGTCAACTCCTCTCCGCAAATATTGCATGCACGGATGTGGGAGCTCTAAGTTACAAGTTTGCATTTGAAGTTCGGGGAAAATACCTCTTAAAAGTGTGGCTGTTTAAGTATAAAATGTCTGAAGAACCGGAGTTGATTTGTTATCCGAGATCAGGGATTTAGTACTGTGTCTGTCAGAAAGCTGCACCCGTGTCTTGTTCTTTGACAATGTGTGACCGCACAGGTTGTTTTCTTCACTCAAGGACGGCCCTCGTGCTATGAATGACGATCTGAGAGATTTTAAATTCAACATTATTGGTCAGATCGTCTTGACGGAGGAACTTAGTGCAACATCCCGGAGCACCCCAAGAGCTGGAGTAGTCAGTGGGAACACAGCAGCTTTACGAAATTGAGAATGATTCGTGGACAACTTGACTAATTTTCTGTTCGTGTGTATGGTCACCTTGCACTGTGAATAAGCACGAGTCAGTGAATATTGCATATGAACGAGCTGAGAGAACGATACGATATTACTGATTTCCGCGTGGTGTGAATTGTAAACCTAACAATGAATAAGCAGGACATGGAGGAAATCCACTCGTTCAAGATGAAGACGAGAAAGAGGTTCAAACCTCCGACCCTATGGGCCATTCCTGGAGACTGCGTGATGTTGAAATCTTTCGTGCCACGTCCTTCAGGGACCAGAGAGAAAGGTGAACAGTGTGGCGGCTAGTAGTGTCCACATTTGTTGTTCGTAATGCTGGGAACACATGGTGATGGCGAGAGAGAGAGAGAGAGAGAGAGAGAGAGAGAGAGAGAGAGAGAGAGAGAGAGAGAGAGAGAGAGAGAGAGAGAGAGAGAGCGCTCAGAACTTTATTACGAATGGACAAAGGTTTTAAAGGTAAAGGTAAAGGTATTCCCATATAACCATCTGGTCGTAAGGGAGAGAGAGATGTTAGAGATCTCAACTTTTCTGGGGCCAGCTTTATGGGGGCGGTGCCCATCTCCTCTCCCTTGCTGCCTTTGCCTTCCCCTGCCCTGAATAGGGTCAGGTACCCATTTCCAGCTGGGTGGACTGGAGAGCGCTCGGAAAAATCGGGTATTTGTATTTGTCCCCGAGTGGGGGACGAACCACGACCTCCAGCGTGAGAGGCAAGCGCTCTAACCACTGCGCCACTCCGCTCTAAGGTTTTAGGCTTAGCCTAATGTTCCAACCTGTCCTTTTAACATGTACAGCAGAGAATAATTGTAAACGGAAGCAAAACACTGCGCACACACACACACACACACACACACACACACACACACACACACACACTGCTAAAACACACGCACACACACACACGCGCATACACACAGGGAGAGAGACAGACAGGCAGAAGCAGAGAGAGAGGGAGAGAGAGGCGCGTTGGCTTGTCGGCTATCAGTAGAGGTGCTTGTTGTAAATCCTTCAAACCCAACAGGACGAGTCAGTATAGGTACAGAACTCAGGGGATCTTAATGCGTCATTGAAACATTTTAATTTGTACATACATTTCCTGTTTTCAAACTCTGGCAATTGCTTTGTTGACTTAATAGTTTGCAGTAGGACAGAACCCCATTGAAAAGGCTTTTCTATAATTGGTGGGCAAGCCTTCGTCTCATTGTCTTGTCTTTGGGTTCACGTTTGTTTGGCCATCTTGAATTTACAAGCACGTCTGGTGATTTGTGAGAAACTACGAGTTTTAGATTTCATAGGAGTGGCATTCTGGTTTGTTGTGTTGTGCGTTAACAAAAAGTATAAAACTTGTCTTGTTGTTCACATATCAAATAAAAGATCGGATACGTCAAGGGTAGCTTCAGTAGCTGAAGGTAAAATGATCTCTCCTGCGCCCAAGTTGGACCCAATGCGAGGCATGTGTGTGTGTGTGTGTGTGTGTGTGTGTGTATGTGTGTGTGTGTGTGTGTGTGTGTGTGGGGGTGTGTGTGTGTGGGGGGGTGTGTACGTGTTCGTGTGTGTATGTATGTGTATGTCTCTTATCTTCATTGCTTTTGTGTGTGTGTTAAGTTTTTAAGCATTTTCTTAAGTGTTTGTTATCACTCTGTGTGTTGCAGAAAGAGCCAGCAGCAGTGTAACACGCGTGACGACCAGTGCAGACAAAGATACAACTCGTGCAGTACGCTCTGCTGTCACAGGCAAAGACAAGGACTCAGCAAAGGTCGCGTCCACTCCGCTGCCCAAGTCCCAGAGCTTGAAGGGCCAACAGGACGCGGCCTCTGTGGCCTACACGCCCTATGAGAGGCGCTCTTCTCCCAGACACCAGTCTGCCAAGAAAGAAAAGGGGTCGTCTTCACTGTTGGAGGAAAAGGTCAAGGCAGCTGTGAGCGCCAAGTCTAAGGTCGTTCCTAAAAGTGCGGAATCCAAGAAAGGGTCCTCTTCAGAGAATCAGCTGAAAACTGGGTCCCCTGTGCGTTCTGCAGAGAGAGACACGGGTGTCGCTTCAAAGCAGGTTAAGCCTAAGAGCTCCCTTTCTTCGGATAGAGGAGGGAAAAAAGACCAAGAATCTCGACTGTCAGCTCTTGTGCATGACAAGGTTCGGAGTGCCGTGGAGGACAAATTGCAGACATCCTCCAGTCCAGCAGTAAAGGACCGTGTAGGAAAACAAGAGACACCCAAAACCCCGTCGCCTACAAAGCCGGTCGCAAAACAGAAAGATCAAAAGGCCCAGCTGTCCGCTCTCGTTCAGGAGAAAGTTCAGACTGCTCTGGAGGAAAAGCTGCAGACAGTTTCCCCTGGTATCAGACAGAAGGAAGGCACAGAGCTCCAAGACAAGAATACAGCACCAAAACGGTCAGATCCAGAATCGGCGAAGAAAGAGGACAAGGCTCGACTTTCGGCCCTCGTTCAGGACAAAGTTCAGACTGCTTTAAACGAGAAACTTGAACCTGTTCCAGTTGACTCCACCAGCAAAGACGGTTCTCCTGCACCCAGACAGGAAAAGTCGGCTGCAGCGTCATCACCACAGAAACCAGAGGGGAGGATTTTTGTAGCGGGAGTGACTGTCTCAGAGCCAAAGAAAGCAGCGAGTTCAGGTGGTGGCGGAAGGTCCTGGGAGCACACACTGAGAGGGCCCAGTCCTATTCGAGCGGTCATCAAGAGACCCTCCACCCCTTCAGACACAGACGACAAAGACTCAGGATCTCGTCGAAACTCTGTCACTAGAACAGAAGAGAACCAAGGATCATTGGAGAAGCCCGACAGAAGTTCTCCCACATCTTCTGTGGCAAACGGCAGTCTTCCAAGGAAGGGAGGTGACTCGGCTCAAGACTCTGATCAGACTTCCGCTAAAGAAGAGACCGAATCCTCCAGGAGAGCGCCCAGCCCGTTCCGCAGGGAACGCAGCCAGCTGAGGAGACCTTCCAGTCCGCTCATCTCTCGGAGCCTCCACAAGGACGGAGAGCCGACAAGCGCCGAACAGGTAGAGAATAGCACCCCGCAGATAAAACGACCACCAAGCCCTCGACTCCGGCGACTTTCAAGTCCCTTTGAGTCTGGTAGCATATACGACAAACAATCTCACAGTCCCCTTCAGTCAGGAAGCAACCACGACAAGCGTCCACCCAGTCCCGTGCTGTCCATCACTGGGCAGCGTCGTGGATCCAGTCCTTTTCTATCAGAAAGCGGCATCGACAAACAGCCGACAAGTCCTTTCCAGTCGAGCAGTGTCAGCTCAGACAAGCGGCCACCCAGTCCCGTTCAGTCCATCACTCGACAGCGTCGTGGGTCCAGTCCTTTTCTATCAGAAAGCGGCATCGACAAACAGCCGACGAGTCCTTTCCAGTCGAGCAGCGTCAGCTCAGACAAGCGGCCACCCAGTCCCGTTCAGTCCATCACTCGACAACGTCGTGGGTCCAGTCCTTTTCTATCGGAAAGCGGCATCGACAAACAGCCGACGAGTCCTTTTCAGTCGAGCAGCGTCAGCTCAGACAAGCGGCCACCCAGTCCCGTTCAGTCCATCACTCGACAACGTCGTGGGTCCAGTCCTTTTCTGTCAGAAAGCGGCATCAACAGACGACCCCCCAGTCCTTCGCAGACGGGCAGCGTCAGCTCAGACAAGCGACCGCCGAGCCCCTTTCAGTCCATCACTGTTCAGCGTCGCGGGTCCAGTCCTTTTCTGTCAGAAAGCGGCATCGACAAACGACCCCCCAGTCCCTCGCAGACGGGCAGCGTCAGCTCAGACAAGCGACCGCCGAGCCCCTTTCAGTCCATTACTGCTCAGCGTCGCGGGTCCAACCCTTTCCTTTCTGAGGGCGCTCCACTTGGAAAGCAGCCGGCCAGCCTAGCCGGTCCCCTCAAGGCACTACCAGCCAGTCACGCAGAGCCGCCAGCCAGACCCCAGATCCGTCGTCCCTCTAGCCCTTTCCTTTCCGACGGGAGTCAACACCCCGCCAACGTCCCCCAACCTTTTCTTAAGTTTCAAGAGAGTTGTTTTTCTTTTGAAAACCAGCCCAAGCCCCAACACGCAGCAAGCCCATTCCAGCCCATTATCAAGAAAGAGGAGAAACGCCTGTCCGAACTCTCAAAGACAAAGGAAAGGGAGGTGTCAAAACGCCCAGATGAAACACCGGAGAATGAGCATGTGAAGGAGACTAACGGATCTCATAAAATTTTGGCCGAGTTCTCTGCCAGGCAAGCTCAACCCGTTGTCCAGAGCGAACTAAAGACCAGAAACACCGCCACCGCTGCACAGCAGGACAGTCCCAAGACTGCAGTTGATTCAACAGGAGGCCAACCCGAGAGTGCTGCGAAGGGGTCTGAGGTACCGAAAACTACTTCCGTCACCCGCAAGGAAAGCTTCAACTGGGACTTGCTGAACAAAGTTAAAGCCAGGCTTCATTCCAGGGGTGACAGTGTCAACTCCGAGGAAGAGAAAAATCAGGAAGCTGTCCATCCCAGGCCTTCTTTGTCGTCTTCAGAAAATCGCGACAACACAGAGAAAGACGCCAAGACCAAGAGCGAGGTGAGATCTTTTGGCATCAAAAGTGCGAATGATACGAGGGAGAAGCCAGGCGACCAGCAAAAACCCAGCGAGCCGACCAAGACCGACAATGACCAGCGTAAAGAAGAACCGAAGTACAGAGAGGTGAGAGAGAAAATCCGAAACACGCCTTTCAGCAAGGATCTCATTGAAAAGAAGGAATCGCCGAAAGAAGCGTCCTCCAAAGACCTGCAACCCTTGACCGAGTATCAGAAGGTCGAGAAAGGATTGAAAACGACGGTGTCCAAGAGTCGAGTCAGCTCGTTGGCAGACAAGTTTGCCGCGGCAGATAAGAGCGAGACTTCCAGTCCGCAGCTAAAAGTGTTCACTGCTGTACCCAGTAGGACCAAATCCTCGGTCTCTGCTGCAGGCGGGACCTCCTTGAGGAGGACAGAGTCGTTCAAAGTCAGCCAGAGAGTGGACAACTTTGAACAGGGATCGAAGAGTCGTTTACCGCGACGAGCAGAATCTTTCAACACGCACGACTTGCAGAGAAGACCTTCACTCGAGAAGCAAAGCGCATCTTCTGGGCAAAAAGAGGCTGAGAAATCTCGTCAGACTACAGCACCTGAAGAAGTTAAATCAAACGAACTGATAATCTTACGGGCTGAACTTACGCCGAAAGAGACAAAGACTACGGATATAACAGCAACCACGCCGCCTGTGGCTAAAGATTTGTCATTGCAGGCGAAAGATTTTTCCAAGGAAGATAAAACCGCACTGGTCACTAATCGTGCAAATGAGGCCAATGCTGCGAACATAAAGTCCTCCTCACAGTTAGAAGCCAAAGCTTTACCCAAAGAAACGGCGAAGGCAACATGTCTTACAGAGGCTAAGGGTTCGAAGGCAACACCTCTGGAAGGTCAAACTTTTCCCAAAGAAACGAAAACTGCCCAGGAAGAAATTCTTCCGAAAGTGGCAGGCGTTAAGGGAGCAAAGCCTCCACCAGAGTCACTCACACAGACAGAAACGATAACACCACAAACCGGAAACTTCCGGAAAGAAACAGACGAAAAGACTCTGGAACCGGCAGGGACAGCAGAAGTCAGTGCTACGACACTGCCATCAGGATCCAGCGACAGGAAGCCGAAGGATGTCACGCTAGCGGCACCACACGTTGTCGTGTCCCAGTCTTCAGCACAGCCAGTGAGGAAACAACAGCCAGCAGCAGTAGGGACGACACCAGCGGCCACACAGCGCGGCAAACCCAGAGTCATGGAGCAGGCCTTCACCGCGCTGCTTGATGATATCGAGACCTTCAGTGCATCGGAGGGCACGCCCTCTGACCTCGACTTCAGCAGTGATAGTGGGGACGAGGCGCATGCCGAGAAATCGGTCGCACCCTTGAAGGACAGTGGTTCCAAGGTCAATGTCAATGACAATGCTGCCATTCTCAAGGACAACAATGGCAACTCGATCAAGGACATCGGTAGTGTTGCCAAGGACAGTAGCCCCGAGGATACGGGGAGTGCTTCTGTTCCTGCAGTCAAGAGGAATAATTCATTCACCAAAGGGAGTAACGCTGTGTCTTTGGACCCAGTACTGGAAGAGGACGGGAGTACCAAAAACGATAAGATTGCAGATACACCGCTGACCATCACCAAAGAGGACAGTGGTATCGGCTTGGGTTCGGCTGACCTCGATGAGGTCGATGTTGCTGCATCCAAGGCTTCAATGAAGGTAAGTCAGAAGAGTGTGTGAGTGGATTCGTCTGAATGTGTGTGTGTGTGTGTGTGTGTGTGTGTGTGTGTGTGTGTGTGTGTGTGTGTGTGTGTGTGTGTGAGAGAGTTTACCATGCAGGCATGTACGCACTTTGTTTATACTATTGTGACGCGCATGGAACCACCTAGTATCGTTCACAAGCTGAGTTATTTCGTTGAAAAGGTCGTTCATGGTGGTTGTGTTACTCCCTACACTTCCGACGGGTGTTGAAATAGAAGAAAAGACGATGACAGGGAACAGGGGAAAAACAGACACACACAATAACGGAACACGTGTTGAGAAACTTGAAAAAGAAAAACAAACGTGTCAATTATCAGCAAGAGAAGGCTTGTTCCTGAAGTTGTTTGTAAGTGGCAGGGTTAAGTGTGATTACAAGACGTGAAGCACACCTCCTCACTTCACCCACTCTTACACGGATTAACAAAGAGAGCTCACTGCGTCTGCCTTGCTATGATACGGTGTTAAAAAACAAAGCTGAATGACACGTTTGCGTACGTTCTCAAAAAGGTAAAAGAAAAACCAAAGAAGACGAAAAGACAGACAGAAAGAAAGTCAATGTGTGGAAATGTAGACCGTCGACGTCACTTTCTTATCTTGCAGGGGGATTCGGACAGCAGTTGATTTTACTGAATGAAAATTTCTCCTCAGTCATGATTTTTTGGACCCGGATAAAGGTATAAACATAAGTAGTGATGGCGTCGTTCTGAATAGACAACAGCCATTGATTCTGTGGGCTCGTTACTTCGCGTTCTTAGTGAGGCTTATAATTTTGTTTGTAAGCAAGAGTTTGGTTCATTTTATTTGTTGCAGGTACAGTATGCTTGTTTAGTGTTTAATGATTTTGTTTCGTAAGCTGAAAGTGACACTCTGAGTGTTTGTTTTGGCATAAACAACCTAAGTCAAGTCTTCTATTGGGGATTACAATTTATATATCAATGTATTACTGTTACAGTTGCCAATTTCTCATTTTGTTTCCTGTCCTGTCGTAACGTATACGTGCGTATCACCTAGAACCACCTAATAACATCAACTAACATCCCTTTATCCATCCATTCAGCTCTAAATGTGTCTATTTTGTATCCCATACACCTGTGTTCTGCGTCTTATGAAATTCGTAGCTTGGAGTATGATTTATTGTCGCCAAAATGACCAAGTTATGGTTCTCTCACCACCCAGCGCTAGGGTTAACGGCTGTTTATGACCACTTGACTGGCAGGCCACGACTCGACGTTAAACCTTGCCCAAACCTACCCTCCTCTGTGCCTTTCCGTCCCACCCTGAATCTCACTTCCCACTCTGCACTCTGTTGGGGGATTTGTTTCTGGCCGTTCGGTGCTTGTCGGCTTTAGCTGTAACCTGTGGCCTCAGCTTCTTGACCATTGTCCTATAAATGATGGTGACCTCCGTCAGGACAGCCTGCTGACCACCTGCAGATAAGCCGCCTTTTGCTGGATGGGTCTGTGACTGTGTGTACGTGTCTCTCTTGCCTACCTCTTTGCAACGCCGTCTTTGTAATACTGCTGTATATATAGAGTGGTGGAATTGATGGATATCGGATACGATTTCTTCCTGCGTTGAAGAGTCATGACAAGATCGAATAGTTTTAAACTCTCACTTGTCTGTCGCGGCCGTAGCAGGTTGGATTGTAGTGGCGAAGGCACTGCAGACATGTCTTGAATACTGTCCACTGTGCTCTTTATTGCCAACGATGATGAACTGGAATATGAAGTTGAGTTTTCGACATTTGCAACGTCTTTAATATTGTACGCCTTCAGCACACGGCAGGATTTTGATAAGCTGGTTGTCAGAAAACCCCAGAATTCAAACTCGACGCAACTAGGTAGGGTGTAGTAAGGTTAGGGTTGGCTCTTTGGCCAAAATTCCATCTTCGGTCAACGAGAAATGCTGAACCTTTTGACGAGATCTACAGTAGCTGGAACGGGACTAAGAAATGCTGAACCTTTTGACGAGATCTACAGTAGCTGGAACGGGACTAAGAAATGCTGAACCTTTTGACGAGATCTACAGTAGCTGGAACGGGACTAAGAAATGCTGAACCTTTTGACGAGATCTACAGTAGCTGGAACGGGACTAAGAAATGCTGAACCTTTTGACGAGATCTACAGTAGCTGGAACGGGACTAAGAAATGCTGAACCTTTTGACGAGATCTACAGTAGCTGGAACGGGACTAAGAAATGACCAAGAAATGAGATATTCCATAAACGGTGACATCAACGCAAAGGCGAACTTCGATGACATGGACAAGTTTAGCACTCAGTCTCGTACAATTGACAAGTTTAGCAGTGCTGTACAATCGATAAGGTTTGGCATACAATATGCATTTTGATGTTTCTCGAAAGCAGCTGACTTTTCCTCATAGTCCGACAAAGACACTCAGCTGACCAGAGGGATCAGGCAGGGGGACTGGAGATTAGCGCTGTTACAGTCTTACTGCCACACACCTTCTGGCCGGCTGTCGGCTGGGCCGGACACTGCTCTTACTTACCCCCCACCACACAAGACAATCGGTCGCTCTCTACTTAAAGCACCACTCGATACCTGGTTTCAAGACACGTAGCTTGAATTTAAGTTTGAGAAAGTTGAACAGCTTTAAGGTGGATGAATTATAAAGCGAGATGTGCTTGTGTCAGCTACCTTTTGGGAAAACTACGCGTAGAGTACCCTCTGTCCCTTGCAAGTATTGTCTCGGCATCATTCTATGAATACAACAGTGGTGTTTCTCTCTCTCTTTTTTTGCTGGCGGGAAAGGGCGTGGGGGAGGGGGGGTGTCAGTGCAGAGAGTATTCAATTCATTCAGCAGCTTTAGGTGCCTTCTGCTTTAAGAAAGGCGTCAGATCGGCGTAGCATTCATAGTCTCGAGAGTGTTTAGCTGTAGGTCAAGACACAGGTCTGGTGAGAGCAGCTTTAAGCCTTGGAAGGGTAGAACTGTCCCCTTTAGGGTGACCACAGGTCAGCTTCAGTGAAGCGGACACAGCCATTGTCTGTGTGCCTTTTCCCCCACGTCAGGCCTGCTTTTTCTCAGTCGCTACAGCGCACTGCTTGACAAATGCTTGATGGTCGGTTCTCTCTTCTACTTGGACATTATGAAGACTGTCCGAGAAGACAAAGTGTTGTGAAGGAAAACCAACAAAACCATTTGGATGTTTATTGTGTCAGCTCGTCACGTGGACGTGCATGTTTAGGTGTTTGTGATTCAAAGTTTTCTGATTGACATATTGACAAAGTGTCATATTTGCTCACTCCTCTTGACTGAAGAGTTTGTATGATGCTTCGTTCCCTGAAAGTTGTAAATGTCGACATAAACAAAACTGATGCCGGGTTATGTTCGATGACTTGGCGTACGAAGCTGGCAGTGGATTGAACGTGATTAAATGTTGGTGTGTTCTTTGCTCATCAGTAGAGTAAGGGTAAACAAATTGAATCTGTGATTTGTGTGAAAGTGAAAGACACAGGGTGGCGATGGGAAACATAGGAGAGGACACATCCTCTGCAAGACATTGATTTGAACAGGTCTTTGTCAGCAACAACTGTTCTCTCACATCTGTGTCACATTCACGATGGAGATTTTCATAGAACTGGTAAGTTTGAAATATTAGTTGCCAGCGACAGTCGTTACTATTCGGAAAGCTTTGCGAGAAGTGACAGTATAAATGACTTTATTATTTCCTTAGCTGATTTCAGAAGTACTTTGGAGTCACCCAGAAGTATTCCGAAGACTGTATTGTTTACAGATCTGTGCTGTTTTTGCTCACTTTCCTCGAACTATTGATGTATTACAAATTATGCCGACCACGGCGACCCTAAACAGGTAAAATGTTGTCACACATCTTGCTGTCTTAGCTTGTCTAAAACGGGAAGCTAGTGTTTTTAGAGATTTAGCCATAGTGCTTTCGAAACGGGTACCAACCGAAATTCATTTAATACGAATTTTGTCTTGGCGACTATACCCTTTTAACCAGGTGCAACTGAGGAAATAAAGGTTTCCGTCACTGTCGTCTTTTTCGGCTTACTCATGCATTTCACTTTCTGGTATCATTATACCAGCGACTGTCTCTGATTATACCCTTCTGTGTAAGAACCAGCAGTTTAACATAGATTCTGTGTAAGAACCAGCAGTTTAACAGAGATTCTTACGCAAGTGGCCGTGTTTTGGCTGTTGTTTTGCTCCCTCAAGATCGACTTCCCCTGTGCCCTGAGATGACCCTGTGCGGATGCCTTGCCGTCGGTCAGTGGAAGCAGAGGTGGCTCCATTGAGTTTGGCAATGAGTGCATGAGATGCCGTGTTCACGCCGATCTGCTCGCTCTGGTTTGCCGTCTGTAATTCTATCGTTCACCTGTCTGCCAGCTACCTCCTTGTGTCGTGGGAAAGAGCGGTATGAGGTTTATATTTAGTTGAGACTCGGAAAGAGCGAAGGTCTTCTCCGCTGGTAAAAGTGCAAGCGAAGATTAGAAGATTAGAGGCGGGGCAAAGGAAGTGTGTGTATGTCTGTGAGAGAGAGGGGGGAGGGTGGAGACGGGATGGGGGTGGGGGGGGGGGGGTAAGAAGAACGTTGTCAGGAAGGGAACACGAATTATGCTAAATCAGAGAAACGTGTGCTTCAATTAGAACATTACAATTGTCCACACGTCTGCTTTTTCCATAATTCATATATGTCAAGATAACACTCTGCAACTTTGGTTCGGTCTCGTGGTGTTGTACACGTCCACTACGTTGAGATTTTGTTCCTATATTTGGCGTGCAAACTGAATGCGAGCGTGGATTCTTGATGATCGTGTCTGTACTGTTAACTCCGCCTTAACACGTGTGCCGCATAGCATTCGGTAGCATTCAGTATCGCTGCGACAGACAGCAATACAGTGCAGTGTTGTGTTTCGGCACTAAGGTTGACCCCCCGCGGGTTAGGGGGAGTCCCATACTGATTGGTTGGGACGAGAAAGAATTTACCCGATGCTCCCCAGCATGTCGTAAGAGGCGACTAACGGATTCTGTTTCTCCTTTTACCCTTGTTAAGTGTTTCTTGTATAGAATATAGTCAATTTTTGTAAAGATTTTAGGCAAGCAGTATGTAAGAAAGTCCTTTGTACTGGAAACTTGCATTCTCCCAGTAAGGTAATATATTGTACTACGTTGCAAGCCCCTGGAGCAAATTTTTGATTAGTGCGTTTGTGAACAAGAAACAATTGACAAGTGGCTCTATCCCATCTTCCCCCGTCGCGATATAACCTTCGTGGTTGAAAACGACGTTAAACACCAAATAAAGAAAGAAAGAAAGAAAGAAAGAGCGACAGTGTCGTATTACGTTGAACTGTTGTGTTTCGGCACACAGGTGAAAATCTCTATATTTTTGGAGTTGTGGCCACAAACCTTATTTCGTGTTTTTCACAATAAAAAAAAGTAATAGTTTACATTTAATTACATATATATATATATCAAAGTTGTGATTCCTGTCGTGTTTCCCGTTATATATGATTGATGTTTAAGCAGCAATCATGCATCCTCTTGGTTCCCCCCTTCAAAAACTTAGCTTTTGTAGAGAAGTGAAAAAGAAAATCATATTTCAACAATCTGTGATGGACTTAAGCTTGCTGTGTAAGGGCATAGTTAACTTTTTTCCCCGCCTCATTATCCCACATGCTATATCTTCCGACTGTCGCGCCCTGGGCTATGCTTATAGTGTCAACACGGGATATTTATAACCCGTCAGCGACTTGTTAGCATTGCAGCGATGCAAGACAGGATACAATATATGCATGTATATTCTGCTTGGCTTATTTACATCATGAAGGCGAGGTAAAACTGTTGAATGACATTTCTCGGTGGCTCATTGAGAGTGCTTGAAGAGCAATAGATAAGGGTTGTCGCCATTTGTGAAATGATCTGCTTGTGGTAGTGGGGTGAAACAGGGGATACAACTTTTTGCAGCTTGTTACACTTTGGTAGCAGAGCGTTGAAGAAACGCGCATTGAATTTGTGCTTTCGCAGTGTTTTGAACAGCGCACACTAATGCAAGTTTTACATCATCAGTTATGTGGACAAAAGAAGTTAACGCTCTCGACGGAAGTATAAAGTGTAGCATTCTAAATGAACATCTTTTCCCACATTCTAAAATATAAATTGTAAAATCATTTTCCAAACGCACATGTAGCGTTTTGTGCTTTCGCAGTGTTTTGAACAGCGCACACTAATGCAAGTTTTACATCATCAGTTATGTGGACGAAAGAAGTTAACGCTCTCGACGGAAGTATAAAGTGTAGCATTCTAAATGAAAATGTTAACATCTTTTCCCACATTCTAAAATAGAAGTTGTAAAATCATTTTCCAAACGCACATGTAGCGTTTTGACGTGAACATAATCAAATATCATATAGTGCAGCAATAAGATAAATCAACAGCTATAGGTCCCGTCGTCTCTCATTGACACTTGGCAACACCGTGAGTACGGCCCATTCCGATCTGTTTTTTAACGACTGTTACTCATGGAGTTTTTAAACATCTTGGAAGAGTTCAAGTGAATTCTTGTTGTCATTTCGCGCCAGAGCGAGATTGTTTTCGTTTCCGTATTTTGACTTTTGCAACAGAAGATTTCTAAATAAATGTTCAGTAGAGTTGAATTCGCACTGCTCACCCCTGCGACTGGTGCCAGGACTTCACCTCAGCGCCTGACTAATATCGTGCCGACACAACTCCAAATGAGTTGTAAAGAAGAAAGGAAGAAACAAACGGACTAGCATTGGCATACCATTTATAAATCAACGCCTCAGGGTTGCAAACGTTATATCTAATAATACAAAAGAATAATGTTTGAATTTTCTGCTGTGCCTTTTGGTCCGGTTGCTGAAGCTTCCTTTTATTGAACGTTGAACCTGGCAATTAAAGTGATTGAGTTACGATTTTGCGACGATGGGCGATGATTGCGCAGATGTTTTTTTTCTTCTCACTGGTGCCTATATCGCTCGAATATATGTAACTAATTTGTAAACTCATTATGTTGTTAATGGTGCGGGACAGTTAATCTTTTCCGCTGTAACTTGTAGAATATGCTAAGGTCATCTATGTGTTGCTCGTTGAGCGTTTTTTGTGGTCTTGCCTTCGGTTTTCAGCTTGTTCTCGGTGTTTGCTGAGAAAAGGTAAGATGTTGACATTTTGTCAGCGTGTGTGCTGCAGGTTGCAGTGAACTGTTTTTGTCAGCGTGTGTGCTGCAGGTTGCAGTGAACTGTTTTTGTCAGCGTGTGTGCTGCAGGTTGCAGTGAACTGTTTTTGTCAGCGTGTGTGCTGCAGGTTGCAGTGAACTGTTTTTGTCAGCGTGTGTGCTGCAGGTTGCAGTGAACTGTTTTTGTCAGCGTGTGTGCTGCAGGTTGCAGTGAACTGTTTTTGTCAGCGTGTGTGCTGCAGGTTGCAGTGAACTGTTTTTGTCAGCGTGTGTGCTGCAGGTTGCAGTGAACTGTTTTTGTCAGCGTGTGTGCTGCAGGTTGCAGTGAACTGTTTTTGTCAGCGTGTGTGCTGCAGGTTGCAGTGAACTATAGAGTTGCCTTGAACTTCGTTGTCGGCTCAAGAGTATTGTTGTTGTTGGTTGACATACGTGACGAGAAAACCCAGAACAGAATTGGATCATCGCTACATCACTCGACCTACGTCAGTGTTTGCGTTCGGTGCAGCATGCGACAATGAGCAGTTGTTTTTCGTTTCTTCAGTGTTTGTTTTTTTACACCATTCAGCCATCTTTAGACGTGCCAGACCCACATTTTGCTGGCCACAGAAGTAGGGTAGGGGTCCCAGGACCCACCCCAAGCTAACCAGTTTTCGCGAGGTCCTGAATCGTGGAAAAGAGGATGGGGGATTTGGTGGGCTTGGCGCGTGTTTGCTCGTGTCGTCTTGCATCTCTTTTAACTAGTGCCCGCTGAATGAAAGATCGAGAGTACATGTATACGTACTGTTACCGTCGTGTGCTGTCAGCATAGTGCACACTTTCCTCGATTCCCTTTTCCTCGGATACTCTATTAACGCGTTGCGAAGGTTGTGGATGTGTTTGTGCGCGTGCGTGGGTGGGTGCGTGTGTGCGTGGGTGCGTGAGCCATGTTGATATGTGTTTGCAACACTGAGACACAGACAGACAAACAAACAGGCAGAGAATGAACCTATTGTAAAGCTTCTTGTGTCGTCGATCGCAAAGGCGAACTGAGAGATGGAGACGTGTTTATTAAGAGAGCTACCTTTTTTCATGTTTTCTTCTTCTGATATCTTCCGTCTAATTCGCTCACCCCAATTTCAACCATCCAGCCTTGACCTCCTCCGGGACAAGACTAATCCACCCGTATCTGCGTTCGTACTTCCTCTAAGCCATGTACCAGTTTGCTCAAGTTTTCGCATGGCCCTATTCGGGATGGGGACGGAGTTTTGGAAACGCAGAGAGAGAACTGGTTGCTGGTTTCCTTGGCAAAGTGCTAGGGGTCCTTTACACCGTTTTGTGACGAGCATCGGCGGCGCGCAACAAGCGCTGAATGAGAATGCTGTTTGCTTTGCCCGCCGCGCAACACACAGGCCACGGGGTGGAGTGCTACGGGGACCTTTTCTCCGCTGCTGCGTATAACAGTCGTGGGCGGGGGACTGAGGTCGCTCGTCGTCAACTTGTGTGCGCTAGTCTATATATATATATACCTTCCCAAAAAAGCAACGCGAGCTTTTGCTTTTGATTCAACTTTAATACTTTAATATGTGGCATATCATTTTGTTTAAAACAAAAGTTTATTCAAGATAAATAAAATGAAACAACAGGGCACACATTCAATCGAAAGAGTTGTGACACAATTACCATTCGTTCGACATTGATAGCAGAAGTGGACCTTTCTCGACCCGTTGATAAACGTAGATATGGGAATGGACTACCCGGTCCATTTTGTTGTCGTTTGAAAACAAATGTTATTGTGGCGTTTCTCGTGTGGATGGGTGTGTGATATCAGCGATAGTGTCACCCGATGTAAGTCTGCGCGACAGGCGTGTGAAGGAGTCACATCTCTTGCACCTGTTGCGCGCTCGCTGATTGAACCGCACGCTTCCCCTCAGGCCTCTGTCCCCCCTCGCTGTCTGCATGAGCAGTGGCAACAAGTTCTACAAGGAACACAGTTATAGTTAGCAGTGGCAACAAGTTCTACAAGGAACACAGTTATAGTTAGCAGTGGCAACAAGTTCTACAAGGAACACAGTTATAGTTAGCAGTGGCACATGCCAACTCCTCTTGCATTGTGCAACTCTATACGGATGTCGTTGAAGTGTTTATCACTTCGTGTGAACTTCCCTGAATGTACAACGTCAAAGTTGAAGATGACCTTTTGTGGATTACCTGCTGTTGGATTACCTGAAACGACGCCTTGAACAGGTAGAGCTGCTCTTTGATAATTGATCCTTCTTCTGGAACTCGTTTGTAAAAATTGTCTTTCTTCAGTCTTGAAGGCTGCATTGGGAGCAGTCCGTTGTGAGATCAAACAGTGTAGAAGCCGAGACTCTTTCTCAGCTTCTACACTCTTTGGTGAGATTTGTACGCACGAAGCAGCTGTCAAGCACCTGCCTGGTATTTTGCCACTGAGAACTCTGGTTTATGCTTTCCTTTTTGGTTTTCCTGCATTGGGGTTCGCTCTCCACGAAGACTACCACCCCACTAGTCCAACATTTAGCACCGGTGTTAGTGGCGATGAAGAAACCAGGGAAACTCTAGTCGCAAAGTACATCATATCAGTAACTGACTTATTGTTACGTCTGTACGGCTGACTTAGTGACCAGTTCAGGTTTTTGTCAATATTACTCATGACCGTCTTGTTGTTTCTGATGTCATCTGATGAATAATAATTATCACAGGCAGGTTGTTTAGCTTTATGCTGAGTTACGGAGATAATTGCACTGCAAGAAATGAAATTGGTACCTAAATTATTGCTGACGCCCAGGATTGATTTTCATCAATGATATACTGTAATCGCCTGTGGCTTGCTTTGAGGACACGGGTCTGTGTTTGCGCGTCGTGCGTTTGATGGAGGACGCAAAGCACACGACAGCGCGCGATATCCTGCATATTTCATACATGGACATCCGCATCTGCTCTGTTTGGGCGCGATGCCATAGAAACGGCTTTGGCTGTTGATTTATCAATGGATCCTGCAGCAAATTTCGTGCTAAATCGCTTAATCTAGTGAGGAATCGCTGAGTTGGCACATCGGTCTCCCTCACCCCACCCCTTTGAAAAGAAAGGTATAAAGCCTTGTATCGCTGTTTCACACGTTATTCGTGTTGCTATCAGCAGGCTTAGCGGGGCAACTTATCCAAAGTAAGTCCGTCTATTTAACCAGATTAGAACCTCAGCCGTCTCGGGTGGCGTATGGTGTCTCTGTGCGCTTTGCGTCACAATTCCCGTGGAGCTTTTGTTGAGGTGCAACCCTTCGTGAAATGTGTCACGCATCATGACAATGGCCGACTATACAGCGTTTTGCTACTTGAAACGACCAAGCGTTCCTTTTTACCGTGCACAGTTTTAATAATAGCAAAGCACAAGATTAGTTACAGCTGTGTTTACATCGTTACTAAGCGCAGATGACATCCCGTTCATCATCCAGCAAAGAATAATTTTGGAGGCTGGGCAATTGCAAAGGTTGTGAAGCTCGTATGACAGTAAACACAGTGGATTATAAATCCACAAAACAGAGAGACTGCTAACGTTTCAAAATGTGTTAGTCTCTCTGTCCACCATAAAGCCGGTAGACCATTGGGTGGTTTTACTTGTGAATGTCTTATATGTTTAACATCAAACGTTCAAATAACCTAACTGTTTTTTTTATTTTTTATAGTGGATTACAAAGTTTTCAAGAAGTTTTAGGAAATACTGTCTCAGAAAGCTTCAAACGCAATCTTCCATAAACGTCTTGGTCATAGATTTAACTGACACAGCCTGGGGCAAAAACCGTTCCGGGGAGTACAGCCCAAGGAGGGTCATTGGGAGTCGAACAAATCTTCTTGTCCTAGATAGTTGCGCTTTGTTGGGAATACGTGCCTTTAACTTAGATACTGTACATTTTCTGAGGAATTTTGATAATTGGGGACCTACCGATTAGAAATCGAGTTTATTGAGAACAATACCCAAGAAGTACTGACTCCTTTCTTTATCCAACTTACAAACAAACGAAGGCACATTAAACGCCCATAACATCTGGACGTTTTCTTTACAACTTTCGACTTATTATTCGACGCAGTTCAGATGATTATCTGGATGTTTGGGAAACATGGGGCACTTCTAAAGGCCACCTGTATCAGCAAGCTTAACTTTTGCCCTCAGTTATCTCATGTTTCATGGGAGGATACTCAATGACCTCGTATGCGTTGATGTCAAACGATATGTGTCTGCATGCTGACGACATATGTTATAACAAAAATGACGTTCGGCGTCGGCAAGTTGGCAAATCGTCGACACTTCTTTCAAACAGCTCAACTGGTTTTTTCATGGAGGGAGAAAAAGGACGAACGTCAATTACGAAACGTTAAAAGCCATGTCGGCAAATTCGCCGAAGGAAATAATCACAGAAACACCCCAGTATTAACGAACGGAAGCTAAGTGCACAAATACCAACATCAAACACGTTTGTATTCAAGAAATCATGGCGTGACATGTAACAACGGGAATTAATTTGGACCACACAACACCGCATTGCATTTGTTGATGTCAACCCCCATCCCACAACCCCCCCCCCCTCCCTGCCAAAGAAGCGTCAAATGTGTTAATGAGTTATGATGTCAAGTTTTTGTGGTGGTGATACGAGGTGTCAGTGATTAAAATGTTATTGTCTGTGTTGCAGCCTGTGAGTGATAGTGACGTCCTCACTCCGACATTGCCTTCACTGACAGACGGTGAGTTCACTGTGTGTGTGTGTGTGTGTGTGTGTGTGTGTGTATGTGTGTGTGTGTGTGTGAGTGTGTGTGTGTGAGTGTGTGTGTGTGTGTGTGTACGTGTGTGTGTGTGTGTGTGTGTGTGTGAGTGTGTGTGTGTGTGTGTGTGTGTGTGTGAGTGTGTGTGTGTATGTGTGTGTGTGTGTGTGTGTGTGTGTGTGTGTACGTACGTGTGTGTGTTGCCTTGTTTTGTTTGTATTTTTTCCCTTTTTTGTCACAGCTGTTTCATGGTCCTTGACCTCTTTTTGGTACAGTTGCTGTTGTCGTTGCTTTCTTTATTGGTCTTAAGTCTGTTTGTACAATAGATTGGATCACGAACTCAGTAGTATTCTGACAATCTTGAGCTATTCAAAGCATGTGCAAAAATGCCAACTGAGCATCATTTTCAGAGTTCAAAGCAGAATTGAAAAGGTAGCAGCTGACAGTTGAATCAATGTATTGTTAGTAGATAAAGGGTAGAAAGTACCACAAAGTAAGAACAGGTATATCTCCAGACCATTTGTACACGCCACGATGTCACCTACTTCCGGCATACTCCAGATATAGCCACGTGGAAGCAACTGAAAGAAATACGATAATTGTGTGGTGCATTCAGTGTTGCATTACACATATGAAACGCGGGACCAACGTAGCCTGAGCTAGACTTGTGTGGTACATTCAGTGTTGCATTACGCACACTAAACGCGGGACCAACGTAGCCTGATCTAGACTCGTGGAGTGATGGCGGTGTCAGACAAACTCTCCCTTGGACTTTCAGATGAAGGACACTCCTCACTGCCCTCACAACCGCTGGCCACTCTCCACGAAGAAGACTCCACTCCCCCTCCCCCGCCAGTAACGCAACCCCCCACCCTTCCCTCCTCCACCGACACAGACCCCGACATGACGTCATCCGCTTTCGTCATCCTCAAGCCGCACATTGACGCAGTGGTGGAGGCCCAGAGCAAGCGTGACGCGGACAGTGGCGTCACTGTCATAGAAGACGATGACGGAGGCGTCACGTATCGCAAGACGTCGCTCAACGAGCAGCAGAACCGTATCGTCACTATAAAGTCCAAGGTTGGTTTATGCATGTAGTGGTGTTTTTTTTTATACTGTTGTGAATGATAGTAATAATGGTATTTTTATGACGCAAATCACCTAGTATTTCTAAACGTCTGAGTGCGTGGTCATGCAGCTGCTCAGAGTTTGAGTACCCCATGGTGATCGAGACAACTTTGCACTTGTGGCACATAATTATATTTGGACAGCTGTCATATTTTGCATACTGTCATATTTTTGCCACTGACAGTCGTCTCGTTGCTACCACGTGTCTCATCTGTCATGTTTCTAGTTTATACGGATAATATCCCTGTTTCGGACCAGAATATATGTGTCAGAACACGTTCAGAAGGTGACGGTTGTTTGTTGTTTCTTGTCTCGCGACCCCTCATGCTAAACCGATTCAGCACCGATCTTATTGTATGTGCTGTTCTCGACCTTCTCTTTAAAAACTATTCACAAGAATGTGACGAATTGGAACATGTTTATGTTCTGGTTCCGAAGCTCCAGGAAACAGATAATAAAATGTATGTATATTTAATTAATTTAATGTAACATTGTGTTAAGTCACGCGGATGTTCTATTGCGTGTTTGCCCGACAGTGGGGACCAAACAGCTAACCATTCCTTCTGATGTTCTGGCATCAGGTTCGGCGAACTCCCAGCGACGCCCATGAAGAGCTGCGCGACACCATCGTGGAAACTAGCTTCTTCTCCCCAGGGGGCGCAGCGGTCAAGGAGCGTGACGTCGTTCGCTCCAAGCGCAAGATCACTCCGCGCGGGTCCAACTACTACCAGCGCACGACGCAGTACATACGACGCATCCGCGACAAGGAGGGCTCGGACTTTGTGGAGACCGACATGTGTGTGGAGAATGACAATACTTCAGTGTCTGATGGAAAGACCTGGGGCGACAGAACTGTCACCAAGGTAGGAGAGAGAGAGGGAGATGGAGAGGGGGGGAGGGGAAGTGAGAGGGAGAGAGAGTAGGGGGAGGGATAGATAAGGAGAGAAGGAGGGGGAGATATAGTATGTTAGTGTGCGCATGTGAGTATGTCTGTCTGTCCAATTTCGTTAAAAAAGGCAGAAGCAATACATAAAAATAAGATGCAGAGTTGTGTTTTTCCCCATGTTGCGGTAACATAAGAATAAGACTTATCGAGCTTGGTTCACATGTTTGCCCTCTAAAGATGGAGCGTGGTGAATATTGTATATCCTTTTGCACACTGGTTATCCTTTGCTCAAGGAGCACGCATTAGTTTAACCACAATATTACTATCCTCCTTGCCCATACACGTTTATACCTTTTTGTCATCAAGAGAAAAGAGAAACCCTTCAGATGTATCCCCAAATTCACTCTCAATCCAAGAAACCCCCTGCATGTGTAGGTGACACTGGACAAGCCGTCAGGCGACCTCCCCCAGTCTCTGGACGAGCTGGCCAGCCTGCCCCAGTCTCTGGACAAGCCGTCAAGCGACCTTCCCCAGTCTCTGGACGAGCTGGCCAGCCTGCCCCAGCTAGAGGGAGGAGGGAGAAGGGGACAGGGCCCGGGGCCGTTGGGGGTGGTGGGCAGGATGGACATGTCCAAGGCCAGCAGTGGCTATGGCAGCGTGTCCGGCTCCGAGGAGGAGGACAAGGAGGCGTCGCCACTCGCCGATGTCCAGCCAGCTAGAACTGTGGGTAAGTGATGGTGGTGATGAAAGAGTGGGCGGATTTCCGTTTGATGCTCTGGTCAAGTGCTCAGATCATATAGGTTTGGAGCGATGAAGAAGAACCAACCTAAGGCGTCTTTCAGACATGAAATGTGTATTATTCTGGAGGTACACTGAACTCCCCCTTTCCAACACACTACTTCGAATGCTGTTCTCAACGCATGTTTTGAAGCACCCTTGCCCCTCATATCCCGACTGCACTGTGCATCAAGTAACTAATAACAAGGGAGATGTGATGTAACTTCATCAGCTCCCGAGACAAGTTTGAGTTCAATATTGTAGGACACATTGGCTTCAAGCTGCAGGAGGGCTGGATGAGCTGCATTGCTGACATTAAACAAGCCTCAAGGTACAGTGCTGGTTGTTAATGGCTTTCCTCCATGCCGCCAGGCTTCAGGAAGCGCTACAAGCTGCAGAGACAGAGCTCTTTGCAGTCACCAGACAGCGACAGCGACAGTTCGGTGGATGACGTCAGTGGACGTGCCTGTGGCCGCAATCCCCACAGGTTCAAGGGTCGGGGCTTCCGCTTCTTCGGACGTCATCGCATGTGTAGGGACTGAGGCTGATGCTGTGCCTGTGTGTCTGAAATTAACTGTGCTTGCAGCACTGATATCTTCTGACCGTGCTTTTGATGTGACCGTCATCACTGTGGGACTAACGCATATTATGGACTTTAAAGTCTACATTGAATTTCCTATTTTCATGGGATCCATTTTTATTTTTGAAGCATGCAAATTTGTTTTTAATGGTCTTCTAATTTCCGTTTTGTATTGTTCCTCTCAAATGTTGCACAGTAAACACTTTGAACAGTGTGTTTTAGTGTTTAAGTCCAAGTTCCAGGTACGTCCCTTGCAGTGTTTGTTTCAGCGTGGGTTTAACTATCACTTTTTTGGGGAACATTTCAAACGTTTCCGTTGTAATTGTCAGCGTTTACACTGTGGTGTTCCCAGTTTGCTGTTTATAACCTGTGTTCCTGTCGGGTGTGATTTACTCTCTTTTCGAGGCGGTGTAATGCACATTGTCTATATATGTCTGGCGTGTTTTCAATGTCACACCCCGACGTCTATAACTGACCTTTGAAAGACCACTGTTTGCAGTCTTGTGAACACCCCCGCTGCAGTTAACTTTAAACTGTGATTTTAGTGACTTTTGTTTTCTTTCAGTCTGAGTTCTTTAGCTGCAGATCTAAAGCTGTTGCATTAATGGTTTCTATGGAACACGAAGAGGGTCAAATGCTCGAGCAAGTACTCGCGCATTTACTCGAGCACTTTCGAAACTGCTCGAGTAAATGCGCGAGTACTTTTGAATCGGAGATTCCCGAGTTGTACCGAAGTCATTGGTTGGGTTTATTGAAAACTTGACCCGGAAAATTTACTGAAACGACGCATCTGTAGTCGTCATGGAGGCGGGAAGGGCGGTTTGCTGGGATTATTAACGATCGCATCAGGGAATTGGCGGACAGACCTACTGGGATGGTCGATCATATCCAGAAGACGTACCCCTTGTTCAAAGGAAACAGAGACACAGTGCGGCCGACAGCGGCACCTCTGCAGACAAGAAAAGGATGCGACGACATTTGTCTCCCCAAGCTCTTCTAATGACAATACGAACAAGAAAAACAATGGAAGATGAAAACAGAAAGAAGATATGATTACGAAGTGATCACAGATCACATTTTTTACTGAAAACTGCTCGTGCATATGGTGTAGTACCTAGTAAGCGCCCACCCCCTACTTTGGGTCGGAATTGGTGCAAGGTACTTTACGGTACTTACCGATTGAGCACTTGCTGAGCATGTGATCCCAATTGCAACAAATTCGAACACGCTTGTATTTTTCTACGCAAAGCTGTGAGAAAGACTTCTTCGGCGGCCATGACGAAGTGAGGTCACAAGTGAGGTCACGGAATCAGGTCACGCAGCACGCTCTCAGTCGGTGGCTTTGCTCATCCATAACACCAAACAGAATTCTTTTATATTAATATTAATTTTTATTTCCAACTGAAATATGATTATAGGCCTATAATTAATTATTGAAATCATGTAAAATATTTAGAAAATATGCCAAAAAGATGACTGTTCCGCGACAAGTTTTTGCTTTACCCGCTCGTTACTTCTCGGAAATACGCGAGAAAGTACTCGCGCATTTAAATGCGCGAGTACTTTGAAAGTGCTCGAGCAGTTCTGAAAGTGCGCGAGCAGTTTGAAACTGCTCGAGCATTTTCAAAAGTGCTCGCGCATTTCCTCGAGCAGTTTCGAAAGTGCGCGAGCATTTTCAGAAGTACTCGCGCATTTACTCGAGCAGTTTCGAAAGTGCTCGAGTAAATGCGCGAGTACTTGCTCGAGCATTTGACCCTCTTCGTGTTCCATAGGTTTCAGTTTCACTAACGGAAGATTTTGCAGAGACTTTTATGAGTTTCCCGGATTTATATTGTACCCAGATTTAGTCTTTTGTCGTCATTTATGTTATTGATATACCAGTATGTATTACTATGCCAGAAATCATAACTAATCGTCAAAGCATAGCTTCGACTATTTTTAATGGCACTTGAGTTTCTTTGCCTCTGTTGAAACTGTAAAGGAAAGATGAGAAGAACGGGGCATTTGAGAGACGCTGATAAATGGTTGAATATTGAGCATCATAAGAGTATATTGTTGTTGTTTTATGGCGAAGACTGTCCCGTTTTAGGAAAGGTCGGGCTCAAGTGAGATACTGTGCATGTATATATATATAGTTAGATACATTGGCAACCACAATGAATATAGAGAGCAGACAAGGAATATGTAGAGTTTCACTGTGTAAAACTTGCCACCTGTGGTCGTGCAGCTGCGCCCGAGGTGATGACGACACTGAAGGATGTGACGACAACAGAAGGCCAGGTAGCCGTCCTGGAATGCATCATGTCAGCACAGCCCCCGCCTGACGTCACGTGGTACTTTGCTGACACCAAGCTGGACACAGCGCAGGAGAACTTCACCGCTCACTATGACGTCAGCTCGGGCAAGGCGACCTTGACCCTGCATGACGTGGCGGTGCAGGACGGAGGGACGTACACGTGTGTGTGCAGCAACCAGCATGGAGAGGCCAGCACGAGAAGCTCCTTGATCGTCAAACGTGAGTCTTGTCCTTAAGTCACTGCACCCTTCTGCTTTTGGCTGGGCTCTTTTTGGTCTAGATGTATGGAGTGATCATATTTGCAAGTGTACAGTACTCATTTGCTAGATCTTACTGTAACATAAGGTGAATGCTGATTTTGATTTGAAAAACATATACTCTTTATGCTTTCCACATGTTTGGCTTGTATTTGCTCAAGTATCAAAGAATATTTTCTTGTGAGTAAGGTAGACAGAACAACGAGTATTGAATGTCAAAGTAAAGAAAATTTTTGTATGTGATGGTTAACGGTTCCGTGTTTGGAAAACAAGTGGTCGTCCTTTTTTTCGTCGTTCCAAAACACACAGAGAACGTGTAACAGCCAAATTTGTAATGTGAAGCAATGGAATTACTAAATCTTTGAATAGAAAGAGAAAGTCAGAACAGAATGTAGTATTACTGTGACAGCGACAAACGGATGAAAATCCTCTTTTTGAATGCTAGTTAATTCAGTTTGTGCTTGATCCACGATATCTGCTTGCATTTTTCTAGTTTTTCATTGCCTTTTCACTAGAATTTTATACCCGGTGTTTTCTTTGGGCTTTATTGGTTTGACATTTACATGGATTAGTTTCAGCAGTAGTCATTGTAGTCGCCTTGTGCCTATTCATCTTCTCTTGTCATGAAATATAGCTAGCATGACGAATGCTGTGCTCTGCAGTGAGCCAAATATATATTATTTTGCTTCTTTTTCTGCCCATTGTTCACTGAGAACGATCCAGTTTTGTGTGTGATCTTTCCAAAACAATTACTTCTATTTGATCGCACCGTACTTAAGAGTACATTTGTTTAAAACACTGAAACGTTTTCTTATCAACTTCCAAAGAGACGAAGGGAAGAAGAAATGTAGAAGGAAAGCGGGAAAAGTATGCATCTGTTGAGTCATGAGCATGACGAAAAAGTAGGGTGGTGATGGAGACCGTATTTGGCAAAGCGCTTCACTCGTTAAGGAAGAGGCATTTCGTAACTGGATCGTTCTCCGATGAAGACAGACTATCCACTGTCCCTCTCAGTCCTTTTTCCCCACCTCTCTCCTGCCACCGTTCACGCCTCGCATGTAGTCCATGCTTTCCATCCCCCACGCTTTACAGACAAACCCGTCAGTGCACCGGTGTTCGGGGAACCCCTGCGTGACGTCACGGTGGTGGAAGACCACTCGGTGACGTTGACGTGCAGCGTGACGTCAGCCAGTTCCGTGGCGTGGTACAAGGACGGCATCGTGCAGCGCAACTCTTCCGACTTCCGGCAGACGTTTGACGGTCACGTGGCCAGACTGGAGATCGGAGAGGTTTTCTTGGATGACGTGGGTCTCTACTCCTGCGTGGCTCGTAACGAGCTGGGGGAGGAGAGGACCTCTTGTCGATTGACGGTGACAGGTGTGTAGGGAATAGGGGTGAAGAGGAGAGGTCGTTATTCCGTGTGAATGTTACAGGTCTCTGTTTGTGTGTGTATGTGTGTGTGTGTGTGTGTGTGGGGGAGGGGATGGGTGTGTGTGTGCGTCTGTGTGTACAGAAACCTGTAGAAGGCTTAAATCGAATAGAGCATCATGTAGATAGTAATTAGAAAGCTATATTTGCATACTCCCTGCTTGGATTTCACAGTGCATCTTACCTATAATTATAATGCTTGTTTCCCCACATATAATTGCTTTCCTTCTTTTTGACTGTATTTACTTTGTTGAATAGTACATACTTCTCACATAATGTTCTCATTTACATGTACGTACACAGACTTGACTGAGTGATGATTGTGCATCACGACACAAGACACAACATGTGCATGTGTTGTGTTTCACTGTTGATGTTTATCTGTGAAGAAGAAAGGATCACGCACATGACACAAGACACAACATGTGCATGTGTTGTGTTTTACTGTTGATGTTTATCTGTGAAGAAGAAAGGATCACGCACATGATACCTTTCTGTACACGTAACATGTTGCATGTTTGCATCGCAAAAGAGGTTGTGGTTTAATTCTTCTTAACATTTAGTCACAGAGAATCACCTAAACCTTAGTTTTACTGTGGGATTTATTTAAAAGCAGTTTCTATCTTCTGTTGAAGACGAAACGATAACTGTTCTCCCAAAGCAACTTGATGGGTACCTATAACAAGGAATTGATAGCGACCAAACGAGACACACACCTTGTGTTTACACATCGTAAATATCCTATTCTCTGTCATGTCTCTTTTTCTTTGATGTTCTGGGGTCTGTTTGCAGGCAGTTGTATTTTCATGTCGACCTATCTATTGTCAGAACAAACCCTCTCCCGAAACTCAAGCTGCGATATACAGCTGCTCTAAAACCATGAGAGGAGCATTGTTGGGACGATGTAGCTCTTTGGGTGGTTTATGGGTAGGTTGAGAGCGGGGTTGTTGGCAAAACATTTGCCCACATTGTCCTCTTCAGCATGCCCGGGGTCCTGACAGAGACCTCATAAACTTATTGACACACGTTGCAAACCAAACATTCTCTGCCATTGGCAAAGATTGCTTTTGCAACAGAAAGTTGTAAATTTAAACGTACTACAAACTTTGGCCTCTGCACTGTTCGCTTAAAGTGTGCGTCGGACAATGTGAAGGTAATTAAAAACAAATATGGGCGGGGAGGACGAAGGATGAAGACACGCAATTTTTGGACATTTTGTTTTTTACTGCAGCGAGCAGCAACGAACAGACACTATTCAGGAATAATAATTAAAAAGAAAAGAAAAAAGAAACAGCTGTGTACACTAGCATTTATTATAGTGTCGTCTGTTAAGAAACTTTTGAAAGGGAAAACCCGATCGTAACTTAGAGGGAAATAGTTTTTATCCTACATACGTGAGAGAGACACCCGTGAGATAATAATCGTTCAAATCACACGTGTGTATATCATGTAAATGAGGTCATGTCAAGCAAGTCTGGCAGGGACCTGTTTTTCCACTGCTTATGATGCCAAAGTCACCGAGACAAACGTCATTATAGAAACAAAAATTGCGCTCGCTAATTACCCTCGATGAATCTTTAGAACTATACTGTTCAAAAAAAGAAACGCATAGCTTGTAATATTTGGTTAATTTAGTTATATGGCTACAAGGATATCCACCAAACTGCAGAAAATGTTTATCTGGTCGTCGACCTTTCGTCCATTGCCACAAGTGAGCTCTGCACGTGACGCATGCGTTATCAGTGGCTACAATGTCAAAATTGCTCATTTGGCATGACCACTCGTCATGCTTCAGTGTAATCTCGTGAAACTCGGGGAATATTGAGCTCTCACCATGTCTTCCAAAACCCATAAAAGCGGATTGTTCGCCACAAAGAAATCAGACGACAATTCAGCGACGAAAGATGGCCCGATTGAGCAGAGAAGACCGCCAAATTGCATTGGGTCGTTTACAAGCAGGCCAAAGTCAAAGTGCAATCGCCAGGCACTTCCACGTGTCCCAGAGCACCATCAGTAGACTGTGGGTCAGGTTTCAAGCCACTGGCTCCGTTGCTGACTTGCCACGAGCGGGAAGACCAAGGGCGACAACTGCTGCTCACGACCGCTTCATACGGCTCCGCCACCTCCGGAATCGTTTCCTGTCGGCCTCATCTTCTGTCCAGGCTCTCCCCGGGCCACACCGATTATCGGACCAGACCGTGCGGAACCGCCTGCATGAAGCTGGTTTGAGAGCTCGCAGACCTCACAGAGGAGCTGTCCTCACCCGCCGCCATCGCCAGAACCGAGTGCAGTGGGGCAACCAGCACCTTCGCTGGACCGTCCGGAATCACTGGAGACACGTGTGGTTCAGCGACGAGTCCTACTTCCTGCTCCAGCGACATGATGGTCGGAGGAGGGTCTACCGGAGAGTAAACGAACGTTACTCGCCCAACTGTGTGGATGAGGCACCCGTTCATGGTGGTGGAGGCGTCATGGTGTGGGGGGCGATCAATACCGCTGGAAGGAGCACCCTGGTGCACGTCCAAGGGCGCATAACTGCCCAGCGATACGTGGAGGAAATTCTGCGCCCACACGCCCTTCCTCTTCTGGCTGACCAGGATGCCATATTCCAGCAGGACAACGCTCGCCCGCACACAGCACGACTCACCACCCAGTTCCTCACCGACCACCATGTCCAGGTGCTTCCCTGGCCATCCATGTCGCCAGACATGAACCCGATAGAACACCTCTGGGATGAATTGGACAGACGTGTGCGCAGGCGAGAAGAAGCGCCGGCAAATCACCGCGATCTATTGCAGGCACTTCAGGAGGAGTGGGACACCATCCCACAGCAAGATATCCAGCATCTGATCCAGTCCATGCCCAGAAGGTGCCGGGCAGTTGTTGCTGCTCAAGGCAGTCACACCCCCTACTGACTTGACAGCCTCGGCACCCAATCGTATTGATTGACTGATTGATTTGAAGATGCAAATGAACTGTGTGTGCATTCAACTGTGTCCATACCAAATTTCAAACAAATAATCTAAATATTGGATTTTCTGTTAATTTTTTCGAAAAATAAAACAAATTTGGCAAGTAGCAACTATGCGTTTCTTTTTTTGAACAGTATAACACGTCACGCCACACTTTCAGAGTGACGTTTCTTTGCTTTGACGTAATAGATTGCACGAGGCTTTAGAAGAGATCGAGGTTCCAAAACAAGCGTCTTCAATTTAGCTGCCTCGACTGCAAGACATTTTCAGTAAAATACACGTAGTACAGTATGTAGGATAAACAGAATACTACATGCCTTGCTGTGTCGTACCAGATTATTTTACACTCGTTGCTTTTTCAAATAGTGAACAGCTCGCTTTCGCTCGCAGTTCAATATATAAAAAAACAACTGGTGTAAATCTGGTACGACACAGCAAGCCATGTAGTATTCTCTATATTTGCTGCTGAATATCAACCGTAGGTTAGCATGCCGAAAAGGGGTTGACATGCCTGAATGAAAAGACATTTTTATGTTGAAGAGAAATGATATATAGGGGAAAGGTTCCTAATATGGACCGGCTCCTAATATGGACCACCACCAACTAACGGCGCTAGAGCGCTCAAAAAAGTTGTATTCGCTGTAGTCACCCTCTTTGGATAACTTTGCAAAACAGTTGCAGAAACACAAATCTCAAAACCGTTAGGCTTTTTCTCTGTTTTCACTTTTGGCAGCGTTCACTCTAAATTTGCCGCCTAAAACAGACTCGTTTCTGTCTACAGCCAAAGCTTTTATCAAACAGAAATGGCTATATATGACAGCTAAAACCGTATTTGTTACATTTTAGCAGTGTTGACCCCGAGTTTCTACTGCAAACAAAAAATAATAGCAAAATCTCAAAGTATGTGCGAGTCCCCTAATATGGACCACCTTCAACAAATCGAAGAAAATAAAAGCTAAAGGCTATTTTCATTAATTCATTAAGAAGCTTGCTGGTAATAACCTATAACTAGCCCTCGAGATTTAAAAAAAATGCAACGAAAAGTCTTCTTTTCGTGGAAGTTGATAATTTCACTTATTTTCACTCTGTTTTTGATAAGCTTCTTTAGTTTCCTGGTGTGCTTCAAATAATGCTCTCATCAACCCGAAACAGATAAATCTAGAGCATATTTTAATTAGGCTGACTTGTACACTAATTTGTATCATGTTATTTTGAAATATAGGGGGCTTTTTACAGTGATTCGTGAAGGCCGCTTCACTGGTCCATATTAGGCGCCCAGGCTCCTAATATGGACTCTTTGTGATTTTTTCTGTATTTAATTTTTGCTGAATGTGTATCAAAGCTATTTTACTCTAATTAGGCCTAACGGTTCACCTAAGAAAGAAGGACTACCAAACACAAAATGAAACTTCTTTGCACGAAAACAAGCTAGTTATCAGCAATAAACAAAAAGTGGTCCATATTAGGGGCCCTTCCCCTATATAAGGTAGTCCTAAAATATACCGGCACGGTTGGCCTAGTGGTAAGGCGTCCGCCCCGTGATCGGGAGGTCGTGGGTTCGAACCCCGCCTAAGACTTTAAAATTGGCAATCTAGTGGCTGCTCCGCCTGGCGTCTGGCATTATGGGGTTAGTGCTAGGACTGGTTGGTCCGGTGTCAGAATAATGTGACTGGGTGAGACATGAAGCCTGTGCTGCGACTTCTGTCTTGTGTGTGGCGCACGTTATATGTCAAAGCAGCACCGCCCTGATATGGCCCTTCGTGGTCGGCTGGGAATTAAGCAAACAAACAAACAAACAAAGTCCTAAATTAACGTGTGGCTAAGGGGTTAAAGAAACAACTGCGTGACAACAACAAAAAATGTTTCGCTCCAACACTCAGCAAAAAAACCGCAACAGCTACAAAAACAACCACAAATACCGCACACACACACACACACACACAGACACGCACACACCAAAATAAAAGAAGAACAAAACGTGTTGACATCACACCTTCTGACCGTTCTCCCTTTCTGCTTTGACACACGGCGTGCAGCGAGCAGCTCCGAGAGCACCGTGGTGCCCATGTTCCTCATACGACTGCTCAACAAGACCGTCAACGACGGCGACACGCTGGTGATGGAGTGTGACGTCATCGGCTCTCCGGAGCCCTCCATCCTGTGGCTGAGGGACGGCCTTGACCTCCCAGACAGCCTGAGCTACAGCACGCAGTACGACGGTCGGGTGGCGCGCCTCCAGGTAGACAACATCGGGGTGGACGACGAGGGCGTGTTCGGGTGCGTGGCAGAGAACTCGGTGGGCAAGGTCTCCATGGACGCCAGGGTCAGCGTGCAGAGTGAGTGAAGGGCTGCGTGTTGTAGTTGTGGACCAGTGGCAGATATTTAAGTCATGTGTGTGTGTGTGTGTGTGTGTGTGTGTGTGTGTGTGTGTGTGTGTGAGTTACATTGCCAAGAACGCTTTTGGTCGTTTTCCGGCCATAACACTTCCATTTCATTAAGACGCTAATTGAGTATGGTGTAGCATGGTAGGACCATTTATCTTGGAGTCTTAGTCTGGACAGTGTATTCTTCGTGACGTTGCAGAGACGAACAAAGCCCCGACCTTCACCACCCCCTTGCAAGACGTCACAGCGGACCTGGGCAAGAACGTCACACTCACTTGCACCGTCACCGGCTTCCCCGCCCCCTCTGTGTTCTGGCGGCGTAACGGGCTGATGGTGGCCGACACGCCTGACTTCATGCAGTCACTGACACGTGGTGTGGCGCGCCTGGACATCCGGGGTGTGCGGGAGAAACATGGCGGCCAGTACGAGTGCGTGGTGAAGAACCAGGCTGGGGATGCCACGTGCTTCTGCCACGTCAACGTCAACATGCCGCCAGGTAGTTGTTAATAATGAATTGTGAGGTGTTTCTCCAGTCCCGTCTTGTTATACAAACGAAAGGCATCATGTTCTCTAAAAACTGTCATTGTTATGTGTCGTTCCACACTGGACACTGCATGCAAGTCAGATCCCACAAGACTTAATGCTTTGCAGCCTAGTTTCAGTGTTCATGACTTTGTTCCTTCTAGGGGTCAAGGATGTTTTGAAGAATGTTTTGTCATTAGAGTTTGCTTAGCTTTCGTTGAATTGTTGAAGCCATGTTCATTCAACACTGGAAGCATTCCCGAAGGAGAGTGTCTGTGTGTTCTGTGAGCATTGTAACACCCGCCTATCACTGTTCCAGCAACAGAGCAGCAACAGCAGGACACGCCGCCTCCCCCAGTGACGACACGCCGCACCTTCAAGAAGCTGTCGGAGCCTCACCCCACTGACGTCATCACCGCCGTGCTGATGGCCGGCAGGAAGGTGGGGGTGCAGCGCACGCAGAGCTTCTCCCCCCGCTCCCCCTCCGTACACAATTCCTCCTCCCCCTCCACCCCTCTCCGTGCGTTCAGCGTGCAGGAAGGGGAGAGGGGGCTGATGAAGGGGGAAGGGGGTGCGAGTGGTGTGAGCAAAGACACTGACCAGAGGCCGGTGGAAGGATACGCTCTGCAGTGGACCGACACTAAGGGCAACGTCACGCTAGACAGTAGTGTAAGTCCACAAGACACTTCTTCGCCTCCTTCTTCAGGTCCGACCCCATTTCAATCCCCCAGAGACTCTTCTGCTGCTGCTTCTTCTTCCTCTTCGCCCTTCGGCGGATTGACTACCTCATCGCAGCAACAGGCAAAAGATTCCACAGACTGTAGAAAGTTCTCAGCGCCTCTCCAAACGCAGACCTCTGTCCCTGGCGCAGCTAGTCTCTCCATGGAGAGGAAGTTTTCCGAGCCCCCCAAACCGTCCGTTGGCAGGCCCTCCCAGTCCCCCCGCTCTGTGGTCAGCCAGCTGAGGGCACAGTTCACCAAGCTGGACGAGGCCAAGGAGGGGGGAAGTGCAGGGGGAGGAGGGGGAGGAGGAGGAGTCAGACGCTGGCACTCGATGCCCCTCAAGCAGGAGAGGCCCGTCGTAGTGAAGGTAAGGGCAGCAACTCGTGCATTGACGTTTTGTTTGTGGTCTGTGGTGTTAATGCGTCAGTCATCTCCCTTGGTCTACTCTATATTTTGTGTTTGGCTGCAAGGTGTATCGTCTTTGTGAAAGTAGCTAGCCTGAAGTCTTTGTCTTTGTCTTTGTCTGTCTGTCTGTCTCTCTGTCTCTCTGTCTGTCTGTCTGTATCTCTCTCTCTCTCTCTCTCTCTCTCTCTCTCTCTCTCTCTCTCTCTCAGTCTCTCTGTCTCTCTGTCTCTCTCTCTGTCTCGATGTGTCTTAAACCCTTTTGCCACCGTGCCATTGCATCTCATGGAGTCAGTATCTACCATGTTCTCTTCTTTTTTGTTGCCCACGGTATGCCCGTTTGCTACTCATAGAGGTTGCGGGGAGAACGACAAGATACTCGGTTTGAAACAGAGATAGAGATGACGTATTTCAGTTTTTCCGTCAGATTGCTCGTGAAACACTCCTCAGTTCTGACCCTCCCCCCCCCCCCTCCCCTACGGAACGGCAACCCCAACGCCCATCCTTTCCCGGGATACGAACTTGTATTACCAAACGGGATGTTACAGACAGTCTGAGACAACAACAAAAAACCACCCCAAAACATCGTTATTTTTGGCTCGGTTACGTCACAGTGAGAATTAATTCGGTCGTTCTCCCCTTAACCTCTGTAATGTCTTTGTTACCTGGTACGGCTCTTTCTCTGTCCCTTGTAAAATAAAGTTCCATCATCACCATCACCCGTCTCGTTTCAACCTTCTCATCGGCTCGTGCATCACACTGAGAAGCAACGTTGCTCGATGTCTCAGTGGTACAATCGTTTGGCGAGGCGGCAGTTGTCCGTTGTGTCTTGCCTGTTCCACGCAGTATCCCATCTTTCTTTTTTCCCTTGCTCACCATTTCCAATGCCGCCCACACATGTTGCCATGCCAGAAAAGTTGCTTACGTAGAAACTGGCAGATGCTATATGTCAATGACCGGGTGATGGTTTCCAGTCGTTCAAATCTTCATCCTCATTCAGCAGACTCAATGTGGGCATGAAGATGTTTGTATTATTATGAATCGGTGCACTCAGCCTTTCAGTTTTATATCACACAAACACACCAGTGCGGTCAGTGAGAGATGGTGTATGTCAGTGACCGGACGGTGCCTGACCCGACGCAACCTCCCCTCCCTTCCCAACCCCGTGCATGTCGTCATGATTGGCAGGCAAGATGCCCAGTGCCATTTTCTGGCCATCTGTCTGATGTGCAAAGCGTGCAGTGTTGGTTACTGCCTTTCACTGTAATATACTGTGTGATGTCAGCACACACTCATATGCTCTGTCGCACTGCAGTGTTTCCACGAGTTGAGCTCACCGTGTCCGTGTCTTGACCACTCACGTCGCCTGTCTTTGGCCTGAGTGTTTTTGGTCTGACTGTCTTTGCCGGGTCTGACTGTCTTTTGTCTGACTGTCTTTGGACTGACTGTCTTTGGACTGACTGTCTTTGGTCTGACTGTCTTTGGTCCGACTGTCTTTGGCCTGACTGTCTTTGGTCCGACTGTCTTTGGTCCGACTGTCTTTGGCCTGACTGTCTTTAGTCTAACTAAGATGACCAACAGTGGTTCCTGCAACGTAAAAGATCCAGATCCAGAACTGTCTTTGGTCTGACTGTCTTTGGTCTGACTGTCTTTGGCCTGACTGTCTTTGGTCTGACTGTCTTTGGTCTGACTGTCTTTGGTCTGACTGTCTTTGGCCTGACTGTCTTTGGTCTGACTGTCTTTGGTCTGACTGTCTTTGGTCCGACTGTCTTTGGCCTGACTGCCTTTGGCCTGACTGTCTTTAGTCTAACTAAGATGACCAACAGTGGTTCCTGCAACGTAAAAGATCCAGATCTGTCTTTGGACTGACTGTCTTTAGCCTGCCTGTCTTTGGTCTGACTGTCTTTGGTCCGACTGTCTTTGGTCTGACTGTCTTTGGTCTGACTGTCTTTGGCCTGACTGTCTTTGGTCTGACTGTCTTTGGCCTGACTGTCTTTGGTCTGACTGTCTTTGGCCTGACTGTGTTTGGCCTGACTGTCTTTGGCCTGTCTTTGGTCTGACTGTCTTTGGTCTGACTGTCTTTGGCCTGACTGTCTTTGGTCTGACTGTCTTTGGCCTGACTGTGTTTGGCTTGACTGTGTTTGGTCTGACTGTCTTTGGTCTGACTGTCTTTGGCCTGACTGTCTTTAGTCTGACTGACTTTGGTCTGACTGACTTTAGTCTGACTGACTTTGGTCTGACTGTCTTTGGTCTGACTGTCTTTGGTCTGACTGTCTTTAGTCTGACTGTCTTTAGTCTGACTGTCTTTGGTCTGACTGTCTTTAGTCTGACTGTCTTTGGCCTGTCTTTAGTCCGACTGTCTTTAGTCTGACTGTCTTTGGTCTGACTGTCTGTAGTCTGACTGTCTTTAGTCTGACTGTCTTTAGTCTGACTGTCTTTGGCCTGTCTTTAGTCTGACTGTCTTTAGTCTGACTGTCTTTGGTCTGACTGTCTTTGGTCTGACTGTCTTTAGTCTGACTGTCTTTGGTCTGACTGTCTTTAGTCTGACTGTCTTTAGTCTGACTGTCTTTGGTCTGACTGTCTTTAGTCTGACTGTCTTTAGTCTGACTGTCTTTAGTCTGACTGTCTTTGGCCTGTCTTTAGTCTGACTGTCTTTAGTCTGACTGTCTTTGGTCTGACTGTCTTTGGTCTGAGTGTCTTTAGTCTGACTGTCTTTGGTCTGACTGTCTTTAATCTGACTGACTTTAGTCTGACTGTCTTTAGTCTGACTGTCTTTGGCCTGGCTGTCTTTAGCTTGACTGTCTTTGACCAGACTGACTTTAGTCTGACTGTTTTTGGTCTGACTGACTTTAGTCTGACTGTCTTTGAGGAGGGGGGGGGGGGGGAGTCGGCTTGCTGTGGTATTCTCCCGCTGATTTAACGAGGAAGTAATCACTTTGTGACTGCAAGTGCTTCTTCACTGGTGCAATAGAGCATCAACAACAAAAAATCAAAACAATCACTAACATTATTGACGCATAGCTTCAAGTCTCGAACGTACGGTACGTGTTGTTGCCAACTGAGGTCTACAACTTAAAATCTCTGCAGATCTGTAACACTACAACTTGCACTATTGCACCGCTACCGTCACAAGCCACGCTCCTCAGTCACTGCCAATTCTGAGAATGAAGACAGTGCAAATTCCATGGCAATGTTTAGCTAGTAGGTCACAGACTGTGACTGTGTCGTATCTGGAGATCACTGGGAACACTGAGAACTCTCTCTAATCCAGTCTGACGTCACTGAGCTGGTGGAATATGAAAAAGCCCAAACCACTAGTGGCTTTTTTCCCTTTTTTTAAAAAAAATGAATAAATTCATCAAAATGTACTCATAATTAAAGAAAATAGGTTAATTAGGCACTACGTTTGCATGCTTTGCGAAGGCAAGCTGGACCCGTTTAAGTCTTCGGGGGTGGGCTATAGCGAAGCCTTAGTACACGTTGTCTCAGTATTGGCTTTTGTTTTAGTGTTAGATGTTTTAGTTTCAGGCCGACAGATAGACTAAATGTTTTGATATCGCTTCACGCAACTTGTTAATTGTTCTAACGCGTATGGTTAATCATTAGGCCTAAAAAAAAAATAGGTGTGGTTACGGTAACCCGACCTACCCTATTTTTAAGGGCCGACCCTATAACTTTTTATTACATTTGTCAACAAAAAACAAAAACAAAACAAAAACGACTGCAGAAAACGCAATGAAAGCGACAGCGCTCGAGTCGCACACTTATTTCCCTGTCAAGTAGGTTTAATTTGTACACATTAGAAAAAAAAGTAAACCAAAAAAAAAGTGATTGCATACCTTCCTACCCTATTTTTTTTGGCTATGTTACCTTAACCACACCTATTATTTTTTTTGGCCTTATAGACGAGGAAGTGACTGTTTCGAAGTTTCTGATTGGAACAAAAAGGGGAAAAATAGGGATGCAAAGGTCGTCTTCGCTCTCGTTAAAACTTTCAGTCAACACTTGACTGAATGTTAAAATAAAACAGACCCCAAAAGCCAGTTCGTTACAATACCCTAACGGTAGTCTCAGAAATGTTTGGCTGAAACTGCAACAACCAACGCGTGAACTCTATGCGGGCGGAAAAGAATGCAAGGTGGTAAAAGTGCTTCCAGGAAAAAAAAATTCTAAATGGAATGCGTATTACTGATTTATTTTCTTCGGCGGCCTCTGTGGTGTGCTGTATGTTGCAAGAATTGTTTCGTCGACGAAATCTCCGCCTCTGCATAGTTTCTACAAGCAGGGGCAATTAAGTGGATTCTCGCAGCAGCAACTTGGTGTTTCTAATCCCAACGTGCAGTTGCCACTCTCGTTCCGTCTGATTGCAGCCACTGCCCTGCATCGTATCTGCCGACGGCCGCTAGTGGCTGTTAGTTCCTTGATGAAGCTTCACAAGCTGTGTTCTGAGTACCTTGCGCCTGCAATCAATCAGCGATATTTTCAAGGATTTGCAGAAGTTAGCGCAGAAAGTGATGCTTTTATACATTTTGTGGTACATTGACCACCGACAGCTTTGTGTCTGCAAGTGCCTTCACCATCTTCTGTTCCCCCCACCCCACCCCTACATCCTATGTTGGTCTCGCATTAATAAGCCTACTTTACAAGCAACAAACGAACTCTTTGAAGCTTATGATGTTCCCCCTGTGCAGTGCATTGTGTGTACATTTATGATATGGGTTCTTCCTTATAACTGAGTTTATCTGTTAGTACTTATTATTGTTTTTCGTGTCTGCTTATTATTTAGCCATTGTAGATTAGTCTCTCTTTAGGGCGAGGGGCCAGGTGTAAAAAAGCAAATCACTGCTTATTCTATTATTCTCTTTAAAAAAAGAATTGTCATTGTCATTGTCTCTCTCTTTCTGACAGTCTGTCAGTGTATCTGTCTTTCTGCTTCTCTCTGTCTGTTTCCGCCGGCTGTGTCTCTCTGTCTGTCTGTGTCACACACACAACACAACACAACACAACACAACACCAACACAACACCAACACCAACACCACACCACACCACACCACACCACACCACACCACACCACACCAACCGACATAACACACCACCACAACACAACGCAACACGACACCACACCACATCACACCACAACGCAACGCAACACCACACCACATCACCACACCACACCACACCACATCACCACACCCCACCACCCCACCACACCACATCACCACACCACCACACCACATCACCACATCACCACATCACACCACATCACACCACACCACCACACCACACCACCATGAATGAAATATCAGATAATCAAGCAGCCGCTTCCCGTACATTTTTACACCCCCGGTATAGGGGTGTGTATAGGTTTCGCTCGATGTGTTTGTTTGTTTGTTTGTTTGTTTGTGTTCGCATATAGATCTCAAGAATGAACGGACCGATCGTCACCAAACTTGGTGAACAGGTTCTATACATTCCTGAGACGGTCCTTACAAAAATTGGGACCAGTCAAACACACGGTTAGGGAGTTATTGGTGGATTAAGATTCTACAAGGACTTATAGAGGCACATATTAATGGTCAAAGGGAAATAACCTTCTCAGTTGGTGGCAGTGAGAATGGTTATTTCCCTTTGACCAACGGGGGTGTTTTTCCTACCTCGGAGGAATTTCTTGTGTTTTCTTGTTCTTTCTTTATTTGGTGTTTAACGTCGTTTTCAACCACGAAGGTTATATCGCGACGGGGATAGAGCCACTTGTTAATTGTTTCTTGTTCACAAAAGCACTAATCAAAAAATTGCTCCAGGGGCTTGCAACGTAGTACAATATATTACCTTACTGGGAGAATGCAAGTTTCCAGTACAAAGGACTTAACATTTCATACATACTGCTCGACTAAAATCTTTACAAACATTGACTATATTCTATACAAGAAACACTTAACAAGGGTAACAGGAGAAACAGAATCCGTTAGTCGTCTCTTACGACATGCTGGGGAGCATCGGGTAAATTCTTCCCCCTCCCGTACATCCGCAGTGTGTCTAAACTACAAACTTTCAGACAGCCTGACCTGTCACTTTATACATTTTTGGGGGATCTCAAAATGGAATAGTTTACTACACTCTCTGCCGACAACCCCCCCCCCCCCCCCCCCCCGCCCGATCACACCATGAATTGCGCAATTTGAAGCAGGCAATCGTTTCTGTCTGTCTTGACGTCTCTTCCACCTGGTCTCACTCGTCGCAAGCAGACATGTATACATACCCCGATCCGCATACCCCCAGTCAGATTTGAGCGCATTGTGATGCAGTAAATCTGTAATCAGTGTCTGCGCGGATAGCGCGCGAAAGGCGGCTTCATACATTCTGATCCCACTCATCGCGTCTCCGCTGGACCGGCCGGGAAGGTCGATGACAACCCCCCCCCTCCCCCCTCCCTTATTGATAGGCACTGAATACCACGACTTTATCAAGTTACTGTTCGTGTGAGGATCAAAAATCTTTTCCATGTGACATTAACGTAACGTGTCGTTAGCTGGAGTCGCGAGAAGACTTTCCGAGCAGTACGATCACTGGTACCTGGCACAAAGTGCACTCTCCTGCCTAAAATGCTACTGCAGTAGTATAAGTAGACAAGTGTAGAGCTTTCGCCCCACCACCACCACGTGAACATCCAGTGTCATGTACCTGTTAGACTGATGTGTACGGTGCCGTTTCACCGAATCAGATTTGATCTCATCACATCGCCAGTCTTCAGTCTTCAGAAACTCGTGTGACAAGCCGTGTGTGAACGGCCCAGTGGGTCGAGTCGCATGGAGTCGGGTCGACCTTCAGAAGCGAGTCGTGTAAAAGGTGAAGTGGTGACCAGCCGCTGAGTTGCAGTCAATCTCCAATCGTTCTTTGCACAGGTAGCTCACACAGGTCATAACACTGATTGGTGATATACTGTGCATCACGCACTGTACAGCCTGCAATAAGGCGACTAATGGGTGCACCGTTCTGCAACCTTACATCACCACGCCTGATTAACTGCCTCTGACTGACACGATGGTTCTGATTATTAAACAGACAATTTTGTTTAGCACAGCGCGGGTAAGATAATCATAGACATTGTGTTTATTTTTCGAAACGTTTTGTGAAAATTTAAGTTCCTGAGTTTGGCATTGCTTAGTTTTGCAAAGGTAGGCTAAAACTGACGCACTTTCCGCGTTTCAGATGTTTGGCAGTTGTGACGATCCGATCGAAGCACAACATGCAACAAGATAGAAAGTCGTGTTGATGTAAAGATCGCATGCACGAGGAAGAGAACCGACCCGTGACATTGGCAAATGAAAGTGCTGTTGAGAAGTAACAAGGCAAAATTATTACAGCGTACTTTTGCACCTGCTAAATCAATTCATTTAATGTTCTTTTTGAACTTTTCGTGTATTGCAATGCGTCTTATTGAAACTGTGAGTTGTGGCTTAGACATTTTAACGGCTTCACGCAATAAACCTTATTACGGACAGTCGTTCGGTTTGATCATTAATTACTACGAGCGTGTATGCAACTCTCCCGTGGAGCCGAAGAAACAAACTGCTCCACTTGAACCATTGAGAAAGTCAAGGCGCGTGGCGGCAAACCTATAGGTGTGGATTTCGTCGTTTCCACGGCAACGGAATGCTTGGGGGGTAAAAATAGGCTTGGGGGGCCGGAGGGGCTTTCCATGTTTGGGGGCTCCACACCACACGTTGTGGCGTTCAAAGGGAAATAGAGAGAGGCAGAGAAAGTGACTTGAAAGCCCAGAAGAGGGAGGGGCCAGAGTAGGCGGATTCGTGAATTCTAAAAGCTCGCGCAGTTTCTCTCTGGCTTTGCCGACTTGAGGTTTGATTAAACAGCAGGAGATCGAGAGATAAGCACTTTTTAGCTAGACTTTGTTTTGCTTTGATCAAACACTGGTCAACACAAAATTAGAAACTGGATTCACTGCCCAATAATATCATCACTGCTGGTTTACTAACGGGCGAAATCTGCAAAATCAGAATCGATTGCGTAATACTGATAAAGAATGCATGGCGTTAAGCCGTGTGTTCTCGGGACAAAAAGACCGGCATGCATGTTTGGTCTTTAATAACTTTTTGTTTAATTCATTCAAAAACGGCAGAAAAAAACACTAAGCAGGTTTTGGGGAGTTTGCGGCGTCAGGTGTTAATTGGCGTATCTCAGTGTCGGCTACATCAAAAAGGAAAGATATAGTTATGATTTACTGTCATGCACGTCTGACTACGTATTGAGGGATGAACATGATTGAGGCAGGGGTGGTGAAAATAGGCTCATCACCTGGCATGGATACATATATGTGAGGGGGTTACCTGTAAATGTCAGATGGGTGTAAAGGTGTGCTCAGTGTTAGCCCTTGTAGGCACCACGCCTTGTTTCGCTGTTTGTGGAAACCATGTGGCTTCCTATTGTTGCCAGAGGTTGGTGATATCATAACGGTTCGGAAAACCCTTTTCTCTTTGACTAAGATTCTTCCTGATCACAAAAAAAACTACCGCGTATGACGACTCGATCCATCCATCTAATCAGGTTGATATATAAACTTGTCCTGTTGGGATTTTTGAGCGCATCACGCCTGCTTGACGCGCGTGTGCAGTCACGATGAGGGATGACTTCGCGCTTTAGGACCCGTTGTCTGCTTTTGGGAATTAGACTTTTTTTCTCTCCATTTCTTTGTCCATCACAACGGCTTGCTCAAAGAGAAATCACAAGACATCACACTGCAGTCTTGTTGACGCTACAAAAAAATACAAAAAAACATGCATTGTCAAATAGTGTCTGCGGATATGCAATCGCGTATTGAAATGCTTGTCGTAATTATAAGTTCACATCTTTAACAGAGAGAGAGAGAGAGAGAGAGAGAGAGAGAGAGAGAGAGAGAGAGAGAGAGAGAGAGAGAGAGAGAGGGGGGGGGGCAGTCGTTTGAAGTGAGTGTAGCAATGTTTGTGCATGAAGACTGCCACAGTTGACAGTCCAGAGAACTACAAAGAATGGGGTCAGCGTTTACACCCGGCAAAACAAGTCCTCTCCTGCATTTTAAAACAAAATCAAACGTTTTACGCATGTAGTATAGCTGTTTAGCAGCCCCCTCCGTCGGTGAGGGTTATACTGCCATCAGAGCATCACAAGTCGATGAGTGTTATACTGCCATCAGAGCATCACAAGTCGATGAGTGTTATTATGAGTTATTTCTAATAAATTATGCTGACTGTTAGCAAATGATAACAAGGCATGTCGAGAAAAACGATATCAAGCATGAGCCTTTTAGGCGAATGTTGATATCGTTTGTGAGACATGACTGTTGTCATTTGCTAACAGTCCGCATATTAGAAATAACGGTTTTATTACCGTTTAATTCGACCAAAACAAATTTCGAAGCGACCCCGCGAATTAGACAGAACAGCCGCAATGGGAACTGGAGCGCTCCTACCTGATTATGCCTGTCAGTCAAAGAATTCTCGTGACCTGGGTCAGCCAATCAGAGTAATACTCCTGACGTGATGAAATATTCACAGATCAAATGCGTTTGACAGTGACACACAACAATCGTCTCACAAGATAAACCATGTTCAACATGCGTTTCGGTTGCTTCGCTTTTTCTTGTTGAACAATAGAGAGCGACAGATTTAGAACCGACTCAAGACGGATGAGAAATGACGTAAAGATACATTTGACGTAACGCGAGTGACGCAATTTCACTTGATTTTCCGAACTTAGGTAATTTAGATTTCAAGTGAGCGGGTCGGCATGTCACGCTCAGAGGATGGGCGGTACCTTGCTGTTCCGTAAAGCACCCACCGACAAAACTCGCTTATCGGTATTTTTTTTTAGATAAAGAGAGTATTATCTGACAGCATTTGAAGTGTCATTCTGTAGAATAAATCACGCTGATATTGTTGATTTACATTTTTACTTTGTTTTGTCAATTTTTAGCTTGATATAGCCTACAAAAAGGGTCCCTGCCTGAACGTTATAACATTTAACAGGTCACCTAGAATCCGTCCTGATTGATCAAAAAGCCATATGGGGCACTGAATTGGTAATAAACTGCCATCAGAGCATCACAAGTCGGAGCTAGGAGACAGCGGTTACTTATTGTAAATGGGCAAGCCATCAAGTTGATGTGTGAGGTTTGGAGTATCCAGACCAACACTCGCCATCACAACCTCCGTTTGCTGCGAGTAAACAATTTACCTGCCGCTAATCTAGGGGTTTCAGGTAGGCACGTGTCTGCGGCGAGGTGTGTTTAGCTCTGCAACGGTCCAGGTGAGCTTCCCGTATCTTGCCTGGTCTGGCGCCGTGATGAACAGGCGGGCGTGTGGGTGGGTGTGTTCCGGGGGTGGGGTGGGATGAGAGGGATCGGGTGGTTGAGGGTTGTTCAAGAAAAGGTCAAACGGATCGCAGATGGGTGTTTCTGTTGTTTTGAAAGTAACCGATTTGCGTCGTCGAATAAACCAGAGAGCTAAACTTAGTAGGTCCAGCAAGGCAAAGAAGAAACCTTGACCAGAGAGCCATGCATGGGGAGGAGTGCGCGAGGAGGGAATATATTGCATGGAAAGCACAATAACGCTAGTTTTTCTTTTACACAGTAAATACATTACAAAAAGTTATTTTTCACCAACTGCATACAGTAGTTAAGGAGCAAGCATCTGCGATGAAGTCTGTCTTTCTCAACCACTTTCAGTACCTATTTACTGCACGGAATGACAATTATAGCTTTTTAAACAACACACGTTAAAGTGGCAGCCCGAAGTGGGAAGTTGATGGAACACAACAGTTGCTCTCTGGTCATGTGTCTCTGGTGTAAACGTCACCACGCTGCTCGGCCTTGAAGCGCTACTTGATGCACCCTGGCAGGGCGCGGTGCCACAGACACAACATTTCTTGACTTTTGGCCCTTTTTTAAACACATTTTTAAAGCAAACATTTGCCTTTTTTAAGCTTTTTTTTTTTCAAACGCAGGGATTAGTGTCTCGTCCAATGACAACAAGTCGCCGGTGGCCTTGCCGGATCTGCTGCTATGAAAATAAATGATTTGACATCAGCAGGTGCTGTCCCTAAAAACATGAAAATAAAAGTGAAAAAAAGGATAGAAAAAAAAGGAAATAGAAAAATATACGAAAATGGTGCTAATGATTTAGTGGAACATCATAAATATAAATAAGTCAATGAACAAGATAGCCGGATGAAGGGTAGGCAAGGAAAAGTGGGGGTGGGTGACTGTTAACATAGAAAGAAAACTAAACAGCAGTTTCAGAGGACGGGAAGGAAGACAAAGAGAACTCGGGCTGTTTATCGTGCACAATTAGCTCAGTGAGGAGATCAAGGAATGAACAGGAGAGTGGACGGGAAAGACAACACTGGGACAGCATTGCGTGGCCTTGCATCAAGACTGAAGCACGTTTAGCGGCAAGAAAAGACAAGTACTCCAGATTACCTGGAGGATTTGATGGAATGCCTGCAACCTGGCGGCTACTTAGCAACCAGCTTCGCGTGTACCACACTGTTTCCGCCTCCATACCTGGCTGACACGCCTGCCTGTGCACCCTTCTGTCTTGGACCTTTCTACTTATCTGTGTGTGTAGCTTTCCATATTTACCCGTTTGTCTGTCTGACTTCTGCCCAACTGTGTGCCTGCCTTTTCACATTTACCTGTCTATCTTTCTGCCTTCTTCCTACCTGTGTGCATACCTAAGTACCTTTTCACATTTATACCTGTCTGCCTTTCCGTCTTCTGCCTACCTGTGTGCATATAGCGAAGTACCTTTTCACATTTACCTGTCTACCTGTTGCCTTCTGCCTACCTAGGTGCCTAGCGTTTAACATTTACCTGTCTACCTTTATTTCTACCGTACGTATCCAACTTTCTACCTGTACAGCAACATCTTCAAGCTCTCTACGATGTGTGCCAATTCCCCGCATGTTATACACTTCGCAAGCCTACCTGTACATTCACCCTATATACAGACGATCTACCGACAGCGGGTCCCGGAACCCCCAATTTTATTTTGTGTGTGTCCAAGGACCCCCTCATCGGAACTTAAGAGGGTCACAAAAGAACGTGGTTTTTTTATATTTAGTCAAGTTTTGACTAAATATTTTAACATCGAGGGGGAATCGAAACGAGGGTATGGTGTATGTGCGTATGTGTGTGTGTGTGTGTGTGTGTAGAGCGATTCAGACTAAACTACTGGACCGATCTTTATGAAATTTGACATGAGAGTTCCTGGGTATGAAATCCCCGAACGTTTTTTTCATTTTTTTGATAAATGTCTTTGATGACGTCATATCCGGCTTTTCGTGAAAGTTGAGGCGGCACTGTCACGCCCTCATTTTTCAACCAAATTGGTTGAAATTTTGGTCAAGTACTCTTCGACGAAGCCCGGGGTTCGGTATTGCATTTCAGCTTGGTGGCTTAAAAATTAATTAATGACTTTGGTCATTAAAAATCTGAAAATTGTAAAAAAAAATAAAAATTTATAAAACGATCCAAATTTACGTTTATCTTATTCTCCATCATTTGCTGATTCCAAAAACATATACATATGTTATATTCGGATTAAAAACAAGCTCTGAAAATTAAATATATAAAAATTATTATCAAATTTTTTTTTCCAAATCAATTTAAAAACACTTTCATCTTATTCCTTGTCGGTTCCTGATTCCAAAAATATATAGATATGATATGTTTGGATTAAAAACACGCTCAGAAAGTTAAAACAAAGAGAGGTACAGAAAAGCGTGCTATCCTTCTTAGCGCAACTACTACCCCGCTCTTCTTGTCAATTTCACTGCCTTTGCCATGAGCGGTGGACTGACGATGCTACGAGTATACGGTCTTGCTGCGTTGCGTTGCGTTCAGTTTCATTCTGTGAGTTCGACAGCTACTTGACTAAATATTGTATTTTCGCCTTACGCGACTTGTTTTATTGTCATATCGGTAAGATTTACACCGTGAATTGCGTCGGTACAGATCTGACAGAACATTGTCTCGTCTTAGAAATCCAGCCATGTGTAAGTTCTTGTCCATTCTGTACACAGAATAACTGACACAAAGCCCGCTCTTTTAAGGTTTAGTGAATCGCAGGACCCCCTTGAAGAAATATATTTGTAGTAGGTTTTTTCACTTCCAGTGTGTAAAGGACGCAGGGAGGCTTAGTTTTGGGAGCCCTGATCTTTCTACTATACATACACACAGTCTTCCTTTTTCTGCTCTTCCGTGTGACTTCTGCTCTTCTGCCGTCAGTAGTACACTTTCTGTATTTTACCTCAGCCAGACTTTGTCAACATTGCAAAAACCCGTAACCCATTACCCTGTGGAACTGTTGGCGGGAAGCTTGTTTATTCTATAATTCGTTGATGGGTAGGCGCTCAGCTATTTTTCCGGGCTTAACTCAAATCCTCTGCGAATGCGACGCGTTGTTATCTTGAACGATCTTGGTCATCAGGTTGATTTGAAACCGAGCCTGTCAACACAGTTCAGATTTAAATGAGATAAAAAGGAGAGCCGGGGATAATTCAGTCGAGGGGTCCTCAGTATTCGCGCTGTTGATTTTTTTGTTATCTTGAGCATGATCGAGCCTGCTTGAAATTGGCTCTTGGGCAGACGTATAATTTTAGGATCTCATCTTTTAATGGAGCTAAAGCGAAAGTGATCTTGTTTTGCTGGCGCACTGGGAGTGTTGGTTCTCATCTCAGGCGCTACGGTAAATCTCCCGTAATTACTGCTTTGGTCGGGGGGATCCGGCGCTTGTCTTATCAGCTGGGATTTGGCAACAGCTCTGTGGTGCCAGCATTATGCGTCGGTAATGATCCACTGGGCAACAAGCACCCCTGTGACATGAGATACGAGACAGGTGTGAAATCGTTGGTAATTCAAGTTTGTTGTTCTGTTTGTGCTCTTATGGACTGTCGTTTATTTTTTTTTTACATATGTGCCTGGTGTTTTTACAAGAAACACTGGAAATCCTGCGGAATTCTGATTTAGGTCGGTTAAAATTAATCAATCCAAAAGGAAACATACGAGAGAGAGAGAGAGAGAGAGAGAGAGAGAGAGAGAGAGAGAGAGAGAGAGAGAGAGAGAGAGAGAGAGAAGAGAGAGAGAGAGAGAGAGAGAGAGAGAGAGAGAGAGAGAGAGAGAGAGAGAGAATCAAATCAAATCAAATCAAATCGAATTTTATTTTTCGAGGGTTGTGGCCATAAGCAATACAACGAGCTTTTTATCAACCAGCCCTCGCCCAGAGAGGGGACTAATCTAATCACATATTTACACGGATATTCACGTGGAAAAAAAGGTAGAGAAAAATAACAACATATGAATATTTACACATTACATATTATACACAAATATTAAGCGTCGTATATGTAACTTAGTGAAAACAATGCTGAATACACATGCATGAGTAAATGTGTTATTAAAGCTTTGAGTGTTTTTGTGTGGATATAATGAACACTGATGCTTTGGACAAATGAAAATAAAACTAAACGAAGTCTTCCATCACTGTGATTTTTCGTAATTTAACATTAAATACAGTGAACGGTGTTTTTTGAAAGTATTGAGACTCATTGGCACTCTCACAAATTACGGGACGGTATACCAGAATAGGCTAAACTTGACTTGAAGAGATCTATCCTTGGAATTGGGACGTTAAACTTTCGGTTTGGCTTGAATTGACTTTAAAGTTTGCAACGAAAGTACGTGGTGCACGGCCGGAAAGTATTTTGTGAAGGAACACACCTTCATTTAATTTAAATCTTTCTCTTAATGGGAGAATCTTAAGTTTCTTATAACCATCAAATACAAGACTGGATTGTTTCAGTAAAATTAGTTTCAGCGCTCGCCTATGTAAACTATACAATGGTTTTAAAATATTAGCACTGGCAGAGTCCCAGATGGTCGAACAATAATCCGTGATGGTTTGTATATATGCGTTGAAGTATAATAATCTTGAGTGCTGATCTAGAAAGTGTTTAATTAAGAGAGAGAGAGAGAGAATGAGAGAGAGAGAGAGAGAGAGAGAGAGAGAGAGAGAGAGAGAGAGAGAGAGAGAGAGAGAGAGAGAGAGAGAGAGACGCTGTCAGATAGGACAGTGTGGATGGTGTAATGGTACGTGTTTCTGAAGTTTGTCTGGGCGACTGGAGTGTGGATTTTAGGAGACTGTGGTGGGAAAACAAGCGATGATGATGATAATATTTAGCAGAGAGCAAGAGATGGGTTTCTAGGTTGATATGTTCTCGTGCGAAGCTTTCTAAGTTGGTGTTTAGCCTTCGTGTCTTTCAACGCGGGCCCTTATTCCAAATGCTCTGGCGCTGAGGAATAACCAACATGCATGTTTTTGCAACACGGTGTTGCGCTGAGCCTGCTTTGGAAGGTTTTCTGTTCAAGTCGCTCCATCATCCGCTGGGACTGAGAAAAGGGGTGTCGTGGGATGATACGGGCATTGACTCCTAGCTGTACTGACAGCGATCGGGGCCTGTGATATACATTCACTGTATTACCTACACGTGATTGTATAATATTCTCAGAGACACAACGTACACTCAGTGCTTACATTGACACGCGCACTATAGAATGCCTAGTGAGACACAGACGAAAATGCTTGCACACATTGACATACTTACAAGCAAGCATGGTACGTACAGACCAACCGACAGGTCCTAACACCGTGACAGACACAGACAGACAAAACAGATCGACAGCCTGATGCATTCTCTCACTTTTCCCTCATTGTCTGTCTGTCTGTCTGTCTGTATGTATGTCTCATGTTCACTCGCAACAGTACACACAAACGGACAGACACGCGGACAAGACAGGACAGGAAGATAGAGATAACAGGGAAACACATTTGGTTCCGATGCATTATGACTTCAGCAGCCGCAGAGGTCACACTTAGATGTGACAAGTAACGATTTCAGGTGTTCCGATGGTTTCTGTGGGAGCATTGAGTTTCAACAGTCACAGAGATGCCAACACTGAGCTCTTGTTGACTGACTGACTGACTGGTGACACGGAGACACGGGTCGAAGTCACGGTGACACGTTGAGGCAGCTCCCCGATCTTCACTCGGTGTACCTGCTTGCTGGTGTCGGGAGGGGGACGGTGTCTCGCGCACTGGACGCCGATCCGAAACACGGTGACCTTTTCTCCAGGAACCTTTACCTTCGCAGCCACGCCAGATCAAAGGCAAGGAGGCGCCGGCTTCCCCGATAGCTCACCGTTGGTTTGTTTCTGAGGTTATGGTGTATTTATATATATCTAGCCAGCTTCAAGTCTCTCTCTCTACTCGTCCCCCTCCTTCTTTCTGCTGTCTGTGTCTGTGAAGTCGGCACTTTTCTATCCCAAGCAACACACACACGGAGGCAACCCCCCCTTTCTACTCTCCCTCCCTCCTCTGCCCACCTTTACCTTGCTACAGCCCTGTGCCAGGGGGAAGAGAGCAGCAGTCTTGAAGAGGCGGCCGCAGTGAAAGTGTTGGAGGAGTCCCGGAGAGACCGAAGAGGGGTATAGTACTAACTAGCAAGGGGCTTAAAACCCTCGTGGATTAGCAGCTTAGTGTTGCAGTACCCAGTCACACATCTCTGCCGGGTACCCAGCCTACCCGTCACTGCTAGCTGTTGGTCACTCTAGAGGTTGCACCGTGTGGACTCTACTTACCACGCTGTGTTTGTGCTGCTGGTATTCTGAGGAGAGAAAGAAGTAGTGACGGTCTTTCTGTTGTGCGGAGCCTGAAGTGTTTGTCACAGGTGAGTTGCGTGTGATGATCACGATAGTGCATGGACTAACTTTAGTATCTGGGTTAATTGTTTGGCGTGTAGAGGATAATGTTTTGGCTTATTATTTGATACCTATATTACTTGTTTCTTGATAACGTTACGGCATTTTCTCAATAACTGAATGGAGTGTCGGAACTTTTTTCTCTCAAGGATCGTCACATGCTGAGATAATTAGGCGCGATCGCCGGGTAATTTCCAGTGCGCTTAGACAATCAGTTTTGTGACTGTCAGTGGATTGAGTGCGCCGCTTAGTAACGGTGCATGTCACAGTCTCAGCAGTTTCCTTACACTGAAAGTTTACAGTGATGCAGCGATAAGTCGATCGTTTCTCTTTCTGATGTCACGTTTGCTGAGTACGCAGAATGTTTCTGCGGGTTAGTAAAGCCGTGTTGTTGTTTTTTTATTTTTTACCAGTATGCCTCCTTTTGTCTCATCTTAATACTCATTTGTACGGTACAGCAGGACTGATGAGGTAGTGAACAGGATACCGGGATTCCTGGCAGAGAAACCCTTGCTTCTCAGTAAAAGTAACTCGATGGAATTGATCTAGTTCAGTCCGAAATGGAAGTCTTGAGTATCTGACGCTCTTTTGGCTGACCGAACAGTTAACAGAACTAGAAGTGAGCCACGTATTATTGGTAGCATAATAGACTTAAAGAGAAACAGGTAGCTGAAGAAGACTCGGTATTTACCTGGGTTTTGTTACCTGTATGCGGCAGGTAAAAGTAGTAGGTGCATACTGCCCCTGCGTGGTCTGCATGTGGATACCACGCCTTGTTTTCTCACCTTTCCTTGCTGCCAGAATGGTCCTGGCATAGCTGGCACCTTGCGCCGGCACATGGATGATGTGTTTTCATGCTGGCACTTTGTGAGTTACATGATGGAAGCGGCCCCGTGTTCTCACAGCGGTGTGGTTTGTGCACACAGCGATTATCGCTACAGATAGGTGGCGACTGACGTCTCTTGGACGAGCTGTTTTCGCACTGTTGCCATGCCCCATGTTTTTCTACTCTGGGGGGCTTACGCCACAGGGATATGCCGCGGTCTTTAGAATATATATATGTCTTTTATGACGAATGTTGTGATGTTTTGGGGGGTTATTTGTGTTGGATTCCAGATGTCTGCTACTGAGCAACATAATGTCTGGACAATTGTCAAGTATAGCTGGAAACAGTTTTACACGTCTTCTACTCTTTATATTTTTTCGGATACCAACGCAGATGTTCCACTTTTGATTGTTCCGTAAGTGTTATTTTTGAGGTCAACCAAAATAATAACGAAGTGTGTGTTTCTCGCACAGCTCTGCACTATCACGTGCAGCTCTTCAAGTCGTGGATAGTGCGAGTTCCTTTCGCTCTGACTCACCACTTATAATATAAGTGTTTAGGACAGTTCTCTACAACTGATTACAGGGAAAAGACACACGGTGTGTAATATATATATATGTCACACGCTTTTCTTCTTTGCCACTACTAAAGCAAATGTGTGCAATATTGTAGGGGAAGGGCTCCTAATATGGACCGGCTCCTAATATGGACCACCTTCTGTTCTGACAAACTAACGGCGCTAGAGCGTATTCACCCTCTCTGGATAACTTGCACATGTCAAAACAGTTGCAGAAACAGAAATCTCAAAACCGTTAGGCTTTTTCTCTTTTTGTCACTTTGGCAGCGTTCACTCTAAATTTGCCGCCTAAAACGGACTCGTTTCTGTCCACAGCCAAAGCTTTTATCACACAAAACTGGCTATATATGACAGCTAAAACCGTATTTGTTACATTTTAGCAGTGTTGACCCCGAGTTTCTACTGCAAACAAAAAATAATAGCAAAATCTCAAAGCATGTGCGAGTCCCCTAATATGGACCACCTTCAACCAATCGAAGAAAATAAAAGCTAAAGGCTATTTTCATTAATTCATTAAGAAGCTTGCTGGAAATAACCTATAACTAGCCCTCGAGATTTAAAAAAAATGCAACAAAAAGTCTTCTTTTCGTGGAAGTTGATAATTTCACTTATTTTCACTCGGTTTTTGATAAGCTTCTTTAGTTTCCTGGTGTGCTTCAAATAATGCTCTCATCAACCCGAAACAGATAAATCTGGAGCATATTTTAATTAGGCTGACTTGTACACTAAGTTGCATTGTATCATGTTATTTTGAAATATAGGGTGCTTTTTATAGTGTTTCGTGAAGGCCGCTTCACTGGTCCATATTAGGCGCCCAGGCTCCTAATATGGACCCTTTGTGATTTTTTTCTGTATTTAATTTTTGCTGAATGTGTATCAAAGCTATTTCACTCTAATTAGGCCTAACGGTTAACCTAAGAAAGAAGGACTACCAAACACAATATGAAACTTCTTTGCAAGAAAACAAGCTAGTTATCAGCATGAAACAAAAAGTGGTTCATATTAGGAGCCCTTCCCCTATGTTACACGCTTTGGAGCATGGCAAGAACGGAGTCAAACTCGCAATCATCACCCCAAAAGCCCAAAAGTAGCTTTCATTTCTCCAGCTTTTATCGTTTTTTCTCTTAAAAAAATCGACAACACCGAGAATACTGCAAACGACATCGCACCCGACAGTACTCTTTTCATACGCGAGTTTTGCTGCCATTCGAAATCGGCTCGCTCATGGGGCCTGTCAGTCTGAACTGATTATGAAGGACAGAGTTCTGATCATAGAAGACAAACATACCGACAAGAACAAACATTTCGCGCATGCAGACACAGAAAGACGTCATAAAGAATGCGATGCTTCAAAAGATACAGACTGTGACGGTGACTGTGACGTCATTCATACCGAGACGTTATTATAGTTGTTCGGTCACTTCCGTGAAAGTAGATCTCTCAACAATCATGGCTGGTGGGTTAGCTAGGCTGTCAAAGCGTGAGTACTCAAAACGTGTTTGTTCTCTCCTCTGTTGAAGCTGTGAGACATAAATGCTATTCAGACTTGGTCGTGTGACAGAGTTTTCTTCCACACTCGATTAGTTGATGTCTAACTCAGCCTAACGGCTTCGTTAGACAATCAACGTAATCTCGTGTGGAAGAAAACGTCTGTCACACGACCAAGTCTGAATAGCAGGTAAAGTCAAGCCGTACTGACTTCCTCCCCTCAGAACACAGACTCACAGACAAACAAACGGACAGGCAAACCCACACACACACACACACACACACACACTCTCTCTCTCTCTCTGTCTTTCTCTCTCTCTCTGTTTTTCGTAGTCACCACAGATGCCTGCTCTTTTCAGCACCTATCAGCTGATCAGACAAACACAGCATGTTCTTTGAAGTGGCGGTCGGTAGCGGCCACATGTAGGTAGGTAGACTACACACACACCGCACATACACCTCGCGGCCGCTGCGGCTCGTGCAGATTCCAGGTGAGTTTTGACTGAGATAGATGAAGTGGCGGTGCGTATCTCTATCTACTGGGGAGGTCATCGCGCACCGTGAAGTTCACCTTTCTCGCTGGCCCTCACCTTCGGCATCACTTTCTGACTCGTTCCTGCGGTATTTCGGCCTTCATTTTGGTGGAAAACCGAGGAGTTCACCATTCCCTGAAGTAGGGAAAGCTCAGCGGTGGAAGAAGTGCCTTGCGAAGTGGGGGCGGGGGATATCTTTTTTGCGTTCTGGTGCTTAGGTTTTTAGAAGGGGTCAAATTTCCACGTATGTTGTTTTGGCGCCTGTGTGACTGATGCGATAGGTGTTGAAGAGGCTGTGCGTTTTGTTTTTCAAAGCGCTTTGTATTGAAGATAGGTTTTCTTTTCGTAGCCGTCAGTGAAGGGATGAAGGCTGGTGCTGACACGTACGTGTGTGTGCGTTGAAGGAATGGGGATGTTTGTTGTCATGACCCGGGCTGCGTTTTCTGTTGTTGTTTTTATCAGTCATTGAGGTTTGTTTTATTAATGATTTTGCTGATAATCATGTTCACACCTGCACCCACCTTGTCATCAGGATCAGGTCTAATATATTATCGACAGATTTCTTACTGTTATGGGACTTTAAAAAAAAATCCAGATAGAATCTCATTTCACATTGACGCCTTTGCACGTGATCGCATGTTTTACTGGTAAACACTTGGCCATATTTTGGAAGGAAAACTAGAGAGCAGGACAAAGACACGCTTAATCGAAATGTATTCAAGTTTTGCATGACATTCTCTCCAGTTTCAAGTCATAATTATTGTCTGCGTCAGTCTGAAGTAAACAGACGGTCCTGGGCACGCGGCAAGCCGCCGGTGTATCAAAGGAGGCAATGTATTTCAGTAGAGCATATAATTATATGCTAATTCTGGCCCGTGTTTCTACATTGTTTGTTCATATCTGGTGCTGGAGAAGAAGGTTGTTTCAGCTGCACAACATTTACCTGGAGTCTTTGATGTGGCGGTATGAAGGGACGATTTCTGGCATCGCATACAATGCGCGCTGCAAGCACAACGGGTTTTCATTCCATGTGTGTGTGACGTTTATTGTTTGACGCGTAGAACACACGGTTGTTGACGTTATCACCCAATAATGCCATGCTTGTAGCCAGGCCTTTTTCTTTCACATTGCCGATGTTCCCTGCTGCCAACATCCACCCCTTTCCCCAGTAGTGGATTCAGTAAACTGCCATCCCACACCACGCCGCTGAACAACCTCATACCGCCATGAGGACTACGACTTGCTTACCTTTCACTCGCACACACTGACGCACGCACGCACGCACGCACACACACACACACACGCACACGCACACGCACACACCCTGACCGGCTCACACACCGGCGCACGCACGCAAGCGCGCCACACACACACAAACATACACACAACATCTACACACATATGCACTCATACAAAACGGAGAGAAACAGAGAGAGAGAGAGAGAGAGAGAGAGATATGTTCAAAGAATTGTGTCACTGACGTCCGTCCGTCCGTGTGTGTGTGTGTGTGTGCTTGCGGTGTGTTGAGAAACAGAGAGGTTAAGGGGTGGAGGGGAGGAGAGCAGTCTGTGCAGATATTGACATAGTGGAGGTGAATGCAGTGCTGCACTTGTTCAAATGTCAGAGGTGCTGGGGTTAAAGCTGAGATGCAAGCCCCGCATATGGGCGTCACCTCAACCCCCTGTACTGTACCCTCCTTCATTCTCTTTCCCCTTCTCTCCATTCCGCTGATCATACGGTCGTCACATCAACTCACAACAATCTTCCTCCCTTCTCTTTCCCCCTGTTTCTTCATCTCTCAATCCCCGCCGACCTCCCCATGTGACTTGTTTTCATGAACGCACGGGTTCCAGGCACCAAGCAGACCAAGAAGTGTACCTGTAGTGTCCCCCCGCGGGTTAGGGGGAAGAATTTACCCGATGCTCCCCAGCATGTCGTAAGAGGCGACTAACGGATTCTATTTCTCCTTTTACCCTTGTTAAGTGTTTCTTGTATAGAATATAGTCAATGTTTGTAAAGATTTTAGTCAAGCAGTATGTAAGAAATGTTAAGTCCTTTGTACTGGAAACTTGCATTCTCCCAGTAAGGTCATATATTGTACTACGTTGCAAGCCCATGGAGCAATTTTTTTATTAGTGCTTTTGTGAACAAGAAACAATTAACAAGTGGCTCTATCCCCCCCCCCCCCCCCCCCCCCCCCGAGAGAGAGAGAGAGAGAGAGAGAGAGAGAGAGAGAGAGAGAGAGAGAGAGAGAGAGAGAGAGAGAGCCGTGTGCTCGTGAACGAACGGGCCTTGGCCATTTTGTTATCGATTTTTTTTCAACATACAGACATACCGTTATGACCACGTAACGGTCTCGAATAGCAGCTAGCATCTGCTGAAGGGACATTAAAACCCAAAAACCAACCATGACCACGTAAACAGCGTTTGACATCCATGTCCCGAATCCCCCGTCCCCTCCCCCAGCCCCTCATCTTCCCTCCCCCAACCGCCTCGACCCCAACCCCCATAAAACACACATACACACAAAGGACAAAGAAACTTAAGAAGAAAAGAAGGCAAGGTAGTAGAACAATACAATAAAGAGACGAAATAAAAAGATCGTCGAAAAGAAAATAATAAAAAAGGTATTTACTTACCTTAGAAGAACTCTTGTTTGTTGAGGAGAAGGCAGGGATTTGCTGATCTTCTGGCTGGAAAGTTACAATATATGTAGCCTAGCCTGTGACATTGTAAGTGAGTGCGTTACGATAGTGTGACAAGATGACCGTGACCATTGGCTGATCAATGAAAGGTGGTAGCTGAAAGAGTTAGCCGTCCACTGTCCGCGCCAGGAATGCTGTCAGTGTGGAGTGCAAGATGTTGTTGGCGGAATAAAAGAAGACAAAGCAGATGGCTCAAAACCACTACCACTGCTTGCCGTAAGAGAACCGCACTCGATGTACCCAAGAACAGGTTAAGCTGCACTCGTCGAGCGCACGCGGATCTTTGTCTCGGCGAACAGAAGAAATACTGTTGTGTTCTCATGTGTCGTGCCTGCCTTATCAAGGGGACCCAGTTCATTAGACACGCTCATTAGCTGCGCCCACGTCCTGGCCATGACGAAAAGCGACACGCCGTGCGACCCACAACACCGTCTTTGGTCTGAGTTGTGACGGCATCTTGGTCATGCATTCGCTACATTGGCCTCGACTCTCGAGGTGGTGCTGTGGCATTTTGAGCATGCAACCTGGTTTGAAGTGAATGATGGGACGGATATTAGAGTCCACCGGCCATGACGGGTTGCTGTGATCGTCTGTGGGGCAGCGAAGTTCTAGAAGCGAAGGAGAAAACAGGATGAGGACACAGGTAATGTGTGATGTTGTCAAACTTTACTTTGCTGCTTCGAGGTGTTGCATTGTCAGATGAGTCGTGGCAGGCAGTGTCACAATAAGATCAGAGGAAGCAGTTGCAATGGATGCCGTCAAATATAGTAGATTGATCTTTGTTGTCTGCTTTGTGTTGGAAGAAGGTTAACGGCGAGTTGGGATAACATAACTAGTATTTCAGTTCCGAAAGTATTTACAGGGGAGAAGTTAGTGTGTCGTATCGTGTGGCTGTTCACACATATATATATATATATATATATATACTAGAGGGTGAATCGCGAGACAGAGACAGACAGCGTGGCGGTTCGCCGTCTTGGAGCACGTGTGAACATTTTCATCCACCAGTTTGTGCCCACTCAAAGGAAGGCAAGAACATATAGACAGACAAAAGCCGCCAGACCCCATCACAAACAGAACTCTACAATCCACAGGTGTTGCCTCCACACACACACACACACACACACACACACACACACACACACACACACACACACACACACACACACACACACACACACACAGAAGCCGTATATATCTATCTATATATATAAATATATAGAGATAGATGACAGTGGATTTTTCGATAAATAGATTCGACCTTTGCACTTGTACAGTGAGGACAACTTACGGGTACATGCAAGGAAAGCCCACAACTTCTAAGGCGAACAACTCTGCAGAGTCTGCTGTGAAGGGCGACGGTAGTCTCCCTGTCACACTCGACCCCCTTTGAATGAACTTTGTCCCCAAAGTTCCGAACCATGGACCCGCCAAGCTTAGGTCCCTCCCAGGTTGGTGGAATGGGAAGAGCACGAAAATGATTCAGTGGCCATAATGCCATTCCTGAACATATCATGTCGAGTCCCATCCCTGTCGACGACGTCAAATGTAACCGAGTGCCGAAACACCACAATCACCTTTGAAGGCGAAGTCCTCTCAAACAGGATTGAGAATTTTAGAGCTTATTTCAAAGCCCTATATTAACTGTTATGGCTTCTCAAAGGCCAGAACATACACACAGACAAAAGCCGCCAGACCCCATCACAAACAGAACTGTACAATCCACAGGTGTTGCCTCCACACACACACACACACACACACACACACACACACACACACACACACACACACACACACACACACATACACACAGAAGCCGTAAATATACATATGTATATCTATATCTATAAATATATAGAGATAGATGACAGTGTATTTTTCGCGTGGCTATAAATTGATTCGACCTTTGCACTTTTACAGTGAGGACAACTTACGGGTGCAAGGAAAGCGTTCTGGACAGTGCAGTGACATTCTAAAAATAGTAACGTAGTAACGGGAATATGGATTGACGCCACACGAAGGAAGGGAGATAAACGCAAAACACTGGAGAAGATAAGGAAGAGTTAGTGGGAATGGATCTGGGAAGATGAACAGAAAAACCAAAATCGGTTCAGCGCTGCGCGCTGAGAGCACGTGTTGAACATTCTCATCGACCAGGTTGTGACCGGGGTCTACCTGAATATGCCCACCAAATTTGAAGCAGATCCATCGAGAACTTTGGCTTGACATAGCGAACACACACACACACACACACACACACACACACACACACACACACACACACACACACACACACACACACACACACACACACAGACAGACACAAGTCGTATATATATATAGATAGATATCTGAATTTGAGTTTCGAGCTTTGGAAAATAAGACCTGAGTCTGTTATACAATGTGGGGATAAGCAACAATTCTTCATCAATTGTACAAGGTTGATTTGCTACCCTTATCAAAATTGATATTCAAGAAACTTCTTCCTTCAGTTTAATCAGCAAAATATTGATATTTGAGGGAATGAAGTATGAAACCTAGGAGGACAACATTTTAATGTTTGACAACTCCACAACTTTGTTGTTGCACTAAGGTCGCATTTCCCACTGCCCACACTAGCACCACGTTGAAGACGGTACTGCGGCAGTCATGACAGCTGGTGGCCACAAGTGGATACTTACCACGTGGCTAATTATTATCTATCATCGTCACTGGCAAGCATTGGCCGATTAATTGCACCAACCCCCTCATTCCTTACCCAGCTGTCCTGCTCCCCACTGTGTGTCTTTGAACACCTATGTCAGGTGTGCAAGACACACCTGTTCCTCATCCCTTGTCCTTTCTGACTAGTCTTCACTTCCTATGGCACCATCGTTGGCGTAAATCACTGCGCGGGGGATGATGCACAGCCAAAGCACAGACCGTGCGACGATTTGGCGTGGCATGAAGAACAAAGAAAGAGAAGAAGAAAGGTTTTGAAAAAAGCTTTGAGATCTGTAGACACCTTGAGAGTAAAGATTTACACAAAACAAAGCGCGCATATCAGAAAATCAAAGGACGCACTCTACAGGATCTGAGGACTGAATTAACTGGCGGTTGAAAGCAAGCCTGTTAAGATGGCTGACACTCGTCAAGGATAGCTGTATGTGGGTTGTCTGGAGGTCCCGACGCCCACACAGTACTATTGGATGCTGAATGTGGGTCAGTGTGTGTTACTTCGTCCCGTTGCCTTGTCGTCGTCATCACCACACTTGACGAATAATGCACCGTGACTATGCGCCTACACGAACTGATCGCCAGTCGTCTTAAAGTCATGTGCGCTGGCAATGAGAAAGTCTCTCAATGTGTGGCTGTGGTGTTTTTGTTGATACTCAGGGCCTGTGACAGACTGTTGGTATGTGGTTGAGGAAATCACAACCTATACTGAGGTTTGGTAGCTTTCACAATCGTTTACGAGAGGTAGTTTTCAGGTCGAAGCTTCTGTCTTGCTTTCACTTTGGGGAACGACGGGATATGACCCACTCTATTATCATACATTTCGATACAAAGCCCGGGTAATTGTGTGTGTGTGTGTGTGTGTGTGTGTGTGTGTGTGTGTGTGTGTGTGTGTGTGTGTGTGTGACTATATTACGCAGCCCAAAGGCGCTGATTTAGTACCTCGTACTCACGGTTTAGAGAGGTGCTGTGATATCATTGACACAAGTCATTATGATAAACAAGGCTCATAATACTCTTAACAACGAAACGTTTGCTGATTTGAAAGTCTTGAGATAAGTTTTGATTTGTGCCATCAGCTTAATACAAGATAATTTAACGATGGCAATGTCTAAAGGAGAAAGTTAACTACTGTTACTTTAAAACTTGAACACCTGTTTATCGTCATTGCTTGTTGCTTACATGCCGGAGGAGGTGGAGAAAGACTATCGCTTTCTGCAAGTGTGCATCAAGAAATGGGAACTCCTTTTGGTAAAGTTGTTGGCACTTTCTCAAAGACTGAGGTGCCACACTTTCTGCTGCTCTTCACTTAAAGAAGCAGTTCAAATGCAAGCGACGTGCAGTGTGCAGTGTTCTACGGTGCAGCTCATTAACCCCACATGATTGCCAGCCTCACGCGCAGCATTCAACCCCCACCCCCTCCCCCACCTCTACCTCTATCTATCTCCAGTCTCTTCACTTCGTAAGCTTCTATCTTTCGAGATTTTTTGAGTTTGAGCCGCAACTACAAAGTTTCTTTGCAAGTTAATTACAAAAAGAAGAGTGTGCCTGACAGTTTTTGCTGGCGTTTAAGTTTCAGACAATGTTTAGTTTTGGCAAACGGATTTGCACCCAATTTCTGACGAACATACACTGGCTGTCAGTTCCTTTATTTAGAACTCTACTTGAATTAGTCGAGACCACCCAAGTCACATTATATCTCAATAGCTCCAATGCTTTCATGACAAGACTTTTTTCATGTCACCCCTTAGCCTCATTGTTAATGTCCATCCCCTCCTCCTCCAACTGTACCTCTGTTTCAAATCAGTGTCTGGAGAGGATAAGAGTCTTGCATAGCACATCCTTGCCAAATCGGATTGTTCACACGTCAGGGGAGATTTGAGCGGAAGGTACAGTATTGTTTATGGCGCTGTCTGATTACTTCCCTGTGGAAAGCTAAACACAAAGGATTTGGCATTTCAACGTCCTTGGTGACATGCTATCGTTTATAGAGAGCAATAGTGTAATAATGATAACGAATTTGATGTCAGGAAAAGCAGCTGTTAAAACGTTCACGGATGCACAGTACAAGCAGAGGATTCCCATTTTCACGAACAAATAAACAAAGACTGCTTGCAGCAAAGACAATACTTTAATGCTCGTGGTCGCTTTAGGGATGCAGCTTGCATATTTCGTGGGACAATAGTACAGAGCACATGGGAATGTTTGGAATGTTACAATACTATCTGAATCCGTATTTTGCTGCAAGTGTCCTTCCCTCTACACCCCCCCCCCAATCCTTTCGGTTTGTGGGCAGAGAAAAGTAAAATTGCGACTGTCATCATTCGGACCACTGAAGATACTGTTACAGACTCTGTTACCTTTTACAGGCAAAGATAACCTTGCCTTTTCCCTCTTTGTATCGTTTCGCCAGAACGCACACCTTAGAATTTGGATCATTTGCACACATACGGAACACGTTTCTATCTTAACTTTGAGTGAGACCATCAGATCATCTGCAGAACTCCCGCAGTAAAACTGCCACCGATCGTCCTGTTTACTTTACCACAGTGAAGATCTGCGAGCACGATTTGATAGCGTATAAAGCCTCTATCTCCCAAGACAGGTGTGCAGACACACGATGCGGGATACAGTGTGTGTACCTGCAGCCAGTGCCAGCACCAGGAGAGGAGGCACAGGTGGGAGGGACTGCAGGTAAATGGGGCAGGTAAACGTCAGGTGGATCTGGGGAGGAATCACTGCATACCCTTTTTGTGGGCTAGCAGGTTGGTCACGTGATCATCATGGCTGCCTCCCGTGGGAGTCGGAACCATTGGATCTCTATGATCAAGGCATCGTGTGGCGTCTTCTGGTAGAGCTGTCGCCTGTCGTAAACAAAGTGGGGATAGAAACATCAGAGAACGATCGTGAGGCTTTCAAAGGGGAAGCAACGATTTGATCACCGATAAAGTTTGCATTTGCCGGTGCTGACGGCTGGGGAACCAGGAAAACAGCATGGAAAGAGGAAGGAAGAGAAACAGTACCGAGAAGGTACCACCCGAATCAATGAATAAACCAACGAATAAACAAATGAATAAATCATTTAGAAAAAATTTGAATACAAAAATAAACATAAATAAATGATGACAATCAAGAAACAAACAAAGAGAAGAGGCAAAGGGTGCTTGGAAGATATTTTTGTCTGAAAATACTTTCTTCAAGCGAGTGGCATCGTGATGAGATGGGAAGGTTTACCACGACTCGTGAACCTGAGCAAGTCATTCTAACTGTGTTGGTTTACTTTGTGCAGGGTATTCGTGGCACGGTGGGTATAATTACTGGAACTCACCCAAACACACACAGATACAAAACACGATGAGATGAGAGAATGTGGTGGAAAGGGCACAGGTTCAAAACGCCAAGCGGGAAATACTGAGTCAGAAGAAAAATGGTAACGATCATCACTAGGTTCAAGCGGATAAAGACAAACACGAACCGGCAAACACGTCAGTAAATCTTGCTACACGCAAACCGGCAAAAAAAATAAATGAATAAATGGAAATATGAATGAATAAAAAAGCAAAACATAAAATGAAATAAAATCTAAACGAACAAATAAACAAACAAATATATAAATAATTCAACAGAGAATAAAAAAAGATTGCAAAAATAAGTTGCGGGAAAATTGTTAATGTAATTGCACAATGTCAATTGAGGAATTACAGGTAAACGCGTTTGAGAGAGAGAGGGAGAGGGAGAGAGGGGGAATCATGTTAAACATGTTAACATCAAGACGAAAAACTAGAAGGCTTCAAACGTCGCTTTTGAGTCTGGTTCAGTAGGTGGACGATATAAGGTAAGAGTACACAACAGGAATCGCAGGAATTGCAAATTTCTTCCGATACGTTAAAGTAATGCAGAAACTAACAAGTCGCGTAAGGCGAAATTACTCCATTTAGTCAAGAATGAAACTGAACGCACTGCATTTTTTCACAATGACCGTAGTCCGCCGCTCGTGCAAAACGCAGTGAAACTGACGAGCCTGTTTAGCGCGGTAGTGGTTTCGCTGTGCTGCATAGCACGCTTTTCTGTACCTCTCTTCGTTTTAACTTTCTGAGCGTGTTTTTAATCCAAACATATCATATGTATATGTTTTTGGAATCAGGAACCGAGAAAGAATAAGATGAAATTGTTTTTAAATCGATTTCGGAAATTTAATTTTGATCATAATTTTTATATTTTTAATTTTCAAAGCTTGTTTTTAATCCGAATATAACATATTTATATGTTTTTGGAATCAGAAAATGATGAAGAATAAGATGAACGTAAATTTGGATCGTTTTATATAAAAAATATTTTAATTACATTTTTCAGATTTTTAATAACCAAAGTCATTAATTAATTTTTAACCCACCAATCTGAAATGCGATACCAAAGTCCGGCTTTCGTCGAAGATGGCTTTACAAAAATTTCAATCAATTTGATTAAAAAATGAGGGTGTGACAGTGCCGCCTCAACCTTTACAAAAAGCCGGATATGACGTCATCAAAGACATATATCGAAAAAATGAAAAAAACCATCTGGGGATATCATACCCAGATACTCTCATGTAAAATTTCATAAAGATCGGTCCAGTAGTTTACTCTGAATCGCTCTACACACACACACACACACACACAGACACACACACACCCACATACACCACGACTCTCGTCTCGATTCCCCCTCTATGTAATTAAAAAGGACACGAGAATGTGAGGAGGGAATTTCACCAGCGTATATTTTCCCCGACAACACAAGGGCTTGTTACCTGTGGGGGAAGTTTACCCGTAGCGGGAGGAACTGTAGCTGTAGCACAGGTAGGCAACAGACGGTTCCATCCATTAACTTGCAGTACCGAGGCCGGCACTCCGGCACGTGCGTTTGTTACCTGTCTGTGTAAATATCTGCTTCTTTTCACCCCTCCCCCCCCCCTCGCCCCCTTCACTCCACCTTCAGCCTTGCCCTGAGCGTGGGAGAAGAATGCCGTCTACCTGAGCCGCCATGGGTATCTCTACAAGTCTGTTTTCAAAGCCCATTTCGTGCTTCCTCTGTATTTAATTTTCTGCTGATGACTTTTCTCTTGGATTATTTTTGGTCGGGTTTATGTGGTCTTACTCAGATTCGTGTAACTTTATAAAGGAGAGCTAGTTGTGTTTTGTTTGCTGCGGTTTCTCTTCTTTCTGTTTATTATGGAAGGACATAAAATAGACGCTGTCGATATTAAACGCAAGATTGAAAAGGGGTGGCGGCCGGGTGGGGGTCGGTGGTTAACGTGGTAATAGGGTTAACGTGATTGACGGATAAAACGATAAATTATTGAGACTGAAAAATAACTGTCGGAAAAAGAAACCAATTTTGCATTCGGGGTATATATGTTACAGTCAAATCGGGAAATCAGGTATTTCACGAGAATGCCTGAAAGTTTAGGCATTCACGGTAAATACCTGGTTTGATCAGGCAAATCCGGAAATGACTGAAATTGTTTAGGCACTATCGGTGATTGACTGAAATAGGCTGCCAGGCATTATCGGAGAATGCCTACCGCTCACAATCTGTGTTTCTGGTGAGAGTCAGAAAGCATTTCAGCACAGAAGCCTACTATAAAACTTTGAATGGCTGGGGTCGTAAAAGGGGAAAAAAAACAAGTCGCGTAAGGCGAAAATACAACATTTAGTCAAGTAGCTGTCGAACTCACAGAATGAAACTGAACGCAATGCCATTTTTCAGCAAGACCGTATACTCGTAGCATCGTCAGTCCACCGCTCATGGCAAAGGCAGTGAAATTGACAAGAAGAGCGGGGTAGTAGTTGCGCTAAGAAAGATAGCACGCTTTTCTGTACCTCTCTTTGTTTTAACTTTCTGAGCGTGTTTTTAATCCAAACATATCATATCGACATATGTTTTTGGAATCCGGAACCGACAAGGAATAAGATGAAAGTGTTTTTAAATTGATTTCGACAATTTAATTTTGATAATAATTTTTATATATTTAATTTTCAGAGCTTGTTTTTAATCCAAACATAACATATTTATATGTTTTTGGAATCAGAAAATGATGGAGAATAAGATGAACGTAAATTTGGATCGTTTTATAAAAAAATTTTTTTTTTTTACAATTTTCAGATTTTTAATGACCAAAGTCATTAATTAATTTTTAAGCCACCAAGCTGAAATGCAATACCGAAGTCCGAGCTTCGTCGAAGATTACTTGACCAAAATTTCAACCAATTTGGTTGAAAAATGAGGGCGTGACAGTGCCGCCTCAACTTGCACGAAAAGCCGGATATGACGTCATCAAAGACATTTATCAAAAAAATGAAAAAAAACGTTCGGGGATTTCATACCCAGGAACTCTCATGTCAAATTTCATAAAGATCGGTCCAGTAGTTTAGTCTGAATCGCTCTACACACACACACACACACACACACACACGCACATACACCACGACCCTCGTCTCGATTCCCCCCTCTACGTTAAAACATTTAGTCAAAACTTGACTAAATGTAAAAAGACAATGTGCTATACGAGAAACTCACAATAAATTCGTTCTCAAGGCCGGCTATGTAAAAACAAACTCCAATCACTCCGAACTTTACGAGAAAATCACAATAAATTCGTACCCCCCGCGGGTTAGGGGGAGTCCCATATTGGTTGGGACTAGAAAGAATTTACCCGATGCTACCCAGCATGTCGTAAGAGGCGACTAACGGTTCTGTTTCTTCTCTTCTTTTGTCTTATTTCTGCCTTTCCAGTCCTTTCACCTATATTTCCTTCCAAGAAAACTCTCCCTACTATTCCCTGCAGTTTTCCAATTCTTTTCTTGTTGTCTTATTTCTACCTGACTGGATCCATCACCTTTATTTCACTTACCAAAAGTCTTCTTTTCCACATCCTTATTTCTCTGCACCCCGCATGTCGTATGAGGCGACTAACGGATTCTGTTTCTCCTTTTACCCTTGTTAAGTGGTTCTTGTATAGAATATAGTCAATGTTTGTAAGGTCATATATTGTACTACGTTGCAAGCCCCTGGAGCAATTTTTTGATTAGTGCTTTTGTGAACAAGAAACACTTAACAAGTGGCTCTATCCCATCTCCCCCCCCCCCCCCCCTTTTCCCCTATCCCATCTTCCCGCTTTCCCTCGTCGCGATATAACCTTCGTGGTTGAAAACGACGTTAAACACCAAATAAAGAAAGACAATAAATTCGTGCTCGTAGTCTTACACACGCGATATTGTTACACTCGCGGTAGTGACCTGCACCCGTAAAAAAACAAACTGCAATCACTCCGAACTCAGTGAAATGGGGAAAACGATGAATAGACAATGTGCTAGAAGAGAAATTCATGCTCAAGGCAGGCGAGGTAAAAACAGACAAGGTCTCAGAACAACCCGTTTTGCCTAACAGTCAGGCAAAACGGGAAATTTGCAGAAGTAGTTTTTAGTCATTTCCTGATAGTGCCTAAAAAAATTCAGTCATTTCCGGAATTGCCTGATCAAACCAGGTATTTACCATGAATGCCTAAACTTTCAGACATTCTCGTGAAATACCTGATTTCCCGATTTGACTGTAACATATATAGGTGCTGCGAATTTATTTAGTAACTAGTTGTATATTCTGCGGCTGACAGTGACATTAACGTGATCAAGGTCCTGTGTATATTGCAAGGCTCAAGACAACGGTCACTCTTCCAGAGCTCCAGTAATACAATGCAATACAATACAATACAATATGTAATACAATACAATGCAATTCAATACAATTCAATACAATTCAATATAATTCAGTACAATACAATAATACTTTATATTCTCAAAAGAGAAATGACAGTTTGTAGTAATATTGGATACATTAAAATGCAGGACATTAGACACGAATTCATTGGCGGCTTACATCAAGAAATGCTAAATATGCTGTTTTAGACTGGAGTAATAATGGTAGTATGCTATATTAGCAGTAACTGCAACAGAGAAAAGATAAAACTTTTTGTTGGAAGCCAATAGCTTGGCGAACGGGCTTTTTGAAATTACGTTTGGTATGAAGTTCCAGGACGCTTTGTTGTCCATACATACATTCAAGAATGGTGGAGACAAAATGGAATCGGTCATTTTGCCAAGATGACCGCGTCTCCCCGGCAAGTGCAGCTAAAGTATATTTGATTAATGTTTTCTAATACTGAGTGGGATGAGTGCTGGTAAGATCGACTTAAGTTTTGTGGCGCAGAAAATGGATTAAGAGCTCGGTTTACGATGTAGGTGCTTGAAACAGGAACGTCTAGCCAGGGTTCACCTGCACTTTAGAATAGTTGTATCTCTGAGTCGGAGCGGACGAAACAGTCGACTGCTGGATGCAAGCCTCGCACATTCTCTGTGTGTATTTGTGCGCGCGCGTGTGTTTCAATCTGTGTGTGTGTATATATATATATATATATATGTGTGTGTGTGTGTGTGTGTGTGTGTGTGTGTGTGTGTGTGTGTGTGTGTGTGTGTGTGTGTGTGTGTGTGTAGTGGCCCGGGTAAGCAGGTTAATTGTTATTTGGGGTAATAGCTAACAGTGTTGACAACAGGAATGTGTTATGGCATCACTGCCTTCACCCAAGTTCATGACGGAACAGCGAGAGTCTGACATATCTGCGTGCCTACAAACATTTAGCACGTGCCGTGACGAAAACTTGCTTTCGCAGCTAACCTGTTTTCAAGCAGTAAGGCCAAACTAAATGCGCGGAGGCTGGGCGGAAAACAGACTTGTTTTGTGTATTCCCAGAAAATCGAGCTTTTTGTTTGGCCCGGAGGAAGGGAGGGGGAGAAGGAATAGATCCATCGTTTTCTTGTAGAACGTCTGGTTGTTCTTCTTTTTGTTTTACGTGCCTACTTGCCAACCTATTTGGCAATTCGGGACCGATCCTATTTTGTAACCTTTTGGTTGACATGGTGGTCGCCTTGTATTAAATTATTTACATTTGGGTCTATTACACTAGAGTGAAGGAGGCTGGACCGGATTGACTCTGCGTGTGTGTGTATGTATGAATGTGTGTGTGTGTGTGTGTGTGTGTGTGTATGTGAGTCTGTGCGTCTGTGTCTGTCAGTGTGTGCGTGTGTGTGTCGGTCACGTCTGTGTGTCTGACACGTGACTAGCTTGCAGAGAGAGAGAGAGAGAGAGAGAGAGAGAGAGAGAGAGAGAGAGAGAGAGAGAGATATCAAATCAAATCAAATCAAATCAAATTTTATTTTTCGAGGGTTGTGGCATAAGCAATACAACGAGCTTTTTTTCAACCAGCCCTCGCCCAGAGAGGGGACTAATCTAATCACATAATTATACGGATATTAACATAGAAAAAAAGGTAGAGAAAAACAACAACATATGAATATTTACACATTACATATTATACACAAATATAAAGCTTCGTATATGTAACGTAGTGAAAACAATGCTGAATACACATGCATGAGTAAATGTGTTATTAAAGCTTTGAGTGTTTTTGTGTGGTTATAATGAACACTGATGCTTTGGACAAATGAAAATATAACCAAACGAAGTCTTCCATCACTGTGATTTTTCGTAATTTAACATTAAATACAGTGAAAGGTGTTTTTTGAAAGTATTGAGACTCATTGGGACTCTCACAAATTCCGGGAGAGAATTCCACAGGACGCTACCAGAATAGGCTAAGCTTGATTTGAAGAGATCTATCCTTGGAATTGGGACGTTAAACTTTCGGTTTGGTTTGACTTTAAAGTTTGCAACGAAAGTTCGTGGTGCACGGCCGGAAAGTATTTTGTGAAGGAGCACGCCTTCATTTAATTTAAATCTTTCTTTTAATGGGAGAATCTTAAGTTTCTTATAATCATCAAATACAAGACTGGATTGTTTCAGTAAAATTAGTTTCAGCGCTCGCCTATGTAAACTATACAATGGTTTTAAAATATTAGCACTGGCAGAGTCCCAGATGGTTGAACAATAATCTGTGATGGTTTGTATGTATGCGTTAAAGTATAATAACCTTGAGTGCTGATCTAGAAAGTGTTTAATTCTATTTAACTGATATATTTTTCTCGACATTGTTTTACATACCGACCGAACATGATGGGCCCAAGACAAATTATTATCGATAATTACTCACAAAACTTTATGATCTCCTACCTCCTCTATTGCGTCGTTACCAATTAATGTGGAATGAGGATTGTTTCGTATGTTTTGTCTCTTTTGTCTTGTTGTTATTAACATGTATTTGGTCTTTTTAGGGTGAAGACTCATGTGGTTATACTCCGTCCAATGAATGAGATCATCTACACTGTTCTGCAACGATGAATAAACTTTGTCTAATTTTGTATCAGAAGTGTGTATGGTCGTATCGTCAGCAAAGAGTTCGCAGTCATCATTAATACTAAGAGGAAGATCATTAATATACAGGGAAAAGAGTAGTGTTCCAAGGACAGAACCCTGGGGAACCCCGTATAACACTGGTCTTTTGCTGGATACGGTTGAATTAACGCAGACAGACTGCTCTCGCCCGGCTAAGAAAGAGGAGAGCAGGCATAAGGTTTGGGGTGACATTCTATATTCAACTAATTTTCTTAATAGTAATTCATGATTAATAACGTCGAAAGCTTTAGCAAAATCGACGAATAAGACACCACAGAGTTGATTATTATTAATGCTACTAAGCCAACTTTCAAGAAGGCTTGTTAATGCTGTGTGGCACGAATGATTTTCTCTAAAACCTGACTGGTTGGAAGGTATAAGATCGTATTTCTTCAAATGAGTGGTCAAGTGTGTAAATATGTGTTTTTCAAGTGGTTTTGATAAAACAGGAAGAATTGAGATTGGTCTGTAATTGGCGGGGTCAGAAGAACTACCTGATTTAAATAGCGGGATTACTTTCGCCTCCTTTAATTTGGTGGGAAAGTAGGATTTGTCAAGGCACAAATTATTACCAGCTATTGTGTTTTCAGCGTAGCAATAGGGCCCGATATTTAGACGAGACAAGTATAATGCCGACGAGTCGAAGACGAGTCGCATTATACTTGTTCGAGTCTAAATATCGGACCCTATTGCTACGATGAAAACACAATAGCGTTTATATAGCTATTCTGACATTAAATTCTGTGTTAAAATCATGTTTTTGTCAGCAACAAGTGCCAGAATGGTCCATGTCGCTGATTGCAGACGACGGTTCCCTTTCCGCATGAAGCCACGGAAATAACCGAACATTGAAAAAAAACCGGACATGTATTACGGAGAAAACTCGACATAACCGGATGTTTAGCATTACGTCAATATGCTAGGAATCATATGACGTCATGACGTATCATGCTTGCCTACGTATATTGTATGTTCGAAAGTCTGGCTTCTGTTGGGAATTCGCGTGGTGAAGACTGCGGTAAATCTGTAGATGATAAGAGAACAAGGATTGTCTCAGAAGAAACGACTAAATGTTTCAGACCGGTAACTTCATTTCAACATTGCACTATACAATGGACGTTCCATTTGACAGGAGAGTTTGCTGATTTTGTGTTAAACATTGGAGAGATCGTCTGCTAGAATCAGAGATAGGTCGCTTCAGATTGCAGCTTCTGGAAATTTGCAAGGTTTGTTGCCTGTTAAAGAACTGGATTTTACACGTAATGTATGTCATGTACAGTAAGCAACAACAAAAACACACACAAAGCAAATGGCATCGTCTGTCGACTAGTCACAGAAACAAACCTGGCGAGGTATGCGTGTACTTTATACACGTGGAAGAAACCGGAACCATGCGTCTTTGTTATCGACAATATGCTTTTGGATATTGAGTAAAATAGCCGACTTCCGCCGTATTATGCTTTGATGATCGGAAGAGACCGTCCAATCACAGCCCCCGAATTCCCCCACTCAATATCCAAAAGCATATTGTCGTAAACAAAAACGCATGGTTCCGGTTTCTTCCACGTGTATAAAGTACACGCATACCTCGCCAGGTTTGTTTCTGTGACTAGTCGACAGACGATGCCATTTGCTTTGTGTGTGTTTTTGTTGTTGCTTACTGTACATGACATACATTACGTGTAAAATCCAGTTCTTTAACAGGCAACAAACCTTGCAAATTTCCAGAAGCTGCAAAGCGAAGCGACCTATCTCTGATTCTAGCAGACGATCTGATCATCTCTCCAATGTTTAACACAAAATCAGCAAACTCTCGTGTCACATAGAACGTCCATTGTATAGTGCAATGTTGAAATGAAGTTAGGCCAAAAAAAAAAAATTGTCTGTTTAGGGTAACATGACCAAAAAAAGTAGGGTCGGTAGGTAGGTAGGTTTTTTTTTTTTTTTTTTTTTTTTGTGTGTGTGTGTGTGTAAATGAAACGCCAAATGTCTCTTTTTAGCATTTTTACCTCTTTTTTTTTCTTTTTTTTTTTGAAATCAAAAAAAAGTTTTTGGGTCGGCGCCAAATCGATAGGGTCGGTCGGGTTACCCTAAACAGACAATTTTTTTTTTGTGGCCTTACCGGTCTGAAACATTTAGTCGTTTCTTCTGAGACAATCCTTGTTCTCTTATCATCTACAGATTTACCGCAGTCTTCACCACGCGAATTCCCAACAGAAGTCAGACTTTCGAACATACAATATACGTAGGCAAGCATGATACGTCAGGACGTCATATGATTCCTAGCATATTGACGTAATGCTAAACATCCGGTTATCTCGAGTTTTCTCCGTAATACATGTCCGTTTTTTTTTCAATGTTCGGTTATTTCCGTGGCTTCATGCGGAAAGGGAACTGTCGTCTGCAATCAACGACACGGACCATTCTGGCACTTGTTGCTGACAAAAACATGATTTTAACACAGAATTTAATGTCAGAATAGCTATATAAACGCTATTGTGTTTTCATCGTAGCAATAGGGCCCGATATTTAGACGAGACAAGTATAATGCCGACGAGTCGAAGACGAGTCGCATTATACTTGTTCGAGTCTAAATATCGGACCCTATTGCTACGCTGAAAACACAATAGCTGGTAATGTAAGGGATTCTGCAATAAAAGGGGCAGACAACTTCAGAATTTTCCCATCAAGATTATCCAAACCACGAGTACCTGTTTGTTTTAAGCACAACAGATAATGGAAGACTTCGCTAACAGATAGCAGAGGAATGTCTAAATTATGGGTACTATTTTTTGAATCACAAAACTGTTTCTACTTGTCCAGATTATTCTGTTTCGATCTATCAGTTGTAATTATTTTGTCAACAATAGAAGTAAAATGAATGTTCAGATCATCAGCAGGTATATCAATAATGGAAGATTTTACTGTATCTTTCGAGATAATTGGTTGATCACCTTCCAGATGGCTTTTAAGTTTTGTTTTGAACTGGATGCAGCGAGCTCACGGTAATACTTTCTACGAGCTGCACGTTTCATGGACGTTACTTTGTTTCTCTGTTTTCTGTATTCTTCTTCTTTTCCCTTACGTTTAAGAACATCGCGGTAATCAATCGCATGTTGAATGTCGCCTGTAAGCCACTTAGGTTTGGGATGTTGCTGCACACGAGAGGTTCGAAATGGTGCATGTTTATCATATACTTTTATAAACAAGTTGTACCATAAATCAAATGCTTCGTCGGGGTCAGTATAATTATAAATCATTGAAAAATGTGTACAACTGAGTTCCGAAAGGTATGAATCTTGATCAAGTTTTGAAAATAACCTATATGTTATAAATTTATGTTTTCGTTTTGGGATTCTAACCCCTTTTTTCGACCACGTGAGGCACACTGGAAAATGATCACTACAGCTTAAACTTGGAACTGAGGTTTCAATAATGTTTGCTCGAGTTGACATACAGATATGGTCTATAAGCGTAGATGAGGTAGCTGTAACTCTTGTTGGAATCGTTACTAACTGTTGTAACTTATGCAGGGATAACCTTTCCATCCAGCATTTGTTGGGTTTCACTAAATCAAGATTAAAATCCCCCAAAAGTATAATTTCTCTGGATTCAAGACTGACAGCGTCCATCATATCATCAAAATTATCGAACCAGTTAATATGTTCAGCTGGATTCCTGTAGCAGAAACCTATCAATATTGGTGCTGATTTAGGCAATTTTAATTCTAGCCATATTGTTTCAACTGAATGCTGCTCTTAGTGATGAAGTCTATGAAATGATAAAGACTCGTGAATATAAACTAGCAAACCAGTTTCTCGTGTTGATGTAGGGTCTCGACGTACGACATTATATCCTTCAATCTTAACTTCCGCATCCGTGATGTTACTGTTTAATCTCGACTCAGAGAGACCAAAAATGTGAAAATATTTGCCTGAATTGAGTAGAATAGTTGCTACCTCATCCAGCTTATTTATTGCATGATTTATATTTAAATGCCCAATTCTGAGACCATCTTTCACGGGCCAGGAATTCATAGACACAGTCATAAAATGAACAAAACACAACAACAATAATCACTACAAAAGAATATTAGTGAGTATTATCTCGTAAAATAATAAAAAGCAAAACAAATTAAACTACTAAAAACGCACGGTAAACGAAAGAAGGGAAAAAAAACAAGTAGAAAAGCCGATCGGCACGGAAAATGTGTCGTCAGTAACAGTCTTCTTATCACTTCTCTGCGACAAACTAGTAGAATTATGAACGCCAGAAGGAAGTCTGTTCAGATGAACGCGATGTAAGCAGAGACTAGATCGTTAGCACAACGAAGTGTCATCAGGATTCTTTAAAAAAACAAAAGCACCAGCAGAAGATTTCAAGGTTTGTCAATGACACTTTTCCGTTGAGTGAACACACAATAATCAAAGACCCCATACACACACACACACACACACACACACACACACACACACACACACACACACACACACACACACACACAAAATCTAAGAGGAGTCGCTATGTTGGTTGCGAGGTAGTTTGTGATGATAGTAGTTCCGAGACACTGTTCAATACTAGTAAGGCACAGAAAACTGCTGTTGCAAACGGCAAGCCTGCATGTAAGCCTGCATTACAGTTGGGTGGGCAGGAGGCGCTGAACAGGGTCACTGCCGTAAGGAGCACCAGACATTGGAGCGGGAAAGTGGCGATCAGCTGCACCGTGATCACCCACAGGATAGCTGTCCTCTCGAGGACGTGCGTACCTCCTGGGGTCAACGGCGGCCCGGTAGCCTGGCTCCTCAAAAGAAACCCCGGGATTTGGAAGACTAGGGAAGGCACCTGGGGGTGGCGCCACTGACGTGGACATTGGTGGGCGGTGGTGACTGCTGATTCGTGGAGTTGAAGAAAGGAGGCACAGGAGGCTGAGGAGACCTGTCCATATGGCAAGGTTGGGGTGGGGGGGGTATGAGTAGTGTTGTGACTGCTGCTGGGATAACGGAGGAAAATCACAGTCATAATGGGGGGCTGAGAAGGTTTTCGGGTTGGTGGACGGATGCGCGGGTCGCTTTATGGAGAAGTGTTAGAGGGCGAAAGTGTCCTCGTCCTTAGAGTGGACAGGTCGCCGGGCTGGACAATTGGGGACGGGGAACAAGGTCTCTGCCAGTCTGGCTGTTCCTTTGGGGCTGGGGTGGATCCTGTCCCTGTACACAGAGAGAGAGAGAGAGAGAGAGAGAGAGAGAGAGAGAGAGAGAGAGAGAGAGAGAGAGAGAGAGAGAGAGAGAGAGATGTAAGATATTTTATTGATTAAACACAAGGTTCATTTCAAGGGGGTGTGGAAGCGGGGGAATCATTTGTACAGGTCACTATTTCTAAGAGAGAGAGAGAGATCAAATCAAATCAAATCAAATCAAATTTTATTTTTCGAGGGTTGTGGCATAAGCAAAACAACGAGCTTTTTTTCAACCAGCCCTCGCCCAGAGATGGGACTAATCTAATCACATATTTACACGGATATTAACGTAGAAAAAAAGGTAGAGAAAAACAACAACATATGAATATTTACACATTACATATTATACACAAATATAAAGCGTCGTAAGAGAGAGAGAGAGAGAGAGAGAGAGAGAGAGAGAGAGAGAGAGAGAGAGAGAGAGAGAGAGAGAGAGAGAGAGAGAGAGATCAGAGCAAATCAGAGCAAATCAAATCAAATCAAATCAAATCAAATCAAATCAAATCAAATCAAATGAATTTTCATTTTACGAGGGTTGTGACATAAGCTTTACAAACGAGCTTTTTTTCAACCAGCCCTCGCCCAGAAAGAGACTACTCTAAACACGTAAATTCATTTTTTTTAAAAATAGAGAGAGAGAATTGAATTGAATTGAATTGAATTGAACCTTATTTAACAAGGAATAGGATTAAGATTTAAGGCTACGCCTTTTCTTACAATCTGTCCTTAGGACGCATAGATACACAGAGCAAAATCTTCGTGATTTTGTCACAATAAACCATAATTCCGATAATGAACAACTGTATACAAAGAGAACATACCAATCAAGTTTATTTGTTCATAGAGTTCATTAAATGGAGAGAATATTTGGTTCTAAAAGAATCCGTATTGGTGGATTGCCGCAGGGCGTCCGGAAGAGCGTTCCAGAGGCTGCTTCCTGAATAAACAAGACTTGATTTAAATAGGTCTATCCTAGGAAGAGGAGTGTTTAGTTTTATAAAGTGGTGCGAATTCTTCAAAGAGAACTTTGAACAAATGGTTTCGGGTGCATTTTCTGTCATAATTTTATGCATCATTATTCCTTTGTTATAATTCATTCTTGACTTTAGAGGTAGGACCCCTATGTTGATGTAGTCTGAGTCGGTGAGAGTAGTCTGTTTGAGTGATACTACTTTTAGCGCTCTTTTGTGTAATCTGCTGAGTAGCTTTAGGGAATTATCACTTGCTGAGTCCCATAGAGTGGATGCGTAATCAATAAGAGACTGAATATGAGCAGTGAAAAATAACTTCCTGGCTTGACAATTAAGGAAGTGTTTAATTCTAGATAAGAGGTACACTTTCTTTGACACTAATTTACTAAGTTGTTCAATGTGAGTTGACCAAGACAGGTTGTTATCGATGTGGACACCTAGAACTTTGTGATGGTCGACTTTTTCCACTATATTGCCGTCAATCATTAAATCGGGACCAGTTGAGGTAAAATTCTGTCGTTTTTGTCTAGTTGTAATTATCATATATTTGGTTTTCTTTGGGTTAAGAGACATGTGATTTAGGTCAGTCCATTGTGTCAGCTGTTAAGCGAGTTAAATTTTTGTTACTGGAGTGAATTGTGGTATCATCTGCAAAAAGTTCACATAAATGTTGAATATAGAGGGGGAGGTCATTAACATATATTGAGAAGGGCAGAGGTCCTAATACCGATCCTTGTGGTACACCGTAATCTACAGCTTGCATGCTCGATGCTCTAGTGTTTGTAAGAACTGTCTGTTGTCTGTCAGAGAGGAATGAACTAACAAGATTGATAGTATCATATCCGACGCCATACAAACCGAATTTTCTAAGCAATAATGTGTGATCAATTACGTCAAAGGCTTTTGCAAAGTCTACGAAAATGGCACCACAGAATTCATTATCGTTTATTTTGTCCAACCACTGATCAACAAGAGAGATTAAGGCAGTGTGGCAGGAATGCTTAGCTCTAAATCCTGATTGTTTAGGATGGAATAAGTTGTTTTGGTTGAAATGTGTTAGGATGTGTTTGTTGATATGCTTTTCCAGTGATTTTGATAACACAGACAAAATGGAAATTGGCCTATAATTTGAGGGGTCTCTTTTGTCACCTGATTTAAACAGAGGAATGACTTTAGCCTGTTTCAGGGCGACTGGAAAATATTTTTTGTCTAAACAGAGATTGTAAATGTAGGTAAGTGTTTCAGAAATTATGGGGGCTGACACTTTAAGAATCCTACCATCAAGCCCATCGAGCCCCCGGGTGCCTGTTTGCTTGAGGTGTGTAAGTGCGTGAAAAACTTCAGGTACTGTAAGAAGGGGAATTTTTGCTTGACATGAAATTTGTTTTGATTTGCAAAATTCTTCTAAAACGTTCAAATCATTTAATTTGGACTTATCATTTTTAATCACATTTTCAGCTATTTTAGAAAAATGTGTGTTTAAATCATCGGGAGATATGTCCTTGATTACAACTCGGATGACTGGCAGCCTTTTTATTTGTAAGTTCATTTATTGCCTTCCATATATTCTTTGAGTTTTGCTTTGAACTTGATGATGTTCACGAGAGAGAGAGAGATCAAATCAAATCAAATCAAATCAAATTTTATTTTTCGAGGGTTGTGGCATAAGCAATACAACGAGCTTTTTTTCAACCAGCCCTCGCCCAGAGAGGGGACTAATCTAATCACATATTTACACGGATATTAACGTAGAAAAAAAGGTAGAAAAAACAACAACATATGAATATTTACACATTACATATTATACACAAATATAAAGCGTCCTATATGTAACGTAGTGAAAACAATGCTGAATACACATGCATGAGTAAATGTGTTATTAAAGCTTTGAGTGTTTTTGTGTGGATATAATGAACACTGATGCTTTGGACAAATGAAAATATAACTAAACGAAGTCTTCCATCACTGTGATTTTTCGTAATTTAACATTAAATACAATGAAAGGTGTTTTTTGAAAGTATTGAGACTCACTGGGACTCTCACAAATTCCGGGAGAGAATTCCACAGGACGCTACCAGAATAGGCTAAGCTTGATTTGAAGAGATCTATCCTTGGAATTGGGACGTTAAACTTTCGGTTTGGTTTGACTTTAAAGTTTGCGACGAAAGTTCGTGGTGCACGGCCAGAAAGTATTTTGTGAAGGAGCACGCCTTCATTTAATTTAAATCTTTCTTTTAATGGGAGAATCTTAAGTTTCTTATAATCATCAAATACAAGACTGGATTGTTTCAGTAAAATTAGTTTCAGCGCTCGCCTATGTAAACTAAACAATGGTTTTAAAATATTAGCAGAGAGAGAGAGAGAGAGAGAGAGAGAGAGAGAGAGAGAGAGAGAGAGAGAGAGAGAGAGAGAGAGAGAGAGAGAGAGAGAGAGAGAGAGAGAGAGAGAAATAATATCAAATCAAATCAAATCAAATCAAATTTTATTTTACGAGGGTTGTGGCATAAGCAATATAAACGAGCTTCTTTTCAACCAGCCCTCGCCCAGAGAGGGACTATTCTAATCTTAAATACATATATATATATATATATACAAACGTAAAACAATTACAAAAGATAAGCATGACAGTAAAAAAAATTAAAAAAATTAAAATAAAAAAAAGATAGAAAAACTATTCACATGACTATATACACGTTGTAGGCTATACATACATTCTTGCGTTATGAAACACTGATGCTTTATGGACAGATATGATCAATATGAAAATAATCAAAACGAAGTCTTCCATCACTGTGACTTTTCGTAATTTGACATTAAATGTAATGAGAGGTGTTTTTTGAAAGTATTGAGACAGAGAGAGAGAGAGAGAGAGACAGACAGAGAGAGAGAGACAGAGACAGAGAGAGAGAGAGAGAGAGAGAAAGAAAGAGAGAGAGAGAGAGAGGCGTAGCAGTACTAATATGACTCGGTTTAAAAAGCCTACAGATTGTTTTTACCGGAGAAGAAATCGTACATCGTACGTTCAACACATTGCTCCGTTTTGGCAATCACATCCTGCCATGAACAACACTCTGCCAACTTAATTTCCCGTTGAGACCCGAGCACGGCACGTAATAGTTTATAAGCTGCATTTGCCAACAGAAATTGTGGTTTGTTTTATGCGAGTCATGTTGGCGCCGATACATCCATGGGCATTACGCAAAATAAAGACACCTGCCAAAACTCTTGTTTCCATCATGTACGCTCACAAAGCCTACGCCCACACAGATCTTCTGCAAATTAAAAAGGCAGAATTTGATTTTCGGTGAAGTTTGCTTGTTTCAGCTGCCACGTGGCTACATTCGATTGTGCATGGTAACCTATCCCCATGCTACCTGAACTCTTTAATAAGCATCTGCCGTTACTCAGACATATCAATCTTGGTGTTCGTCCCTCGTTCACTGAACAGAGATACGTAACGCCAGGTGGCTGTGTCATTCTTTAATTTGTCCAGGGTTTTCTTTCTCTGATTTGACTTTTGCCATGATTGTGGCTACCATATCGACACATTTCTCTTTCTGTCTGTTCTTTTTCTTTCTTGTGTCCAGGATATTTAGGTACAGGGTATGCACTAAATGGTCCTTAGGAAGGCTGATGCCCAGCTAACGCAGCTGAACTTCGCTGGCTTGTGCGACAGCAGTTGGGGATAGAAATAAAGCTGATACAATGTTAGGCGATTCGACACGGAAAAGGCAACTAGGTACTATGTATGGCATGTGATTTGGGCAAAAACCCTGGTTATGCTGGTTTCACATAAACAAAGACTATCGTTATCTTTGCCAGCAGACCAAGACAAATCCTGGACGTTTTTCTCTCTCCACTGTTTGACAATTTACACAAAGACCACACCTGCCTATGTAGATGGCGTTTTGCGTAAGCATACCTGTCAGTAGATGATAGCACCAGGTGCCCCCTTCAAGCGGTGCTGAAATTGGATGTATCAGTCACATTTTGGAAGTTGAGGGGGTGGATGATACGAACAAAAGCAACAGTGTGCTTGGTACTTTATTCTGCTGGTAGGAAAGAAAATGTGTATTTGTACGTGTGATGACGTGAGCTATCGGAGCCCTATTCCCAAGGTGATGCACTGCAGAGATGCTATGAGTTATCACAGGTGGCAGTATCCATGACGATGTGAACCCCACCCTCTTCTTCAATGTTACCTCTTCCACATCAACACAACTAACTCTCTGTCTCTCTCTCCCTCTCTCACTCATCCTCTCATGCTCTCCCTTCCTCTCTCCCTCCCTTCTCTTTATTTTTAACATCGCCCCCCCCCCTCCACACTTGTTCTTTTTTTAATTTGCTTCACTGTGTGTTTGTGCGTCCAAATGACAGATTGTAAGAAAAGGCCCAGCCTTAAATCTTTATCCTTGTAAAATAAAGTTCAGTCTCAGTCTCACTTTCTGTTCTGGAGAGCGTATTTTCTAGGATTCTGGGATTTCTAAATGATTCCTACCCACTAAGCCTTTGTGAGTCTTGCCATTCTGAACGTGTCCAACGTATAATACTGTCTGGAATCAGCCAGGTATTCCCACTTGTTATAATGCCATTACACAAGGGTTCTGTGTGCTTGTGGAAAGGGGAGGCAAGCTGGAGGGTGCAGGAAGAGAGGAGGGTAAGAAGAAGGGGAGTTTCTGCAGTGGGAGACCAACAATCACAATTTACGGCGTGCTGTTGCGACCACACTATAAAATCCGAACTCCTCCCCAGCGGTCACATCCAAGCTATTTGTGCTTTTAAAGCTCTTGCATATCAACCCACTTATGTTTGACGATGGTCTTGTCCGTGTTTCAGAGGGGTCCGTCCCTGCTGGCCGCGGAAGACAGGGGACCAGCGACAGCAGTGGTCAGCCGAGGCGGCGACACCAGCCACACCGCCACCATGTCCACCATAGCTTACGAACAAATCGACGATGAGGAGGAGCTTCATAAAATGGTGAGGATTCGCCAGACTCGGTTTGAACAGCACTTTAATTGCAGCAGCCGTGCCTTGAAGGCACGTGGCTATCGTCTGGGATAATTAGGTCTTCGGCTTTGTCTGAGTCGTTAGGTTGCTGTAACTATTTGTCAGGAATCTTTTTGAACGATCGGCTAAGCTTCACGAAAGTAACAGCTGTCATGTTCTTCAGGAAAGTCACAACAGACCACGTTTATGCCTCCCCGCTCATGACTCGGTGAACGGTCTAAGGATTCTTCACCATAGGATTGCATTGCATTATTGAACTGTTTTGTTCAAAAAGAAAATTTGAACTGTTTTGTTTTAGCTTGTTCATGATGCTAAGGTTTAAAAAAAAAAAAGAGAGAAGATTTTCGTATTGTAGTAGCTTATTGTTTCACATAATTTATGGTTGACAGGTCTTTGTCTGATGCTTCATTTACACTGAACCACAGAATCCAAAATATGGGCTGAAGTTGAGAGTCGAGCTGCAATAGTGGAAGCGTCAAGTTAGATCTCAAGTTAGACCAGATCTCAATATAGCTCAGTGTTTTTTATTGCTGATCTTTGTCCTGCAGATGAACGCCACAGACAACTTTGACGAAAGGAAAAAGATCCGAGCACGGTTAAAAGAAATCCGAGAGAAACAGAGAGGTAACGATTTGAACCTTTTTCTCTACAGACTGAATCACCGAGGTTCAGGCTGATGACCTTCAACTTGTATCAGACTTTCTCCCCGTTTCCAAGCGAAGTTCTCTATTCCTCCTACCTTTCTGAACTGTGTGTCCACTGTACAAATTGTCCCCGTCGGTGTCTTTTGTAGCGTTGATCAACATCATTAGTTGGTCCGGCTTGCTTCTGTAGACAATGTATCACACACCTTTCGTAGCAGCACCAGACTCCTTGGGCTCGCACAGAGCTATTTCTCCTTTTCAGCCTGTAGGATTGGCGTTTTCATTGCTTCCTGCAGAAGTTATCTTGAAGGTGCGTTCATTCAGATTGTTAGAAAGCGCCATGCGTTTGTTGTCAAGTAGAAATATTTGGCACATCTAGCCCAAACAGGACAGACAGTGTATATACTTGGGTATTTTATGACTCAAGACCTGAAGACAACGTTTGGACACCAACAAAGAAAGTCCGTTCCCCGCTAATATACACCTGCAAGAAACACACCCTGTTAGTCTTTAGATATTGATTGATTGATTTTTTTTAAAATACGCCATTATTAGTCTATTATTTTGTATCTGAATTTAATTATTGCTTATTTATACTTTGTATTAGCACTTTAGCGAATTTTAATTCATATTTGTAAATAACTGATACGACAAGGCTTTCACCGTTATCAGGAAGCTAAACTAATCAACGCAGATGTATACACCCCTGCCTATCAATATACATGCAAGGTACAATAACTAAAGACAAACTATCAATGTCGATGTAAGTAAAGCTTTACACTTTCTTACTCACCATTTGAACCATGTCCTCAAAAGGACCCTAACAGGACTAAACACGACCCTGAAGCGGTACAACCAGGGTGATATACTCAGGCAACCACTAACAAGGCTAACCCGCTGACATTTCTACCAAAGAGCACGTAACTCATCACCTGTACCCTCCCCCCACTCCCTACCTCCCTACCTCCTCCAGAGGAGCAGGAGGCGCGGCGGAGGCAGCGAGAGAAGGAGACAGAGGACTTGGTGCGCAGGAAGTTCGCCATGGCGGAGGAAGAGAAGAAGCGCAAGATGGAGGCCTACCACTCGCAGAAAGCCACGTGCGACCGGGGCTCGGACTACGCGAACGTGTCGCAGAAGCTGATCACGGACAAGCACCGCCAGGCGGAGGAGGACAAGCAGAAGCGGCTGGAGGCCTACAAGAACATCGCCACCAAGGAACACCAGCGTGACGAGGGCAAGACCTCGGTCCGGACCGTCACCACCACCAGCAAGGCGCCAGGTGATTGCTCGCCAAGGGGCACGTATCTCTCACTAACTGCCTGCCAAACTGCCTGCCTGCATCGCGTTATTGCCCGTGCTCTGTTATGACGTCTTGTGTAGGTGGTTGGGGGTTTCATTACGGATATGATGGGATTGGTATGGTCAGTCTCATCAGCGACATGAAAGTTTGTCAATGGGGTAGAACAAGGGAAAGCAGGTTGGGGGCTTGAGAGAGGGGAAAAGGGGTGGATGGGGGGGGGGGGGGGGGGTCGGTCTGTCCATCTCTGAATTTAGCAATAAGGGACATAATTGGTAGGAATGGCTGAGTTGGTGGCGTGAATGATACGAAGATCAAAGCCGAAAGACAGCGGCAAGAAAAACCTTACAAGATATACAAGAGAAAACCTTAAACCCAACCCTAAAAATAGAAAATGAAAAGCCGAAGTACAAGGGGACACTATTGACAATCTTGCGATTGACAAACAAGAATTAATGAAAGATCGTAGCAGCTTGTTGCAAATGACCTTTTCTTGCCTCCTATAAGGTAGCAAAGGGACATGGAAACAAACTCTCACAGTCAACTGCGGACAAACAACAGGTCACGCTTAGTTGCCTTCAACAGCTGTCTGTTTTTTCAATGTAGATTTTGGCATTTGCAAAGGCTAATCATTGTTACCCTCATTGCATCCCTTACGATAGTTTACAAGAAAAAGCGACGGGGTTGAATTGTTGCGGTGATTATGGACCTATTTTTGATGAGACTGACCGTTTATATTTGCCTGGGGTGAAAATATGGTACGTACTTATCCACATCCTATTGATATAATCTTCATCACCATGCTAACCTTGCAATATTGTAATTGTTTTTTGGGGGCTTTTTTGTTGTTGAAAGCCTACTGTTTCATTATGTACATATAGTGCCTTTAAGTATTGTCTTAATAATGTGTAGTGTTGTAGTATTGCAACTATTTGCTGCTGCTTGGCGCTTGTCATTGGCAAAATCACCATTACCATCTTTTTGTGTTCACACATTTGACATTGGTTCAGTCGCTCATCTCCGTTCTAAATCATTGTCACATTCATCCCGTCACCGCTCTCTGTACAGTCTCTTTACACCTAGTAGTAGTAGCACGTGACCAGTAACAGCTACAATAAGCAGCTTACGGGATGATTTGACATACATTTTACAGTGATGTTTAGCAGCTTAATCTATCTGTTGCTATTACAAAGGGCTGTTGAGATTTATTTTTCTAAATGTTTTTTTCTGCTGTCAGGCAATCATTGTGAGTCATTGATTTGTATTTGGTAGTGTTGCTGTTTCAAGTCTCGTGAGTCAGTTCCCCCATTAAAAGATCTATATGGCAACCAAGCGGTCGGTTAACATTTGGCAAGTTTTGTTGTTAACCATTCAACTTCACACGTTCTTATTTCTACGTCAGTCAGTTGGTATGTCATTCAGTTAGTTAGCCAGCCAAACAGTCAGTCAGCCCGTTATTTCGGCAGTCATATATTCTAACGAATCTGTAAACAAGTGCCTTCTCTCGCAATTCTGCCAGTCTCATAGAACCGATTGTCTTGAAAAATGCAACTCAATTATTACTACTATCAATGCAGTCGGAGAAATTCCTGTTGTTGCAATAATTATTACCCTGGGAAAATATATCGAGGCTGATAGTGTACAAGGCATTCAGGCACCAGTTAGTCAGTTTTCAGACTCTGTGCGTTCACATTCGTGCGACATGCTCCCCTGCACTTCATACAGCTAGCACTTCTAGTCATGCTCCCCTGCACTTCATACAGCTAGCACTTCTAGTCATGCTCCCCTGCACTTCATACAGCTAGCACTTCTAGTCATGCTCCCCTGCACTTCATACAGCTAGCACTTCTAGTCTGCCTGCCCTTCTCGGACTAGAAACATCCATTCTCATTGTCTGTGTCTGTGCAACCATCTGCCTTTCTCTCATTTTATTTTTTATTACTTTATTTTTGGAGTATTCAATGCAGTAACCATGCACCTCGTTCTTTTCCGTATTTACTTCAGCAGCGCTTCTCACATCGTATTATACCTTGAAGCACTTTCCTGAATGTACTTTTGTGTATCCTATGTTTATTTGTGTCTATAACCGTCAAAAGGCACATTATTTATTAAACGTGTTCACTTGTTCACGATCACTTTCGGAAATGTCTCTGTCATGCGTCACGATTTTTGCTGATAGAGCTTCTAATAATGACTTTGTGTTTATGTTTGCTATGTGCTAAGTAGATTGCAAATAATCTTTAACACATTTTCATGAATATTTCACCGAGTTATTTACCAGACAAATGTCGGGCGACGTTAACTCATCGTCCTGTGTCCTATGTTTTCTAGAAATGATTGTCCATCATTTCATTAATTCCTCATGTGAGTCGGTCCAGATTTGTTTTATTATTCTGCAGTATATTGCAGATTGTATTCACTACACGTCGTGTCCCCCTTACTCCTCTCCAAGCAAAATCTAGCTAGGCATTCGTCACTAGTTTTCATCACCTTTCATTATTCGCAACATTAAATTAACGCCCATGATATCATGTATAACACCACCCTCGCACTGTGGCGGTAAGGTGTGTACTGTGGATATATTAACGTTACTAATGGCAAGCGTTGTGCATGTTTGTACTCTCGCTTCACTCAGACGGCTCGACGTCGGTGACGAAGAAGACAGAGACGACAACATCAGTCAAACAGACGCCAGGAATTGGAGGGGTCCAATACGGGGGCGGCCGCGCGGCCGGGCCAGGTATGTACCTGTATACACCTGTGTATACCTGCACTGCTACAGCACGTGCACATAACGGGGTAACACTAACGGCTACACCACCCGTGCGTGATGTGCGTTTGGTCACACTTCATTTCAGCACTATGTGCAGTTGTCGTGAGTTGTGTTTGAGACACATCAGTTTGGAGAATGCATCATGTTTCACCTTTTTTTGCTGTTCTGGTTCTTGTGTGCCGCACTGGTTTGTGTGTGTTTTAGTTTCTGAAGCTCTCCGTAAATTAGATGAAATTGTACAATCCAGGTGCACAGACTCCGTTGAAGAACGACCTTGAAATTAGTTTCTGTGGACTTTAAAACAAATCTCTCCCACGGTGATTCGGCGAAGTGTTCTCCAAACTGATGAGTGTTTTGGGAATAGAAAGAAGCCACTGTTTTACAGTTATGACTTATAAGGATCGATATGGTAAATGTCTTGTTGAAATGTTGGTGATAGAGAGTTCTATAAACTCTATAATTTGTTTCCATATATTACTGTTGTTAAACGTACATTTGGTTTTTGCTTGTTTTTATTTTTATTTTTAGTTGCCTTAATTTTGTTGATATTTGTTGAACTGCCTGTGTTGCAGAAGTGTCGTTTGCGGTTTTGTTCTTTTACTTTTAGGTTATTGCCGATGGTTATTTTGAATGCCTTAATTTTGAGTTTGTTTTGATATTAGTTTGTGTTTCTGTGCATCAACAATAACTATAACCCAGTTAGAGCTCTGATACAGAACTGTGCACAAATGATTACTTCCATAATTGACAATATGACTATTTCTTTTCTTCCTCCGTCCAACCCTTTGTTAAAAACATTTCCTTGGATTTCGCTCCAAACAAACGACGTCCGTCCCTGCCTCCCGTATAATTATCTTATGCAATTAAATCTTAAACTTCTGTTATGCCTCACCATAGTTTCAAATACAATTTACTTGCGTAAGCATGGTTTTTATCTTGCATATGTATGACTAATGAACTAGACTAGTATGGTTTTTTTTGTAATTGCTAAATGTTTTCGATTTAAATGACTGATTTCCTTAATATATTCACCCCATCCCAAGCCCAACCCACCGACGCCACCTACAAGAACCAGATTCTTCTGGACTAGAAGTTTCTGTCACGTGTGTGTCAACAACAACTAAGGCATGGTATCTTCTCCCCAATTTACACTAAACACAGTCAATCAGTAGATTGTAACAATGATAATGAGCGGGTTTTCCACAACTTCAGTTGCCACAAAAGTCAAGGTTATTAAATCTTGAAAAAGTCAAACCACGAGGTGCACAATATTTTAATTTGTTGCCTGTAAAGCAGAAGAACCTGGGTCAGAAATTCCGTCAGCTGAAAACGCTGAGAGCAAAGGCCAAGGAAACGAAGTCTCAGAAGGAAAAGAAGCTACCGAAACCACCAAAGAAGCGCCGAACAAAGACGCAGTGACTTCAAAAGGACCTGAAGTCAAGGAATCAGACACGACGATAGAGACAGCCAAGAACGAAGACATACCCAAGTCAGCAGACGATCCTCAGAAGAATGATGAATCGGCGAAGAAGGATACCAAAGGGCAAGATCAGAAGCAGTCTAAGGACACCGACAAGAAACAGGAAACAGCGTCAGGCAAGGACACGTCATCCACACCTAAGACAGAGGGTGTGACCAAGGCGGATGCCGACAAGAATGCCGCCAGCAAGCAAGCGGCTGCCGGCCAAAAAATCGGTACAAACAGTGTGTTGTTAGGATGACCCGTGTGCTGTGTCCTTAGCTGGCTAGAACAGATATAGGGTGTCCTGCGCTAGCACAGTGGTATGCTGTCCATCGCTAGAACAAAGGTATGGTGCCCATCGCTAGAACACAGGTATGGTACCCATCGCTAGAACAAAGGTATGGTGCCCATCGCTAGAACACAGGTATGGTGCCCATCGCTAGAACAAAGGTATGGTTCCCATCGCTAGAACACAGGTATGGTGTCCATCGCTAGGACAAAGGTATGGTGCCCATCGCTAGAACACAGGTATGGTGCCCATCGCTAGAACACAGGTATGGTGCCCATCGCTAGAACAGAGGTTGGTGTCCTTCGCTAGCACAGACGTGCGGTGCCCACCACTAGAACAAAGGCTAAAACAGAAGAAAGGTGTCCACCGCTAAAAAAAGAGCTGATCACCTCGAGGGACGAAGCCAGGAGACAGCGAAAGTCCCGCATCATGAGCTTGAACCACATGCAATGAAGACTGCTTGTCACGTGTGGGATGGCGCTTAGTAGCTGTAGAAATGTGCGTGACCAGAATGCTAGAAATAAGGGAATATAGTTTCTTCGTTTGATGTGTGGTTTGCGTAGTCCATTGTGCAAGGCGAAAAAGAGGCGTCAGAGAAGTTGACTAGATAGTCTGTGTTTAACAAAGGTGAATAGAGCCTGGCCGTACCTAATCTGTCATACAGTCTTAGCAGTTCAATTAAATGTAAGATTATGTTACGTGTTTGGGAAAGGCGCACAAGGTCTGCCTTGAAAACGTCAAATAGGACTCCCCAACAATCTAAATCGAACATCTCAACGGGGAAGGCATTAGCACAAAGAAAAACACAGTCTACCAGGATGCATTCATAAAAAGGGTGTGTGTGCGTGTGAATGGATTGCTAGAACGACGACGTGTGAGGAATCATTTGCCTGGCAGTACACACCTATTGCCGCACGACCCAGGTAATGGTTTCACCAGAAATAGAACACTGTGCTAGATGTGCAGCAGGTGTGTGCCAGAGTTGAAGCAATGTAAAGTGCTAGTGGCACCTTTCAACACACAGATTATTCGTGGAGATAGATATACCGAACTGCAAAAACCTTTTTTCTTTCCGTGCAGAAATTAGTCACCCCAGTCCTGTAAAGTCTTGTAATGAACACTATTGTTTGAATTCTAGTCCCAGTTTCTACATGATTGGTTGCATAATCAACCAAAAGTCTTAACTAAGTCATTAGGTCACACACGGAATGCTGCTAGCAGAACGCATATATGCCAAAGTTCCGAAACATTCCTAAACATTGTTAAGTGCGTGTATCAGCCTATTATTTTCTTGTTGTTTTGTTAGTCTTGCGTGGGTGGTAACTCTGTCATGAGGCCACGATTGCTTGGGGAACGTGTTTGAACAGGGATAGTGCTGCTGAGATTGGCAAAACACTTCGTCGAATCGTAAGGAAGGTGTTTTATCTTGATCAACAATAGGATAGTAAGGAAAGCACCTTCGAAACTGACATAGGTGTGCACAAGAGAGCATGAGAGTGAAGGCAAGTTGAAAAACAGTGATAGAAAGAGGAACAAGGGGGTGAAGCAACAAACAGGGAATATGAGAGAGACGGCGCTCGCCACGATAACGTGGTCTTTGCACGATCTGCCTTCACGCCATCGTCAGCATCAACACACCGCCAGAATGCCAGCAAGACAAATGCCAGCCAAACTGGGACTTTACTTTGGGCCCATTCCAAGCTCCTCCCGTGCTATAGATGTAATGGTGCATTCTCTATGCTGAGAGTTTGTTCGCACCCGTGTTGTATTGCTAAGTTGTTGCTGTAACATTATTTCCCGATAACCTAGAGGTGATCACGCATCTTCCCTGCCGTTAATCCAGCTGTTACATGACGACTAGTATGCTGATTCAAAAATAAAAACTATGACAGCTCAACGATCAAACAACCACCAGAGTTGAGATTAACATTTTGTGTGTGAAAAAAAATTTCCCTAGAAGTAATAGGATGCTAGGAGCTTGTCACCGAACATTAGTGGCTGGAGAGATGAAGGATATTGTGCTTATATTTCTGCTTTTTTGATTTGGATTTTTTAAATTGTTTTTTACATTGAGCATTGTTAAAATATCTTCAAGGGCTCTACGTATACAGCACTTGCTTCAACAGCAGCAGCATGCAGAAGCCATAACTTTTGAATATGCTTTTCTTTCCCCCAAAAGCGGCGGATGGTTGCCTAAATGGCGGGGTAAAAACGGCCAAAAAACACAAGTGTGCGTGGGAGTTTCAGCCCATGAACGCAGAAGAAGATGCTTTTAAGAAGCTATGTGTTTCTTTCCTGGTAAACAAACATCTAAGAACAAGAAATTCGGCGCGCAGCGAAACGAGAAACAGCCTAACGTCTCCTGCGTTGCTAAAAGTAATGAGCCAAGATGCCATTTGCCTGGAAACGTTTGGAAACTTCCCAAGGGCCGCTGTGGCGCAATACAGTGCATCCGACCTGAGTTCCTTTTAGCTGGAATGAGAGTGATTAGTCAGCCTCGTGGAATGAGATTGACGCCTGCACGTGCTTCACGACAAAATTCCCCTGTCAAATTTAGACAATGAGTCAGAAGTGAAGTTTTTTGTGTGGCATATAACATTCTTCTTTGAGTGTGTTTTGTAATTGCCAAGATTTCCATGATAGGTACAAATTTATTGAAAACGGTTATCTCATTTTCGTGATATCACACACACACACACACACACACACACACACACACACACACACACACACACACACACACACACACACACACACACACACACACGCGCGCGCACGCACGCACGCACACGCACGCACACTCATGTGGCACGTGCACTTGCCTTACTTTTTAGGTTTATGTGTAACTGACAAAACAGTCCAAAGGTACAGTTCTGCATGCTTCATGATTTTTAAAGTTGTGGATGTTGTTTAGAGTGTGGTGTGTGGTTTCTGTCGCTTCCTTGTCAGTGACTACACTTTTTGTGCATTGTGGAAATGCTGACTTCAAATGTTGGCAAGCACGTCGATTCTATCGACTTACACTCAATTAGGGAGCTGAACCGTAGGAGGCGTACAGAGTTTCTAAGGCCATTACCTCAGGTCATGGTTATGCTCGAGTCGTGAAGAACGAGGTGGTAGATAACTCACTTTTGGTTGATAAAATAAGTCCAGGAACTCTGCATTACATTCTTAGTGGCCCCTCTGCAACCTGGCAACGACGTATGTATGCACTGTGTTGCTCACGTTAGGTTGTGGGTCTTTGTTTAAAAAATTGCCGAGTGTAATGCATATTTATTACGTAATGTAGAGTAAGACGCCAGAAAGATCGTTACGCTTCTGATCATTTCTGACTGATGAGGTATTTGTAGTTGTGTGAGCCGAGCATAAATCAATTTCGCGGCCAAACAGTTCATGTACTTGTACATAACCGGATCAGTTTCTTTGTGTTTCTATTTCATTAGTGTATGAAAAGGTCAGTGGTTTTGACAGATTGTAAATCATATGATGACGTAACTCGAGACATGCACTCGATTTGGCCCCCTACCCCCCGTTGTGACACCCTTTGCTCGGTTTTCATACGTCACGACTCTAACCGTCAGTGTCAGTCTGACCCGTATTTTTGTGACGTAACACCGGAAGACATGATTTCTTTAGGGGATGAGTAACAGTACGTGTTGTGACCTGGTCAGTTGTGCGTTTGGTTTCTTTGTTTGCAAACTTAAAGTGGGAAATGTTCCCTGCAATATCAAATTGACAAGGCATTGGTTTATTCTAATGCCAAGCGATTACATCACAGAACTGTACCGACGACGGTCTCCCTTTTACCCATCCATCCACCCACCCTCCTCTTATCTCCCTTCACCCCAATGAATGACCTCTCCTCCTGTGGACTATATTGTCGACATATGTTAAAGAATTCAGGAAAACATCCGGTTTTGATACTGTCTAAAAGAGAAAAAAAAGCATCAGCTGGTGCGCGTTCAGAAGTTTACATGTTCATTTGTTGTAGCTTACTTTGTTAAGAGAAGATTAAGCCGTAGGAAACAGATTGTTGGAAGCCTTCTCGAAAAATAATCAAGAAAAAAAAGAAGAAGAATACGAGAGCTAAAACCGTTTAAAAACGAATCAATACTCGCGGACGTACACAACTGAACAGGTCCCAACAAGTCCTGCCGCCCGTTCTCTCAGACCTCGACACATTTGACCTTGACCTACTTTCTCTCCCTTGCCTGCTGGTTGCCGCCTGCCCTGCCCTCTGGTGTTGGCGTGTAGAACTAAACACTAGGAGCCTGAAGGAACAGTTAAGCGGCGTGAGTGGGCCGGAATCCAGCGGTAGCATTACCATCAAAACGGAGTCCTGGAGCAGTCGTGATGGGGTCGTCCACAAAGCACAGAAGACAGAGTCCTGGGGAGGTAGATATAAGCAGTATATTCTACCATATGCAATATGAACTCTTCGTAAGAGTAGTATTTATCTCTTCTGCAAAGATTCCTGGACATATTAAATTGTTTTCTCATCTGGTATAGTTTAGTATTCTTTAGTGGACGTTTGACTGGGGATAGAAGTTGCTGTTGAGGAGTCTCTTCTCTCTCCTTAAAAGAAAAGTGTGGGTAAGGGATGGACAATAGGGCTGTGAACGGGCGTCAAGCACTTCTTGTGTACATTTTAAATGCATCTGAAAGAACTGGGGAGGTTATCTTTTGCACTGGGTAGACCAGAGGCAATAATGGTGATTTTGTAGAAAATATGGGGGAGCCTTTTATATTGACAAAGTATGGGTTTTTTCTTCCTCAAAACACCGTAAAAGCAAAACTTGACGTAAGCAGTTTGATAACTGCAGTTATTATGGTCATCGTAAAATAAATGGCGCAATGAATAAATGGCTTGTAGATTGTCATGGAATGTAGAATGTGATCTTGCAATGTTTCTTTAGAGAGGTGCTTTCAACATGTTTCTTTAGAGAGGTGCTTTCAACATGTTTGAGTTGTGTATTCTAGTCAGTGCACGATGCTTGCATGTTAGCGCTTATGCGGAGGATAAAGCATGTGTCGGTGAGAACGTTGTGGCTTCAAAGAAGTGTAGACGGATGAAAAGATAGTCTGTCATTTTCAGAGTTCTTTTACGTTTTTTTTTCTTCTTTGGATGTGTTGAGTGATTTTTCACGCTTCGTTTATCTACGTTCATGGAGTGGTTTTTTTTCTCGCAGTGCAATTTTGTGACAGATTTTAAAACTGAGACTGATTCTTATCACTAATTCGCTTTACGACTGTGTGTGTGTTTAATGGCTGATTGTCGGTGCTGAATCACTGTAAGTGCAGGGTGTTTTATTCTGGTGTCCTTTCTGAGACATAGAATGCATTTGAACATTGTTTATTTGTGTCTTTATCTTAAAGGACAATAAGTAAATATGAAGAAAAAAGGATGAGATCAATACATTACATAAAATTAGGTAAAATACGTGACATTTTCTGCATATGCTTGACTTATTTCGCAATATATTGATATTTAAAAGTTACTAAAGGCTGGCCTTTTTACTGCCTTGTTGAGGGATAGCCATTGAGTTGCCAGAGTGTTATGGTTGATAATGGTGCGCATTGTGAAGAAGGTCAGTGAAGGGGAACGAGCACCACGTGCATGTTGTCAGTGTGCTGTGTGCTTATTGTGCAGCCAAGCCTCAAGGGGCACGTGGGGCCATGGCAGCCTTCAAGCAGATGGACGCCGCTAACCCTTCAGCCAAACCCACCAAGTAAGTACGCTTCATGCTCTTCTGGCACTTCTGTGTTGGTTTAGAAAGAGAATTTTCACGTCAGCCAGAATGGTATGCACCTGTTGATTCCAATCTTTCTTGATTACTGGTGACGTAAAACGTTATCAGATTCTTATTCCTAAATGCAATTGTTTAACTGTGTTTTACGTTCGAAATGCAACAATGCTTTTGCCGGTCACATGTCTGCCTTTATTTGAATGGAATGGGTAACTGTTAGCACAAAAGTGTTCTTCTTTAAGAGGTACAGGTCAGGTATGAATGTCAGCAATAATGTTACAAACGAAAGCTACTCGGCAAGTATTCTCGCAAGATTGACACACAACATTTATGAGATCATGTCCTTTAGAAAACTAGTTGTGCAATTTTGCAGCAGATTTTTCCCTTTCCCCTATTTACCATTATTTTCATTTCTTTACAACGAATGACGGCCGTGAACTTCATGAATGTCAGACAGATATGTAAAAATCAGTTTGACATGCAAAATGTGTTCTTAGTTTGCACCAACTGGATACAAATCCAGCGCGCTACTGACTGAGCTACATCCCCGCCCGACTGCTTTACCAAAAATGATCATTATCAGAAGTTTGTTCGAATACCTATAACATGACTGACATTTACCTTTACATTCTTTGATTGGAACGTTATTTCTTTGCATTTGATTTACCGTTTAATTTAGTATTGTTAGTTGGAATCAGAAATAACATTTTAACCATACACGCTCTGGGTTTACAATATTTTGTTCAGTCTTTCTGTTACATGTACTAATGAATTTTGATTACAGGGTTGAATATATGATTCAACGTTTTAAAATGAAGACTAACAATACTATTTTATTGTCTTTTCACTGGTGATGGGTCTGTTTGTTTATGCTAATTTTTGATCGTTCGACTAACTGATTTAATTCCAGATCAACATTAATCCTAACACTTGCTCTTTTTCCAGCAATGGTGAAAGGTGAGGAGAGATACTCTCCCTTCAACACCTTATTTCCCTTGCCATGTCACCCGATACACTTGTATTTTTGTATTTACTCGATACAGCAAGTATCAAGCACTAGATCACCTGAAGAAATATTTTTTGCTGCTTAGCTTTAGCTTTATAAAGTGCATTTCTTTTGTCCGTGTGCCTCTTTCAAAACCCCACCCAACCCTTTGTCTTCTATGTTATTCGTGTCCTCGTGAATGTTAGGCCTACATATTGATTGTATTAGTTTCTGCAACTATACAATTCTTAACTCTTTATGTCGAACTTCTTTGCTCCCGGGCTCTCTTTTCTGACCCGTGGGGGGGGGGGGGGGGTCACATTTGTTTGTTTGGTACTTTGTTCGTTTGCTTGTTTGTGTGTTTCTTAACACACGATGGTTTTAATTCATTTTTATTCCCCCATTAACTTACTTACATTAATGACATGATTTTTCGTCATCCGTTATTGTCATTCTTGTTGTTAATTTCCATATATATTTATTGAATGATTGATTGATTGATTTATTGATTTTTCTTTATTAAAGTATTCATTTTCGTCTGCTGCTATATATACATTCTAGAATCATACTGAATATCTCACGCTCCTTTTTGAGCAGCGTCTTTGTTATGTCTTTTGTGACCTTGTCTTTACTGGTTACTTCCCTATCGTACGCTGTATGTTATTTTTCTTTCTTTCGTCCTGGTGGGCATTCATATTCTGCTGCTTACTGTAGCTTCTCTTGTGATGCATATAATCTCCGTACTATGTACATCTCCAACTCGGAGTGAACCAACCCCGTCTGGACTTTCTTATCCCTTCCCCTACTCTATCTCAACCCCCAACCCTCTCTCTTGTTTCTCTCTCTCTCTCCCTCTTTCTCTCTCTCTCTCTCTCTCTCTCTCTCTCTCTCTCTCTCTCTCTCTCTCTCTCGGCCGTTACGAGCGTACCATTAACTTTTCAATTCTGTCACCACAGGGCAGATAACCAAAGACTGTAGGACTTAAAAAATCATGATGTTAATGATGAACGTTGTTGATATGCAGTGTGAGTCAAGGTATCCCTGACTCTGACAAATGCAGTGATGTTCTTCGATTTGGAATGTTTGATTTTTGATTGCGTATTAATTACCCCAGTTCCCCATCATCCTTATGAGAGGCTCATTTCTGACACAAATAAACCATCGTATTCGTCTCTCTCTCTCTCTCTCTCTCTCTCTCTCTCTCTCTCTCTCTCTCTCTCTCTCTCTCTCTCTCTCTCTCTCTCTCTCTCTCTCACATACCGTCGATCACTTTACATGTGTAACCTCAATTAGCATGTTGCATGTTTCGCTTTCGATTTGTATGTTGCTTACTTTGTCATTTTGTTGTTTATGTTTATTTGCTTGTTTGCTTACTTGTCGATTGTTTGCTGGTTCGTTCGTTTACTTTGTTTAGTTGTCATGTTGCTTTACTTGTTTATCATTTATTAGACATTTGTATTAGAAGTAAGGACCGGTTGTAAGAAAAGGCGTTGCCTTAAACCTCTCCCGCAGTGGGGCACTGCGGTTATGAAATTAAAGGCCCCTCCTGTTTTTGGAACCGCAGGAGCTTTCTAGTTTGCTGTTAGGTAGATTTTTGGTTCCTCTTTCCTGTCATGCTCTCTTTTTCTTCATGAATTCTTTTCTTTTTTCTGCCTTCTTGCTCATTCACCTGTATTTTTTCCAAAAATCTCTTCTCTTGCCGCTTGTCTCGCGATTCATGTATAGTTTAATCTGTTAGTGTTCTGATGTAAGTCCAGCAGTAGATAGGTTAAGCCTATTTTAACATACTGGAAACTGGTAATCTTCCAGTAGGTATTAATTTAGTTCTACTAAAGCCTGCTGGGACACAAGTAATGGGTTAGTGCATTTGTAAACAGGAATCGCTTGACAAGTGGCCCCCTTCATCCCCCCCTTCCTCGTCCTGATATGGCTCTGCGTAGTCGGCTGGACGTTAAGCAACAAATAAACAAACAAACAAATCTCTCTCTCTCTCTCTCTCTCTCTCTCTCTCTCTCTCTCTCTCTCTCTCTCTCTCTCTCTCTCTCTCTCTCAATAACGATGATCTTATCATATCTTATATCTCTCCCCACGTACGCCACCCACCTTCTTCCCCCCTTCTTCTTGGCTGTGTTCGTCATAATAGCAGTAGGGTACATTCGTGAAGAATGACAAAATAGGTGCGAAAAGTAGAAGTGCCTTTCATATTCATACGAAAGATATAATGGTTTGCCTTAGGTCATAGGATCTTTTTCTTTCCGTCGGATTTATGTTAGTCAATGTAATGTTTCACTTTAACCCCAGAATAATGATGATAATAAAACTAAAAAATGTAATGCTTGTTTAATAATTTTTGTATATCTAAACTCAGAGGCAAAAGAAACGCAAATGCTGCAGTGAAGATGGCTTACCCATGAATTTTAATGTCGAATTAATTATTTCGGGTTAACAATAACAAGGAAACGGATTGACCGATACAAAAACCATACGGAAAAGTGTATTGGGATGAGAGCATGACGTGCCATGTTCCACTGAACACTGTTTGAAGACTGTTGAAAGTCAAAAGCGTGTTGCTCCTCCCTGGGCGTTGATGACTGTGGCGCACCTCCGGTACATGGAGAGGACGAGGTGATTAATTTGCTGCTGAGGGACCTGAGCCCACACCTGGGTCACGGCAGCACGCAGTTCTGCTGCTGTGCGGGGTCTCCGGGCAAGGGCATTAATCCTTCTTTGCATGGTGTCCCAAAAGTGTTCGATTGGGTTGAGATCCGGAGATCGAGCAGGATGAGGCAGAATGTTCACGCTGTTGTGACGCAACCTGTCCTGGGTAGCACGTGCAGTATGGGGACGGGCATTGTCTTGCTGGAACAGGCAGTTCTGGTACCTCTGGACAAATGGAACCACATAGGGACGCAGGACTTGATTGATGTAGCGGTCTGCATTGACACCATTCCCACGACCTTGGCCGACGTTCTGAAAGACGACAGGTCCCACTCGCTAATTGACACCAATGGCGCCCCATATCATGACGCTGGCACCTCCCCATCGATCATGCTGCAGGATGTTATTGTTAGCAAACCGCTGTCCAGGTCTTCGCCAGATCCGGACACGCCCATCGCCAGGTTCCAGGCAAAAGCGCTTCTCGTCCGAAAAAAGAACCCTCCGCCAGTCCCGATGGCGCCAGTGGGCATGCTGCTGGGCCCAGGCTAGACGATCCAGGCGATGCTGAGCTGTCAAGACGGGACGTCGAGCAGGACGCCGATTTACCAGGTTCTGCCCACCAAGGCGTAGGCGTAGAGTTCTGGCACTGACGGGTTGTCCATGCACCCCAAATGTGTTACGGGCTGTGTTGGCGGCAGTTTCGAATGCATCTCGCTGGTGTTGATGGATAAGATGGCGATCTTGTCGGGCTGTTGTTACCCGGGGTCTGCCACGTCCTGGTAAGTCTCCGGGACTGTTATTGGCATGAAAACGTTGCTGCAGGCGATAAACCGTGGTGACATTTACTCCAAATGCCCTAGCAACTTGCTGAACTGATTGTCTGGCATCAAGTCTCCCGAACGCCTGTTGGCGCTGATCTGGTGATAGTCTCGGCATCGCGCCTGTGTCGCAGAAATGAATGTTGTAACAGTTTTGTGAGTATGGTACAGCTTGCCTGAACACTCTGAACACGAAAAGCTGCTTTTCCACATTGTGCATGTGCTGAAAGTGGTCCCCATGACGGTTTGGGATCCCCGTCAACAAGACCTCACGTGTGACCCAGATAACGGCAAACACGGTTCTGACAAGATAAGACCGCTAAAACAACACGTGCAGAACATGCTAGTATCATTATTTTCTTTTTATTTCAAGTCCATAAAGGTTTAATTAACGCATCCTTTATTTGCGTTTCTTTTGTATATATCCGAGTATATATCCTAGCTGAAAACAAATTCAGAAAGAATCTGTGTGTGATTTATTAGTTATTGATCCAGCGCGTGCTCAGCAGTAGAGTTGTGTTGGGTTGGTTGTTCGTCTTTTTTGTCTTTTTTGTGTGCATGTCAGAGTTCTGAGGAGTCCCCCCGGACGTAACAAAAACTAACACTCAGTACATTTTTCAGTTTTTACCTACTCCAACATAGTCTTTGTTGGCTGCCTTTTAAATGTTTACAAACATTTGATTACCTTTATTGCGTCTTGTAAGTAGCTAATTATTTAGTGCGTATTTTAAAAGTATCAACATTCAACGAGTTACAAGAACATTCTAATGAACAGGTTTATCGCTGCAATGTGCAAGAGGACATTGAAGTAACTCACTTAGCATTACATAACAGCAAGTAAACAGGAGTAGTTGACTGTAAATCCTAATCCCTTTTCATTTCTCAAAGCTGCTAACATGAACATCGTTTTGGGAAAAAAAGGAGGCAGATAAAAAATGACAGCAGTCTAAAAGTTTTATCGAGCATTATGTTAGCAGTGGTGTACACTGGAACTCAAATGTACACTGACTTTCTTTTCTTGTGTCGATTTTCAAAATGGCTTGATGGGAAAAGTAATACTCAAAATAGTGTGTGTATTTTATTTTTTTCTGGCGCTCAAGGTGAAACCAATGATTTTAAACTGAACAGAATGTGGGGAAGACAACTAGTAGATTGATGAAGGACATTAAAATGTAAAGATGGAAATACTCCTTTGTGGGAGAACCCTTAATTTGGGCCTGCGTTTTTTTGCGTATTTTATCTTCTAGGATATTATGACTTCTTTCTTTTTCTGCTTAATGTTCCTTTATTTTATCATCCTTTGACAAAAACGGGCGGATACGTAGCAAAGTGGCAAGAAGCTGAAGAGAAAGCAGAACAAAATTAACTGCTTGTGAGTCGTGGTTTATGTGTTTGAATACAAGTTTTCTTCGATTATGAATCATTGTACATCTAGTTACTGATTAAGCTGGGGGGGGGGGGGGTGTTCAGTGTGCACCACTGACAATACATACACAGCAGTGTGTTAATTTAGTGCATCGTATGACGAGTAGGGCGTGAAGTGAAGAGTGCTTGTGACACGGGGCGGTCTTTGTGTTGTAGCGGTCTAGTGGCAGTGTCACTGGCCAAGCGGGCGGCCCACACCATGCGTCGCAACGCCGTGGTCATCAAGGAGGAGATCCTGCGCTTCGTCAAGGCCAACACGCAGGATTACGAGGTACTGGTCAGCTCTTCACGCCTCACCGCGCCTACACCTAACACTCTCCTTGCAGGCTGGCGGTGGCCGGCACTGGCCTGGCTACTTGCTGTGTCACCCAGCACACTGGCACACGTGCTGCACGCGTGCTTCTGACGTTCTAATCCAACGAGTGCTGAAACGGATTCCTGTGATGTCCAAAATGTCCGTTGTTCATCTGTTTGGTCAATTTACAGGAAATACTCATTGACGCACTTTTGTTTTGTTGCTTTGCAGCTACCTCCGGCTGGCTCTGTCCTGGGATTCTTACAGGGCAAGAGGATCATGTCCACACCATATGCTGTCCCTTCTCTGTCATTGTCAGGACGGATGTGTTTGTTTGTTATGAGGAACTCTCATCTCTGTTCCGTTGTATTCCTCGTATTCTATTGTGTGACTTAACAGTATGTTTTCCTCTTGGTTCATTGAAGCAAGCCGTCCATGGCCCGCAGTCCCAGTGCCATCAAACAGGTCCTTCTGGATTGGTGCAAAGCCATGACGCGAGAGTATGAGGTAGTAGCCATCCCGGGTGGAGGCCTTTCGGTTCCGCACTCTACCCCCCTCCCTCCCTGCCTGTCCGGATTGCTGCCTGCTTGGGAGCTCTTGTTTTTTTCTTTTCCCTTTTTGTTTGGGATCTGAGAATGCACTAACACGTTGGCAGTCTTATGTTCCCTTGTTCTGAGGATGTGGTTTCAGTTGCGCAGGATACTAACTTCAAGGCTCCTGCATGTAGATTTTGGCTGTTTTTCTTTTCCTTTGTTGTTTAAATGCGCCTACCCATTTAGAACATTCCCTCAATTCCTAGGTTTTTTTAATGTTCCCCTCATCCCCGAGACATTTAAATGTTGCACATAAGCATGATATGTTTGCTGTACATTCCAAGTGTTTTACCCAACTTTCACACTTTCGAATAACCCGTGTTTCATTTTCCCCTTTCCCAGAAAATAAAATGGTGTATTTTCCTGTCATCGTCTTGCTTTTGTCTCTTCAGAGTTGTAAATAAAATCTACTTATTTGTGAAGTTTCCACTCTGATTAAAAGAAGAAAAAGAAATAATAATAATGATAACAATAATGTTCGTTGCAGTTTAACTGACAAGCGATATTCAGATTTTACATCGGCTTTTGGGATAGGTAAATGCAAGTGATGGTTATAAAATGGCAACAGTCAGTGAACTCAAAGCAGATCCTTGCAATAGGCGTTTTTATTATGGTTAAAATAAACTGAACCAAGCAGTAATGCATGATAGCAGACATGGGCAAAAGGCTCTTTTTTTTAAAAATTTCTCCTCGCTGTAGTTGGTGGAAGAGCTTGCTGTGCTGTTTAGGTGTGTATGGTGACATGTGTTTACGTGTGTGTGTGTGTGTGTTCGTTCGATTTAGAAAGGCAGAGATCGGACATTGTTCCCGAAGCTTGTCAATTGTTGTTCTTTTGCTCGCCCATTACGACGAAGCCATTTTGTTCAGTTTCTAATTTGCCTTGTTGGGTTTCAGTTTGGTTGCATGGTTTAGTGTTTTAGTTTGGGCAGCTTTTATTTCGAGCTGCGCAATTTTTTTTATATTTTTTTTATACCAGATAGTTGTTGTTGATGATGTCATCAGACGGGGGCTGTTGCAGTAGCATTAGCTGTGGTGCTGGTATGCTGGTGTTTGTGTCTGTAGCTGACCGTGTGGTCGTGTTGCGGGTTTTGTCAGGGTTGGGTTTGTCATCATGTGTTTTTTTGCACAGACTTTTGTAACTGAAGCACCATGGTCATGGCTGACTCCTGCCTAGTTTTGTCATGCATCACATTTTGTGGCTGATTTGATAGAATCGATGTCAAAGCTTCAACATAGAATTTAGATATTCATATATACAATAGGGATTGTTTTCTTCTGAAAAAATGCAGCCTTGTAGCAAGTAAATTGGAATAAGCGATGTACACAAAAGCAGTAGAAACATCAGCAACAAAGGAGACATTATTTGAATGATTTGAGAGAAAAACCGGTGAGAAGTTACAAAAGTCTGTGTGTAAATGTCAGTAAATCACATCTTTGTGCTTGGATAGCTTTTCTAAGGTTGGATAATGGCAAAAAATGGATTTGACTGGTTATTTCTGTGTTATTTTTATTGGATGAAGCCATGCTTGCAACATAAGGGCTTTCACAAGTGAGAAGAATGTCAAAATAAGGTATTTTTCTTTGTTAGTGTTGATCAGTAAGATACCATGCCATATGCTGCTTGTAAATAGCATTTGATTTTTCAGATCAATTTTTAAAATGCGCTTTTTAGCAATGTAGGATTGTTTTGCTTCTGAATGATATGATTTACCTTGAAGAAATCATTTTTAAGATTTCACTTGATAATATATTTTGATAAATCTAAGTCGTATTTTTTCGGTTATGGGTTTGTATTTGTTTAAATCTGAAGTGCATGTTAAAACTGTTTCATTGCACTTTGTTTTGTAATTGTTTTAGTTTGAGATTAACTTCTTTAATAACAAAGCATGTCATGTGAAGCCCCAAAGTTGATAGTTCTAAATAAATTATCAGTACAATATTTGGTCTTACTACATGGTATTCGAATGTTTCAACCAAGAATATTTTTGATTTATGACTGTTGCTTGCTTCTGGCTTCTGGACACTGTTTACGTGACGCGTTTGGTGTGATGACGCAGAGTGTGACGTGGTGTGTGTGTTGTGTTGCCCACAGAATGTGGAGGTGACCAACTTCTCCTCTTGCTGGAACACGGGGATGGCGTTCTGCGCCCTTATCCACCACTTCTACCCCGATGCCTTCGACTACTCGCAGCTGGACCCCAAGAACCGCAGATATAACTTTGACCTGGCCTTCGACACGGCAGAGTAGGTTCATTCTTTTTGCTGTGCTTTCCTTTATGCTCTGTCACCTCTCGTGAGAGGACACAGCAAAGGGGCCAGTCTGAAGTATCCCTTCTCTCCAGGTGTCCAGTCATAACAAGGATGCTTTGGTCAGAAGTTGTTTGCAAGCGACTGAAGAAAAATCAGTCTAAAAACCGCAGCACATATACATATTCACATTTTTCTGATTGTTTAAACAAAATGTACTTTAGATATGCTGTGGTTTGTCTCTAAGCTAACTGCCAATGCCTTTCTCACGCAATATGCAGTTTCTTTCTGCAGCTTGTAATTTGTTTCAGCAACGCTCTGTATTTTCCCCCTCCACGGACATTAAACCATCTTACAAACGTGAGTCATGAAGGCTTTGCTTATTTTTCCTGGTTTGTTTCGTTGACGAGTTTTTTGTAAAGTGTGTGTGTGTGTGTGTTTTGTGTCGCTCAGGAAACTGGCTGACATCGCGCCACTGCTGGACACGGACGACATGGTGAAGATGAAGAACCCGGACTGGAAGTGTGTCTTCACCTACGTGCAGTCCATCTACAGGCATCTCCGCGACCACGAGAACAACAAGGCCAAGGTCCCTGCCGAAGCTGAGTCGTAGGACGGGTCACGGTCGAGTTCAAGTTCATTGCCATGCAGGGGAGGGGAATGTGGGTCAAGGTCAAACATTGTTTTAATTAAACTGGGTGTGTCGATGAATGTTTATGGCGTCCGCGTGTGTTGCCACACGGAGTTTTCGAGAGTCTTTTTGTTTCATTATAGGAACTCGGAGAAAAGGTCAGGTAGTGGCGTTAGGCCATCAATAACTAAGAACTGTCTTGTGACTTAGTGTAACACGGCTGGGAGTCAAAAACGAGAGCGATTGTCACGTACGTGTATACTGTATGCATTTAACCGGTTTTTTTGCCAGTTCTTTATGAGTCCAAACTGTGTAGCTTCACAACTATGGTGTTTTTTCTCTTCAACAAAGAGCATGACGTGATTCTTCATTAACTATGCATACAAATGTTTGATGAAATAACATTTTTGGTGCCCGTCATTCGTAAGTGTGTTTTGTCACTGGTGTGCGAAAAAAAGGTTTCTTTCCGCAAAGTGCCTATTTGTCCTCTGCAGGTTTATGTACGGTGAAGGAAAATGACTTCAGCGTAGTCTCGTTCGTGGTTGTCAGCTAATGACTTGTCGCTGCCACTATGAAACTATAATGGAACTCGGATGCGCACTTTTTTAACTCTGCGAGTTTTCTGTCGTTTCTATGCAAAACAGCTTGGCTAAACCTTTTTAACAACCTTATTTTGAGTTTGCTCGTGTAGCGCAATTTCTTTCTATTATTAAAAACGAAACTGTAAACCCTCTGGGGGGGACGATGAAGCAGACGAGAAAGTCCGATAAAATTTATCTCGGGGTGATTATTGCTTGACATTTATTTCTGAGTTGAATTTATTTGTACTGTCTGGTGCTGAAATGTACAGAATAGGCTGTAGATCCGCTGAAATGCATTATATGATCTTGTAAATACAATTATTGACACGCAGGGTCAATCTACTGCCAATATACAGCTTTAACCTTGCACAAGACTGAACATGCTTTGTGTAATTAATGTAGATCCCTCATGACGGCAATACAGGCTTTGTGGTCCGTTTGATACTGACATTTTGTGCTGTTTGTCTGCGCCTTGACACAAAACCTCGACGGTACAGTATGTACGTAGCATAGTTCACTATCAGAATAATTAGCTAACAGTGTTAGAATTCGTTTGTTTTATATGTTGTGATTTTCTACATACACAAGTAGTGGCACTTTCAAGGATTGCATCAAACATCGTTTCAACCACGCAATTCCATCTTTTATTCCCTGCAAGTTGTGTACTGGTGTGAAGTGTTGTGTCCTTTTATTTATGCTGTGATAGCATTTGCCTATCATTTCTGTGATAGTAACTAGTTCAGTCTTGTACACTGTATTAGTTGTTGTAGGACCTGTTTTAATCTGTCATTTTTACACAATTACATGTCGTTATCCTAGCGGCATCTTGTACATTTAGTTGTTTGTATTCAAGTTGAAACTTCTACGATAAAATAAACATCTCAATGCCTGAACTTTTAATCGTTATAATGTACACGTTTATATGGAACTTTGGTTCTGCGGGAATTTAAACATCGGCAACTGTAGTGCATTGCCATTCAAGATGCTGAGTACACGCAAAAGCCCTCCAAATCAAACAGAATATGCAATCAATAAGTACTTGACACGTTAGCGTTTTTTCATGTTTGTCATGCCTAGAGTGCATTGTGTGGATTTATTATTGATATTATTGTTTATCTACAGCATTAACCAAAAAAATGACACAGTTACCTGGTGTAAAGAAGTCTGTCATCTATTCAATGTTAATGATTCAGCACATCGAATTCGAGTTAAAAATTCACTGCTACGCCGGTTTTGTACTTTTGAAAAAAGTTCTTGATTTTTTCCCCCCGGGGTGTATGAGTAGAGTATAAGTTAGGCTTTGGTGTAGTTTCAGGACTTATGCAGTCAGTTAATGTTTGTAAGGCATTTATAACAATAATGTTAATAATAATAATAATAATAATAATGATGATGATGATAAAAACATTGTTACATTTAAGAACTTATATAAATACACATGTATTCTGAATGTAGATTTCACATACCATTTGTGCCTTCATTATGCCATTTTTTTTTGTTGCTACTGAAGCTGTGAGTTACTTCCATAGTAATCACTTCTTGGCGTCCACATGTGTTCACAACGCAGTTCGCTGTTCTGTGTAGTTTTGTGCTGTGACTGGTAGGCATGTATCTCAGGTTCACGCTCTTGATAGTCAATAGTTTTATCCAAAATATCTTCTTCTATAATTTGTTGATATGTACATATTATCATTAACAACAGACTTTTTCTGGTTGACAGTGTAGTTGACAAACTAAGTGCAAGTTGAGTCAACAACACTTAAGCACTGTGCCGTCATTTTTGTCAGTTAAGGCCAGTAGTCGTTTAAATATAAATGTTCATATAATATGATATTAGGTCTGTCTTTCTTAGTATCTCTCTTCAATTCTTTCTCTCTTTGCCGTCAATGTATCTTCATCGCGGTGTTTGTCATATCGTTTCCAGAAGTTATAACACACCTTTTTGAAGTGAGTGCAGAAAACGACAATAAATGAGGCAGTGGCATGGCGGGTCAGGTTGTTTCTGACGAGGACTCGGGAGCGGGGATGAGGTACGGGTTAGGGGGGGGGGGGGGGCGGTGATGACCAGGTGGGTTCTCTCTTTTAGCCAATGCCTCAGTGCCAAAGTCGCATGCTTAACTTCTTTGTCGTCACCGAATTTCTGGACAAAATTCACGTCAGCTGAAAGTTCAACATAATCAGCGACTTCTTGCAAAACTAAAGTTATTGTGATTAAAATGTTTCTCTCAAAAATACACAGTCTCCGTGAAAGCAAGGTTCTGATAGCAATTGATAAGACAAAAACAAGGACATCACCCTGTCGTGTTTTCTGTGTGAGATGTAGTTGTTGAGTACAGACAGTTAAAACAATGATGGTAGTAGGTGTGTTGTGTATTTCAAGAAAGAAGAGAGAGGACGCAAGAAGTATAAAGAGACGGACATGTGGGAGAATTCATGTTCCGTTGCATTTATTTTGTATGTGTAATCTGTGTACACACTTGTTATTTTGTTTTTGAGTTGCGATCGTAGCTTGTGAATGTTAGCTTTTTTGTTGTTGAAACGTTGTTGAATTACTGCGTACAGTATGTATACTCATGTTTTGACTAATAAACTTTTATTTGACGCTAAAGCAGCAATGTGTGTTTTGGGCTGGTTTGTGTGTGGATGGGTCAGTGTCGGTTTGGATGAGTTCATTGTGTTTCTGTGAGTAGAAGTGAATACTAGGAAGTAGAGAGAGAGAGAGAGAGAGAGAGAGAGAGTGTGTGTGTGTGCAGATACAAAGTAATACAGAATAGATAATATAAAAAGTATACAAAATGATAATGTGAAGAAAAAGAAGTGATAAGACGATAAATGGGCCTATGAGTCTGTACAGTACCCGGCGAAAGAAACGCAACTCATTCGCGCCCACTGTTGCAAGTGATTTTTCATCATTTTCAAATTGTAAAATATGAACCAGATAGGTAAATCAAAAAGAAAAACAGATTCATGGAGGAGATTTTACTGTTTAATGCATAGTCTTTAATAGTTTTTGTTTGTTACCTTTTCATTAACTGTGTTATACAGGGTAGGGGTCAAACGAGTCATGATTGCAGGCAAACGTGTCACTTTAACACGCTACAAAAATCGTAAAAATGCATATTTGTTTTAATAAGATAAAGACACTTGTGGAGGCAAATCATTTCTCAACAAGATAATTAAATTAGAATTATTCGCCAAAGCGTTTAATACTGCAACAAATGAGCATAGATCACTTAGACAGTGTTAAAAAGGGTTGTTTGGCAAAAGCTCCTTCGCACAAAATCGACCTAATGATTTTGAAAACCAGGTGTTATTTGTGGCCAAGTGTCTGGTCCACACGAACAGACTATAACTAGACAAACAAATCCTGCGCTTTTTTTGTTTGTTTTTGTTTTGAATATCGATCAATTGGCGATAGTGATTCGTATGAAAATACTATGAAGCCAAACGCATTCGTTCCACCTCCCTTAACACATATTTACACACGCATCCACACAAATAGGCTACACACACACACGTTACTTGATGTGTTTGTTGATTCAGGCCATAAATAAAAAAGTCATTGAACATTTTCTTTGTGCACGTCTATTTTAGAAAACAAAATGATGTTGAAGCCATCTAGTTAGCGTAGGTGACCTAAATGCAACGTCAAAAAAAAAAAAAAAATCTAGCGCAAAACCCCAAAGCTGGCTCGAAGTGTCACTTATGCGTTTCGAAAAACATCTCGAGAAATAAGCGTCGCACAGATAGCCCAAAATTATGGAAGGCGAAAAGGGTCAAATGATCGAGCAAACGGATCGAGTAAATTAAAGGATTCATACTTTTCGCGTTTGACCCTTTCCGCCCTATGCGCGGAAAGGGTCAAACACACGAGCAAAAGTATCGTGCAAAAGGATTAATCTTTTTCGGAAAGTATGCATCCTTTTACTGGATCCGATGCCGACAAAAAGTGTAACCGACCAAGCAAATTTTCCAATAGATAATCTCCAACCCTTCAGCACTGAAGCAGCCTGCTTGGGAGAGAAAGAGGGGGGGGGGGGGGGGGGGGATGGTGGTTGAGAGTTTCTTGGGTTGCGTGGATATGGCATGCTCACTCATTCAATTAGATTTCGAACTCAGTCTGTGCACATCTTTCAGTGCATTCAGATCTAACGATCAGATGCAAATGACAAGCTAGGAAGTTTATGTTTCTTCTCTCAGTTTGGTTTGATTTTTGAAGTCGTGCCGACGTTGTCTGTAGTCTGGTCACCATCATTGAGAAAGTTTGTTTGTTTTGTTTGTTCACTGGTTTCGATTTACACATCGAAGCGAAATGTCCAAGTTTACGACACTTGTAGCAGGTTATTTGACGCGAACACCTGCATTCGGAACCCAGGCTGAATGTGTCTTTGAACCACACCGATCACACTGGACTGCTGGATTCTGACTGCGATGTTGACTGTAAGATGGAGATGAATCATGATTTGCTGGACGGTGTCGCTGATTCTGTCGATTGTATGAGTGCTTAGCAGCAAAAATTTTCTCGTCAGCAGCAATTGCTGATGCTTGCAGTTCAGACAGCTCTTTTGCAGAAGCTAGTTCAATACATCTTGCCAGAGTTAAGTTTTTTTCAGCGAGTAGCTTTGTTCTCAGCGGAGTTGATGAACACTTGTCGATCACCTGATCTCGGATGAAATCATCTGTCCCATTACCAAAGTCGCAGTCTCTTGCTAATTGGCGAAGTCTAGTGACATACTGTGTGACAGTTTCGCTTTCCTTTTGTTTCGCTTGACGAAACAGATGGCGCTGGTACGGCACGTTTCTAGCAGGTTTGAAATAGTATAGCTCTCGGCTGCTGCATAGTTCCTAGAAGAATGACTCACGTTTATCCTCGTCGCCAAATGTAATGTCTTGGGGTTGTTATGCAGACAAAACCAACGGACACAAGAAGGGTGAGGTGCAACGGTTTATTCGGTGACCACATGGCAGGCTCTCTGTACGGAAGTATCAGTGCGCATGACTGATCCAAACATTGAACCCCGATAGTACATAGGTACCGTAGATACAATGAACTGGTCAAAGGGAGACAACAGCATGCTAGTCATTATAAGGTCCAGACTCCAACAAACTCGTACAATGCGTTATTTTTCGTCGAAGATCCGACAGAAGACTTCCTCGCCCGCAGTACGTGCGTCCATGTTGAATGTTTGCGCAGAAGAACGCCGAGGCTTTGCGCCAAATACTTTTCACACAGTAATTTCAACTACACACCCCTAAATAAACTCGCTAAAATACAAGAATTCGTTGTCTATTTCTCTTGATATTTCATGCTTCTTCACGCCGCACCAGAACACGTATTATTCCCTCCTCTGCTTCTTTCTCTCTGTAAACGTGTAGGGCTAGTTATTTTTTGGTAACTTACCCAGAAATACTGTAGCAACAACGCATAAATGACACAAAAGGATTCTAGTATAAAGAATACCAAAGACCTACAATATATACCAAATTAACAAAAGTCATGAATGGACTAAGTCAGTGAGTGACACTAAATATGTACTGACCAAACTGTATAATTATATATCAGTTTCCTACCACAACAAGGGAGGTAACAAATGAGGGTAATCATTCTTCAAAGCACAAAAATGGTGGGAGATGGGAACACACACATAAATACAACACAGGCACACGACAAACACACAACTAGGACAAACAAACACATAAACAACCAAACACACAAACAAACAAACACACACAACACAGGGGTATAGTTATATAATGTTACAAGCATCAGCATTGCAACAGAAACTAGGTCAGTAGTGCCACATCAGTCAAATACAGTTCAGCTAGGTTATGTATTTGACCTAAATTCAATATACATCCAAAGTTTGCAAGGACTGACTCATGCAATTCTATCAACCTGAAATGAGAACAACTCGAAATCCTAGCCTGAGACAAGAAGATCAAACTGGCAACCAGAAGAATAACATCTAGAGAGAGAGAGAGAGAGAGAGAGAGAGAGAGAGAGAGAGAGAGAGAGAGAGAGAGAGAGAGAGAGAGAGAGAGATCAAATCAAATCAAATCAAATTTTATTTTACGAGGGTTGTGGCATAAGCAATATAAACGAGCTTCTTTTCAACCAGCCCTCGCCCAGAGAGGGACTATTCTAATCTTGAATACATATATATATGTATATATACATACGTAAAACAATTACAAAAGATAAGCAAGGCAGAGAAACTATTCACATGACTATATACACGTTGTAGGCTATACATACGTTCTTGCGTTATGAAACACTGATGCTTTATGGACAGATATGATCAATATGAAAATAATCAGAACGAAGTCTTCCATCACTGTGACTTTTCGTAATTTGACATTAAATGTAATGAGAGGTGTTTTTTGAAAGTATTGAGACTTGTTGGGACTCGAACTGATTCCGGGAGAGAATTCCACAAAACGCTGCCAGAATAAGCTAAACTTGATTTAAAGAGATCTATCCGCGGAATGGGGACGTTGAATTTTCGGCTTGGTTTGGCTTTAAATTTTGTAATGAAAGCACTCGGTGCATGGCCGGAAAGGATTTTGTGAAGGAGCACGCCTTTATTTGATTTAAATCTTTCTTTTAAAGGCAAAATCTTAAGTTTTTTATAATCGTCGAAAACAAGACTGGATTGTTTTAATAGAACTGATTTTAGTGCTCGTCTGTGTAGACTGTACAGTGGTTTTAAAATGTTTGCACTGGCAGAGTCCCAGATGGTCGAACAATAATCCGTGATGGTTTGTATGTATGCATTATAAAATAATAACCTTGAGTGTGGATCAAGAAAGTGCTTTATTCTGTTCAACAAATATATTTTCCTCGACACGGTTTTGCACAACGATCTAACATGATGGGTCCAAGATAAATTATTATCGATATTTACTCCCAAAACTTTGTGATCTCCTACTTCCGCTATTGCATCGTTGCCAATTAATAAGGAATGAGGATTATTCTTGATGTTTTGTCTTTTTTGCCTTGTTGTAATTAACATGTATTTGGTCTTTTGGGGGTGAAGACTCATGTGGTTATATTTCGTCCAATTAATGAGATCATCTACACAACACTGTTCTGCAATGATAAATAAACTTTGTCTAATTTTTTTATCAGAAGTGTGTATGGTCGTATCATCAGCAAATAGTTCACAATCATCATTAACACTAAAAGGAAGATCGTTAATATACAGAGAGAAAAGAAGTGGCCCAAGGACAGAACCCTGGGGGACTCCATATAACACCGGTCTTTTACTTGACATAGTGGAATTCACGCAGACGGATTGCTCTCGTCCGGCTAAGAAAGATGAGAGGAGGCATAGGGTTTGGGGTGACAATCTATACTCAGCTAATTTTCTTAAAAGTAACTCATGATTAATGACGTCGAATGCTTTTGCAAAATCGACGAATAGGACACCACATGCAGAGTTCATTATTATTAATGTTGCTAAGCAAGTTTTCAAGAAGGTTTATTAATGCTGTGTGGCACGAATGATTTACTCTGAAGCCTGACTGATTTGAATGAATAAGGTCGTATTTCTTCAAATGTGCGGCCAAGTGTGTATATATGTGTTTTTCAAGTGGTTTGGATAAAACAGGAAGAATCGAGATTGGTCTGTAATTGGCGGGGTCAGAAGAATTACCTGATTTGAATAGCGGGATTACTTTTGCCTCCTTTAATTTGGCGGGAAAGTCAGATTTGTCCAGGCACAAGTTGTAAACGTATGTCAGAGATTCTGCAATAAAAGGGGCAGACAACTTCAAAATTTTCCCATCAAGATTATCTAGACCATGAGTACCAGTTTGTTTTAAGCATATCAGATAATGGAAGACTTCGCTCACAGATAACAGGGGGATGTCTAAATTATGTGTAATATTTTTTGAAACACAAAACTGTTTCAACTTGTCCAGATTATTCTGTTTTGATCTATCATTTGTGATTATGTTTTCAACAATAGAAGTGAAATGAATGTTAAGATCATCCGCAGGTACATCAATGACAGAAGATTTTACGGTTTCTTTACGTGTCAACTGGTTGATCACTTTCCAGATGGCTTTTGAGTTTTGTTTCGTATTTGATGCAGCGAGCTCACGGTAATATTTTTTGCGAGCAGCACGTTTCATGGACGTTACTTCGTTTCTCTGCTTTCTGTACTCTTCTTCTCTGCCATTACGTTTAAGAAAATCGCGGTGATTAATCGCACATTGAATGTCGTGTGTAAGCCATTTTGGTTTTGGGTGTTGCTGCACACGAGAGGTTCTGAATGGTGCATGTTTATCATATACTTTTATAAACAAGTTGTACCATAATTCAAATGCTTCATCGGAGTCAGTATGATTATAAATTGTTGAAAAATCTGTACAACTTAAATCAGAAAGAAATGATTCTTTATCAAGTTTTGAAAATAGCCTATACGTTATGAATTTATGCTTTCGTTTGGGGATTCTAACCCCTTTTTTCGACCATGTGAGGCATATTGGAAAGTGATCACTACAACCAATACTTGGAACTGAGGTTTCAATAATGTTAGCCTGAGTTGACACACATATATGGTCTATAAGCGTAGATGAGGTAGCTGTAACTCTTGTTGGAATCGTTACTAATTGTTGTAAATTATGAAGGGATAACTTTTCCATCCAGCACTTGTTGGGTTTCAGAAGATCAAGATTAAAATCGCCCAAAAGTATAATTTCTCTGGATTCAAGGCTGACAGCGTCCATCATGTTATCGAAATTATCAAACCAGTTAACATGTTCAGCTGGATTCCTGTAGCAGAAACCGGTCAAGACTGGCGCTGATTTACGCAATTTTAATTCCAGCCATATTGTTTCAACCGAATGCTGCTCTAAGTGATGAAGTCTATGAAACGTTAAGGACTCGTGGATATAAACAAGCAAACCAGTTTCTTTTGTTGATGATGGATCTCGACGTACGACATTATATCCTTCAATCTTAACTTCCACATCTGTGATATTGCTGTTAAGTCTCGACTCAGAGAGTCCAAAAATGTGAAAGTATTTGCCTGAGTTGAGAAGAATAGCTGCTACCTCATCAAGCTTATTTATGGCATGATTAATATTCAAATGTCCAACTCTTAGACCGTCTTTAACAGGCCAGGAATTCGTAGATACAGTCATGGACTTATTAAACAGTACACAATGAAAACAATCTCTGTAAGAGAAAATGAGTGAGTAGAAATCTCGTAGAATAAAAAACAAACAAAAAAACAAGAACAATTCAAATTAATCTAGAAAACAAAGTTTAAAAAAGAAGAACAAAGATGTATGCACTGTAAAGGCAGGAATCTGCAGGAAATGCACAAGCAATTCGATAAACTCGATCGTACTTCAACCGTCACAGAAAAGTCAATTTTCCAATGCTCCAAGGCGCTGGTGGTAATGCTGAAGAGTTAGAGGCAATCACAGTACAGACACGGATTGACCGACACAACATTTAACTCGCACGTATTGAGTACAATTCATGCGCACGGGCAGAACAGTTGAACCTGCCAGGCCAATTATACGCTTGTCACAGGTTACGTTATGATCGCTAAATAAAGGGTACTCAGTTAAGTTATTTTCCACAATACTTTTTCGCGAAAATACGGATAATTGAGCGAAACACACTGATAGTTAGGTACCGAATATGCGTACCATTCACACAACTGATGAAGATGATCACTGTCGTTTGGTGGACTATCCTAGCGGTAGTCCGATGAACTCACCAAGACGATGTTCCAGCAACAGACTCTTTGTTCAGAGCCGCTTTCTCTCTCTCTCTCTCTCTCTCTCTCTCTCTCTCTCTCTCTCTCTCTCTCTCTCTCTCTCTCTCTCTCTCTCTCGGTATGACACATACAAATTGTTTAAACCTGACTTTGGAAGAGAAAAGTACCTTGACCAAATAGACAATCCATATATCCAAAAAGTGTTCACAAAACTCAGACTTGGGGTTTCACCCCTGATGTGCAACAAACAGAGATATTCTGCAAACGGTTCCCATGTTTGCCCACTTTGCAGATACCCTCACAAAAACGAGCACCACTTTCTTTTTAAGTGTCCAGTATACTCTGATATAAGAGAAACTTACCTAGGAAATGTCTTTGAAATCGGTCAACTAGAAAACTCGTCAATGCAGATACTACTAACACAAAACAAAAGTAGGTTGTGGGCACTCTCCCGGTATACATTTTATGCATTCAGGCATCGACAGCAACTGCTAGGCTAAAATGAATGTGTGTAAATGATTTTCGATCGCTATGTTCCAACCCTTAGCACTGTATTATGCACTTGTTCTTACTTGTTTGTGAGAGAGTATACATTGAATGGAAACTCTACTCCCCCCTTGTACAAACACAACAGTGTGGTTTACAATAAAATTTCTGAGTTCTGAGTTCTGAGTTCTCTCTCTCTCTCTCTCTCACACACACACACTGACACACACACACACACACACACACACACACACACTCACACACACACTCAAACCCACATTGTTAAACACTCCAGTGTCAGTACATTGGTTGAGGTTGTTGTAGATGCAAGAAGTAATTCCACAGTGCAGGATGCCAGGGTGGAGACATCATAGGTGGTGGAAGAGGACGGTGCAGAGGGGCCATTGCGTGCGCCCCGTTAGCTTGCAGCGGCGACATCATGGGGTGCGCGTGGCCAGGGAAGGCAGCCATCCGTTGAGGAGGAGGCGGTGACCAGGCATGGTCAGCATACCCAGCATCGGCGTGGCGGACAGCTGACAATGGAGGTGGCAGAGTGTAGATTGGCGGGGCAGCAGAGCGTGGCTGATGGTACTCGGGCAGCTGCTGCATCACGGGGTCGTCTCGCAGCTCAGCACTGAGCGGAACACTGGGCGCTAACGGCACGGCGCTGGTGACTGAAGTGTGGTGGGCGTGGCTGGGAGGGTGTTGGGGGTGGCTGGTGGGTGGGCGACCGTGACCAGCCTGGGTGTGGTCATGAATCAACAGGGGATATTCCTCCTGAGACACGAGGGGAGGAGGGCGCTCGTGAACATTGCTCCCCATGGAATGATGCATCTGGCGTTTTGGATCGCCGGTCCGTGGTTGTTGATTCCCGTCATTGCCTGGGCCAAACAAATTTTCGGCAATACGGGCTGTTCCTTTGGGGCTGGGATGAAGTACGTCTCTGTATAGCGCTAGGCGTGGAGCCCCGCTATCTGTTGTGAAGATGTTGTCATGCGAGACGAATGCAACCCCAAGTCTACCACACACTTTGTTTAGCGCATCGTTAGAGAGGCGTATGTTTGCATTGAGGGGTGACCGGCCTTTAGCAGGGAGGATGGCGGAGGCACAGAGTGACGCGTGAGGAAACACTCGCCTGCATTCCTTGACCAGATCTGTCCACGTATTGCCGTCGACTGGGGAATGCTTACATGTGTTCACACCTACGTGGAAAGTGACAGTTTGCACCTGAGGGGAGGGTGATTGTTTTTTCAGTCTGGCGATGAGGTCTGTCCCCGTAATGCCTGGAATACACACTTTCAGAGAGAGAGAGAGAGAGAGAGAGAGAGAGAGAGAGAGAGAGAGAGAGAGAGAGAGAGAGAGAGAGAGAGAGAGAGAGAGAGAGAGAGACAGTAGATTAAAGGATGAACACACAACTAACAGAATATAAAAATGACAAGGATGTTATAGAACAACAATAAGAAATCATACCACAGTTCAATCAATGCACTGATTAGATGGAGCGAGAGTCTTAAAACCGATAACCATAACCTTCAGGTTCCACATTATTTCATCTCATTATCTGTTCCTGACATGGATCTCTTAATGAACAGCTAACAGCTCTTTTGAATAAAAGCAGCTTCTTTCAGTAGTGCTTCCAAGTGAATCGTAAATTTAGAAAAGGCACAACTCTTGATGAGTTACATCATACTCTCGATTGACAGTGACACAGTTAACCGGCTCAGAAAGAAGCCAATGTTATCATATCATGCGTCTGTAATTCGGCCGATTTACACGAACTTGCCAATGCTAAACAAAATTCACCAAGCATCTTTAACTGAAAGCTTAGCATCCAAAACTAACTGCTCAATGGACCAGACAGTCGCTACGAAACATCGTTTAGTCTACAGTTTGATCTGACGGACTATGCCGTAATATCTCGACATCCTGACGTAACCTCGGTTATAAGTGAAACATTTATCAATGCACTTTAACTCAAAAAGTATTTCAAGGTAATAAGAAATGGAGTGCACTAAGTTAGAGTTACCAAAAAGTTACAATTATGGAGATAATAAAGGAATTCCAGCCGTCACCTACTTGGCGCTAACACTCAGATAGCGTCGAAGGTTTGGGTCGAAGCTGATCGAACATTAAAGCAATTTAAGGAACAACAGGGCCTTAAAAAGTACTTAAGGACGAACATACAGCAACATATTAATGTCTATATCCATTCATTATTGACAACTAAAAGTAATATTAACAGCTATTGTGTTTTCAGCGTAGCAATAGGGTACGATATTTAGACGAGACAAGTATAATGCCGACGAGTCGAAGACGAGTCGCATTATACTTTTTCGAGTCTAAATATCGGACCCTATTGCTACGCTGAAAATACAATAGCGATTATATAGCTGTTCTGACCTTTATTTGTTGTTCCAAACTTACAAAATGACAGTTTTTGCGTCGATGCGTTGATCTCAGGTTTTGATAGCAGACGCCGTTTCTTATGCGCATTAGTTTTGCGCAGGCGCCACACTGACTTTGGAAAAAAAACTCGATTTGACAACACAGCTGTTAAACAGCTTTTTATTAGTTCATTCGTATACAACAAAAAGAAGTTTGAGGTTTTTTTATTTTGAACAAGACTACTTATGAAGAAGACCAAAACACATCAATGGAAAACTAGAAACAACTGAAGAACTAGGATGCAACAAGGGGAGGAAAAGAGAACAGCTAATCCGTACAAAGCGAGCAGACGGCAGCGACGTTTCCAGTTTGGGTGAATGGCATTTATACTTGTCTCGTCATGAAGCGAATTTTTCACCCTCAGTTATAAACGACTACATGAATGTTAGTGCCATGGGTTGTACATCAATACTCCAGAGGGGAAGTGGGGTATTTAGTGTGGAATTACGAGATAAGAAAAGCCGAATGCGAAAATTTGTGTCAGTCGGCAACTCAGCTTTCACAGGCACACACAAACGGCTGTTCCGTTGTACTCCCCTGTTTGTACTACATCTTTTGACTTTGGGCATTTTGTGGTGTTTAGGGACAGAAAATAATAGGTTTAGTCCTGTTTCATCGGGAAGTTAGGAAAAGGGTATGCTATTGACATTTGTAAAGCTGAAAAACTTCCCGAGAAGAATTTCAAGTTGTCAGTGTATGCTGTTGTCGATCAGTGAAACATCGTGTGGTACAGGTGGGTAAACCGGAACCATGCGTCTTTGTTATTGACAATATAGGATATTGAGAAAAATGGCCGACTTCCGTAGCATTATGATTTGATGATCGGAAGAGACCATCCAATCACAGCCCCCGAATTCCCCCACGTATTCATCAGAATAGCTATATATAGCCTTAGATTACATAAACTAGCATGTGCAACTCAATCAACCTAAACATAGATTTTAGGCGGAATAAAACATGGCCGCCGCTCAGATGTAATTAAGCTGTGTAGACTAGAAGTTCGTGTCGTCTGCTAAGGCGCAGAAAGTTTGTTAGGGCACTTGCTGTAAGGGCAAAAGTCTGTTAGGGCACTTGGCTGTAAGGGCACTTAGCTGTAAGGCAAAAGTTTGTTAGGGCATTTGGCTGTAAGGGCACTTGGCTGTAAGGGCACTAAAAGTGCACATTGTCACATACAACCGCACATTATTCAATCGCCTGCGCAGGTAGACTGGTTGAGTGAATTGGATTCGATCAAACTTTCGCACAAAAACTCCTCTTTTCTGTGAATAACTGAAGAAAGGAGGAATAAAGAGGTTACAGAGGGTAAGGGCTCCTAATATGGACCGCTTTTTGTTTCATGCTGATAACTAGCTTGTTTTCTTTGGACTAGAAGTTTCACATGATTTTGTGTTTGGTAGTCCTTCTCTCTTAGGTTAACCGTTAGGCCTAATTAGAGTAAAATAGCTTTGATAAACATTCAGCAAAAATTAAATACAGAAAAAAATCACAAATGGTCCATATTAGGAGCCTGGGCGCCTGATATGGACCAGTGGAGAGGCCTTCACGAATCACTGTAAAAAGCCCCCTATACTTCAAAATAACATGATACAACTTAGTGTGCAAGTCAGACAAATTCAAATATGCTTTAGATTGATCTGTTTTGGGTTGATGAGAGCATTATTTGAAGCACACCAGGAAACTAAAGAAGCTTATCAAAAACAGTGAAAATAAGTGAAATTATCAACTTACACGAAAAGAAGACTATTTGTTATAATCTATTTTTGAAATCTCGAGGGCTAGTTATAGGTTATTTTCAGCAAGCGTCTTATTGAATTAATTAAAATAGCCTTTAGCTTTTATTTTCTTCGATTTGTTGAAGGTGGTCCATATTAGGGGACTCACACATACTTTGAGATTTTGCTATTATTTTTTGTTTGCAGTAGAAACTCGGGGTAAAAACTGCTAAAATGTAACAAATACGGCCTTAGCTGTCATATTTAGCACGTTTTGTGTGATAAAAGCTTTGGCTGTGAACAGAAACGAGTCCGTTTTATGCGGCAAATTTAGAGTGAACGCTGCCAAAACTGAACAAGTCGCGTAAGGCGAAATTACTACATTTAGTCGAGCTCTGGAACTCACAGAATGAAACGGAACGCACTCCATTTTTTCACAATGACCGTAGTCCGCCGCTAGTGCAAAAGACAGTAAAAGTGACGAGCCTGTTTAGCGCGGTAGCGGTTGCGCTGTGCTGCATAGCACGCTTTAGTGTACCTCTCTTCGTTTTAACTTTCTGAGCGTTCTTTCCTTTCTTTATTTGGTGTTTAACGTCGTTTTCAACCACGAAGGTTATATCGCGTTCTGAGCGTGTTTTTAATCCAAAAATATCATATCTATATGTTTTTGGAATCAGGTACCGACAAGGAATAAGATGAAATTGTTTTTAAAACGATTTCGGACATTTTATTTTAATCATAATTTTTATATTTTTAATTTTTAGAGCTTGTTTTTAATCCGAATATAACATATTTATATGTTTTTGGAATCAAAACATGATGAAGAATAAGATGAACGTAATTTTGGATCGTTTTATAAAAAAATAATTTTAATTACAATTTTCAGATTTTTAATGACCAAAGTCATTCATTAATTTTTAAGCCTCCATGCTGAAATGCAATACCGAAGTCCGGCCTACGTCGAAGATTGCTGGGCCAAAATTTCAATCAATTTGATTGAAAAATGAAGGTGTGACATTTTACAAAAAGCCGGATATGACGTCATAAAAGACATTTATCGAAAAAATGGAAAAAAACCGTCAGGGGATATCATACCCAGGAACTTTCATGTAACATTTAATAAAGATCGGTCCAGTAGTTTAGTCTGAATCGCTCTACACACACACACACGCACAGACACAGACACACACACACAGACACACATACACCACGACCCTCGTCTCGATTCCCCCTCTCAAAGTCTATGTTAAAACATTTAGTCAAAACTTGACTAAAAGTAAAACAAGTCGCGGAAGGCGAAATTACTACATTTAGTCAAGCTGTGGAACTCACAGAATGAAACTGAACGCACTGCATTTTTTCTCAATGACCGTAGTCCGCCGCTTGTGCAAAACGGAGTGAAACTGACGAGCCTGTTCAGCGCGGTAGTGGTTTCGCTGTGCTGCATAGCACGCTTTTCTGTACCTCTCTTTGTTTGAACTTTCTGAGCGTGTTTTTAATCCAAACATATCATATCTATATGTTTTCGGAATCAGGAACCGACAAGGAATAAGATGAAATTAATTTTAAATCGATTTCGGAAATTTAATTTTGATCATAATGTTTATATTTTTTAATTTTCAGAGCTTGTTTTTAATCCGAATATAACATATTTATATGTTTTTGGAATCAGAAAATGATGAAGAATAAGATGAACGTAAATTTGGATCGTTTTATATAAAAAAAATGTAATTACAATTTTCAGATTTTTAATGACCAAAGTCATTAATTAATTTTTAAGCCACCAAGCTGAAATGCAATACCGAAGTCCGGCCTTCGTCGAAGATTGCTTGGCCAAAATTTCAATCAATTTGATTAAAAAATGAGGGTGTGACAGTGCCGCCTCAACTTTTACAAAAAGCCGGATATGACGTCATCTGCATGACTTTGATCTGGTAGCCGGTAGCTCTACTCCGCCCATCCCCGGCCACGTCAGATGGGTGGGAGTCGCCAGTCGCATTGGGTGGGCGCCTTCGAGGCTGAGGGCCCGGCACCGTCTTCACCTGGCTGCGACCCATGAAGACGACACCATCACGTTGATTCGTTGATGACACAACCATTTGTCGAAAGTAGCGTAGGCACCCGGTCTGCTCCCCGCCTAAAAAGGCCAGTGCAGTTCCGTCTTCGAGGGACTGCGTGGGTTTCATTTCGGAGTTTTCCTTCTCCTAGATGAGTTTCCTTCCATGGATGATGAGCCTCCTCTACCCTCGTTTTGAATTCAGAGTGGTCTTCTCTTAGGATAGCTGCCTGCCAGGGTTGACGAGCCTATCCTGCCCGGCTATTTGACCCATAGCTGGGGGTTGGTTCGTGGGCACCAGGGCGTTTCCACACACCGGTGGGCCTGCGTGCCGCACGTTTAGGGGCCAACCTCCTCCGAGTCCTTGTAGTCTAGCCTGGGGTCTTGCGGTACCCAGTTTACGCCTGTCGCCGCGATGGAGGCACGACATAGGGCTTGTTGTGGAGAGGTTATTATACTGGCAGGAGAGACTGACGCATTCTGCTCTCTTTTCGCGTTGTCCTAAAAAAGGACAGACGGTGCTAGCCAGCGGTGAGGGCTGAAAGCGAGAAGTGACAAGCACAAGACACTTCGCCAACACACTAGACACGTCACACAACCGTTTGGCAGGTTATGACGTCATCAAAGACATTTATCGAAAAAATGAAAAAAGAGTCCGGGGATATCATACCCAGGAACTCTCATGTCAAATTTCATAAAGATCGGTCCAGTAGTTTACTCTGAATCGCTCTACACACACACACGCACACACACACACACAGACACACATACACCACGACCCTCGTCTCGATTCCCCCTCTATGTTAAAACATTTAGTCAACATTTAGTCAAAACTTGACTAAATGTAAAAAGAGAAAAAGCCTAACGGTTTTGAGGTGTGTGTTTCTGCAAATGTTTTAACATGTGCAAGTTATCCAGAGAGGGTGAATACAGCGAATGAAATTGTTTGGAGCGCTCTAGCGCCACTAGTTTGTCAGAACTGGAGGTGGTCCATATTAGGAGCCGGTCCATATTAGGAGCCCTTCCCCTACCTCGTCTCAGTGATTATTAAAAATAATGGTCTCAGTTCGCGGTCATGAAAAAGCTCGCTGAAGCTTGCATTTTTCATGATCCGCTAACTTCGACCATTATTTTTAATAATCACTGAGACTCGGCATGTAACCTCTAGGCCTACATCTACTCATTTTACTTTCTAGTTTCGTTCTTTGTGCTAATCCGTTCCATGATTTTCCGAAACAGCGCAGGGCCGGACTAGGCGAAGAGGAGGGGGGGGGGTTGCCAGTGGTGGCCCAGGGGGACGTCCCCCCTGGCGGCAGGGGCGGATCAGTTCATTTTATGACTGGTTTTTGTCAAAAGTATATTGTGAAGATATGGGTGTGAAGGCGCGAAGCGCCGAGCCGACGGCGCGAAGCGCCTAGCTTGCCAGGGGGGTCCGGGGGCATGCCCCCCCGAAAATTTTGAAAAAAAGGATGCAAAATGGGGCAATCTGGTGCATTCTGAGGATGATCATTACCAGTTTCAGGCAGCAGATTTTGTCACTGATTAATACCCCAAAAAATTGAAACTCAATGTAAAATAAAGAAATGCATACCTCATTCAATATTTTTATTTTTTGGCTGGGGGGGGGTCCGGAAACCCTAGAACCCCCCCCCCCCCTCGTTTGGGGGTCAGGGGGCGAAGCCCCCTGAAGCTGACGGGTAGGTCATATTCTGAGATAGGAAAATGGTCGCTCCTTGCATGAGACGGCATAAAATAAGCAATAATAAATTTTTTTTTATATAAGTAAGGTACATGTTTAGGCTAGGGGGGGGGGGGGGGGGGGGGGGTTGCGCAACCCCCATAACCCCCCCGGTAGTCCGGCCCTGCAGCGCGAAAAGGATCGATGGCTTTTCGGAAAGTATGCATCCTTTCCAAAAAGTATGCATCCTACGGGCAGAAAGGGTCAAACGATCGAGCAAAAGGATCAAGTAAAAGATTGCATACTTTCCGAAAAGGATCGATCCTTTTGCACGATACTTTTGAACCAGCAGTTTGACCCTTTCCGCGCGTAGAGAGGAAATGATCAAACGCGAAAAGCATGCATCCTTTTGCTCGATCGTTTGACCCTTTTCACCTTCCATACAAAATAAGGCAAAATAACCAAGAACTCCTCAACATTGTGTTCTTACTTCCAGTCCGAACCTTGAACCTTGCTTGTACATGGGACGCAAGTAAATGACGCATCTTAGAAATGACGTAACTTATTTCTTGTTAGTTTTCCTGATCTGTTTGTTCTTGTTCGTGTGGCATTGTTGCGCATGTAACAATGTATCGCACAATCTACCGTAACGGTAAGTAAATGAACATCAAAACCTGATATTTTGACGTTGAGATGGTGCATAGTTGCATCTTTACTTTTGAACAGACTGTCCATATTTTGGAAATGAAAATCACAGCGATCATGAAGAATGTGGGTCACTAATAATGCAAACCTTTTGCTTGATTATTGAGAGTAGTGTAGTGGTCTTCGTTGCGACACACGTTGAGCTCTTGTCTTCGTAAGCTTATTTTAAAGTAATTTGATTTCCTCTTATTTGATTATACAGCTAGTTTTGGAGGACTATCCCGCATTTTTGTCATCACAGAGACAGAAGACAATAATGGTATGTAATTATGATTGTGTGTTGCACTTGCAGTTCTTCTAATCATGTACGGGCTGCATCCTGTGCTTTCTGCCACGAAGAATAGTGCTAACGTTCGACCAGGCTACGACTCCTGTGAGTTACTTATGGCAGACGAAATAAAGTTTCCTTACGCTCATGACACCCCCCCCCCCCCCCCCCCCCGTGTTAGTTTATTACCACTCACACTTCTGTTTTAGGCCACACAATGAACACACGTTTAAGAAAACAAACTGTTATCTCTCGAGAAAAAAAGTGCATTGCAAACTAGTTACTTATTCAAGCTGGAATAATTCAACAGTTTGGCGTGAGCAAGAGCTTTTTCTCCATGAACATTATTTTCACATCAGGGAGAAGGGGTGAGCTTTATCATTGACCCTAAGAGTTGAGCATGAGGGTTATAATAAGCTAGGGGAACGGTTCCTGATATGGACCGGCTCTTGTTCCGACAAACTAACGTCGGTAGAGCGCTCCAAACAATTTCATTTGCTGGTATTCATCCTCTCTGGATATCTTGCACATGTTAAAACAGTTGCAGTTCTAACACAAACCTCAAAACCGTTAGGCTTTTTGGTTTAAACAAAATTTTATTAAGGAAATACAGGGTGGCATTGTATGCGATATTAGGCTTTTTCTCTTTTTTCACTTTTGGCGGCGTTCACTCTAAATTTGCTGCCTAAAAGTAGTAAAACGGACTCGTTTCTGTCCACAGCCAAAGCTGTTATGACACAAAAATTGCTATATAATTATGACAGCTAAGACCGTATTCGCTATATTTTAGCAGTGTTTTGCCCCGAGTTTCTACTGCAAACAAAAATAATATCAAACTCCCAAAGTATGTATGTGTCCCCTAATATGGACCACCTTTGGCTTCAACAAATCGAAGAAAATCAAAGCTAAAGGCTATTTTCATTTGCTGCAAAAATCCTATAACTAACCCTCGAGATTTCAAAACAATATGTCTACTTTTCGTGGTAGTTGATAATTTCACTTATTTTTACTCTGTTTTTAATTTAATAAGCTTCTTTAGTTTCCTGGTGTGCTTCAAATAATACTCTCATCAACCCGAAACAGATAAATCTAAAGCGTATTTTAATTAGTCTGACTTGCACACTAAGTTGTATCATTATATTTTGAAGTATAGGGGGCTTTATACAGTGATTCGTGAAGGCCTCTTCGCTGGTCCATATTGGGCGCCCAGGCTCCTAATATGGACCATTGTGATTTTTTCTGTATTTAATTTTTGCTGAATGTCTATCAAAGCTAATTAACTCTAATCAGGCCTAACGGTTAGCCTAAGAGAGAAGGACTACCAAACACAAAATGAAACTTCTTCGCAAGAAAACAAGCTAGTTATCAGCATGAAACAAAATTTGGTCCATATAAGGAGCCCTTCTCCTACATTCAGCTTTAAGTTGCGCGATCTGAGAAACCAACCGCACCATTTTAATAGAGCGGCTTGACGATTATGCACAAGGAAATTCCCTTGATTTCACACCTTAGGGCATACCACTGGCGTGCATTTTGATGTCGATGCATTGGACATGATAACCATAGGAAGAATACTGTATCAAAAGCTTCCATTTTCTTTGGTTTGCTGACATTACACCTTTAGGTGACGTTTAGAAATACCATCCTTTCCATGTAAACAAGTACGTACACCAGCACAGGAATGCCCAGGCTTTTTACCTGGGATTAACATCAATCCGTCCAATAGACGATTTTCGAAAATAACTCTGTCAGGATTTTCAGCGGTCTGGTAGAGTAGCTTTTCAAAACGAGGCGAAGCATGTTCCGCGCTTCCTATCGGCTTTATCCTGTGTATGTTATGCAGCGCGCACTCAATATGATATCCTTTTCTTTCAAAAATCAGCGTTCACGATTTCACCAGAGTTCACAATTTGTTGCAGAAATGATCGCTGACACGTTGTGATCGTTCACAACGTGTGTTCATCGAGGTCACGTGGGTTTGGCTTGAGTTCACGTGAGTTTAGGAAAACACACGTGCTTAGCGAATACTTCCAGTTATCAACAAGCCATCGATGGCGATTCGTGGCTCCGATGTGTATAATTATTTTTGAAAGAAAATGGTATCATATTTAGTGCACGCTGCATAACATACACATCACAGTAAGATGTTAGTTCGGATTGGAGGATGAAGCCGATCGGAAGCGTGGAACATCCTCCGCCTCATTTGGCCGCTGAGTTATTTCCTGAGAACGTCTATTGGACCCAATCAAAAATGCAAAGCCTAGCTGCTTCATGCGCATAGTGAGAGTGTTATGCTGAATTATATATAAATGATATAAATCTGCGAAATAATTTCAGAAAAAATCTATGTATATATGCACCGCAATTATTGAGGCTGTTGATTGTTGGTATACATGTATGTCTTAAGAGTAAAGAATGAAGGAGAGTCGTTTTTGGCTCACGTAAGTGTAGCCTATGCGATCGTAACTTTGTCTGTCTGTGCGTGCGTGCGTGCGTGCGTGCGTGCGTGCGTATGTGCGTGCGTGCGTGCGTGTGTATGTCTGTGGTAGAAACTCTAACATTTGAAGACGTCACATTACATTGACGTCACATTATGACGTAAGAGGGTTAGACGTCACGCGAAGGAAGTACTGAAAGTCTCGGTCATTATTATTTTGAGCGGGCCGAGACTAGTTGGCAGTCGTGTCCCTGTAAGTAGGCTACATGCAGACAGACAGATCTAGATCTAGTGTCTCGCTTTCTTGCACAGTTTCACCTATGCTCTTTCTCTGTGTGTGTGTGTGTGTGTGTGTGTGTGTGTGTGTGTGTGTGTGTGTGTTACTGTTTGTCGATTTCTTACGTGAGCCTTGATGGCTTCGCCTCTTGTTCATGTGGTGGTTTACACGCTTGTTTACACGGGAAGAAAAGACTCTTTAGGAAGGGCCAAGACAGTGAGTGGACGATCTATGATTTGACATGTTAATCCCTGGTGTTGACAGCGGCGCGGGACATGTACGGCACAGTGTTCTCCTTCCCCCACCCTGTGTGCAAGCAGGGCACGAACTACATGCTGCAGTTTCTGCCCCGTGAATTTGCGCCAGGTATCGCAGTTATCAACGACACCATGCAAAAAGAAGACTTTGATGAAGTGGCAACGGGCACAGTTCGCTTTGCTGACCTCCGTAACGGCAATAGCAGCACAGTCTTCTTGCCCTGTTGCTTGTTTCAAGGGACAGGACTAGTGGACAACAGTGGGTTTTCATTTTGCTGTAACATTACGCCTCGCCACTTACTCAGTCGCATCAAGAAGAACACAGACGAACACAGACACACAAACGTTTGACAGACTGACAATGACAGACACGCACGCACGCATACTTGCACGCACGCACACAAACATGCACACACGCGCACACAATGTCATGTTAAAAGCGAAACCCAATGGATTGAAGCAAAAGCATTGTCACTCAGGCATTCATTCATTTAATTTCATTTCATATTTGAGAGGCTGGAGTGGAAGGGGTGCACAGATCAGGGAGCATTCAATAGAGACGCCAGGTGAGGGTTTGCAATAACGTGACTTTTATCTATATATATATATGAGTTGTTCTTCAGTACTGGTGACAGAAAGGGGGAAAAGTGGTCAAAATTCAAATCTCTAGTTTTGTTTTTGAAATATTGCTTTTCATAAAGCAGAAATACTGTAGTATCTGTTGTACATAAGACAAAATCACTGGTTCACATGGTTCCTACATAATCGAACTTTTAAAGCTGGTTCTTGTGTGTCTGTGTGTATGTTTGTATGATGACGATAGGACCCGAAACGGCTGCACGGACTGAGACAGGAATTGCAGAGAATGTTCTTTGCCACTCGAGTCATGTCATAGGATACTTTTGGAATAGCAAATTTGAAAGGATTCTTAAAAAAACGGCGGAAAACATTATATACCCTGTGAGCTATCGAGGATCCTCCCCGTCTGGGCTGTCAAAACATATGTGTTAAAAGACGTTTTCAAATGCGGTTAACGGGGAGATACACTCGAAGCACATTTAGCGAAGTTATGTTGCCAAATCATCAAAGATCAACATTTCACTACACGGATCGATGCACACAGTCGAAATAGATGTGACTTTCACACGACCGAAGACTACTTACTAGCAGACGACAAGATCTAAATATTTAGATCAGTGAGAGCAATCCGTTGAAGAACAGTTACTCCGCTTATTCGTCTTCAGTTAAGCTTATTTCCCCTGCCATAAGTTTCCTTGCAGATCTGCAGTCGCGTAGTGAAATGAACTAGTGTCATCGGAAGATTCTTCTCAGTCAATGATCAAAGCACAGTAAGTTCTATGCTGACAAAAGTCACTTTCGGACAACACGACGATTGACTTAATTTATGAGCCCAAAGGTAACAATATCGACAAGAATGTACGCATTTGACATTAAATGAAACATTCCTAGACAGTTTCCAACTCACCAGATCTGCCAAAGAGCCGTCATTCGTGAAAAAAACGATGATTTTAATCAGACAGGTATCGGAAACAAGTCTTGGTCACCTGCGTTATTCCTTCCGAGGCGACGTGACGGCGACACATTTGTTTGTTTATGGCTATTTATCGCGAAACAACACAGTTGAAATTTGTGTGTAAAATACCACAAATGTGTGGTGAATCAGTTCGTCATCTGCGTTTCGATGGTAATTCAGTCAGATTGGAGTTACTTTGAATCGAAGGCGAGGGTAACCTGCGTTATTTGTGTGACGGCGTGAACAAATTTGATTGCAATATTTTATACAGAAAGTAAATTGCAATGATTCTGGCTCAGACTTGTAGATCTGTTATGCAGTGTTTTGGTAGTGTATCTGCTTTTCTGCTATGAAGCTCATTTGGAGTGATACGCTGATCGAAGTGTACTCTATGTGGGACATCAGCCGTATGCAGATTACGCCTCAGAACACTCTCGCATTTCACAAAGACAACAATAATTTGCAACATTTCAAGAACTGCATCAGTTTTATTAGATACTATTTCAACAAAAACAGCACAAACACGACTATTATCAACAACACAGAACGGGAGGTAAGTCTTCAAAGACGCACCAAGTGTGCGTTCCCATTTTTGGACGCCATTTTTGCTAGTATTTTCACAGTAAATCTTAATATTTCCATATCTATCGAATGATTTTGATATTTTCTTTGATTGTGCCGATTCTCCTATCTCTCTGGCATGTACTGGGTGCTTTGTGACCAGTTTCTCACCTAGACTGTAATGAAAAAATGCGTCCGTGTGAGCTGACCCGCACTTCAACCACTTGTGACCAGTAGCAAAGAACAACTCATATATACGACTAGTGTCTGTCTGTTCGCGATGCACGGCCAAAGTTCTCGGTGGATCTTTTTCAAATTTGGACACCGTATTCAGCTACACCCCGGACACAACCTCATCGATGAGATATTTCAACACGTGCTCTCAGCGCGCAGCGCTGTGCGCGCTGAACCGATTTTGTTGTTTTTTTGTCGGAATCCACTACCAGTAACTCTTCCTTATCTTCTCCAGTGTTTTCAGCCGCGATTATCTCCCTTCCTCCGTGTGGCGTCAATCCATATTCCCGTTACTACGTTACTGCACGTTACTATTTTTAGAAGGTCTCCAGTGTTTTGCGCGTTCATCTCCTTTTCTTCGTGCGCCGGCGAAGCCGGCGTACACCCGGCAAAGCAGGGTCCCAGGCGCAGCCTGGTATTCGGCTCTACTTCTTCCCGGCGAAGCCGGTACCCGGCGAAGCGGGTAATCATCTAGTTTAACATATACCAGAAGGCAGTGTAGTTCTCCCCTCAATGTATAGAACAAACCCGTCACAATGAAGTTATTGGAACTTCAAACAATCCTCGGTCAAAAGTCACATCGCTGATACCGATCAAACCTGCTGCTACAACACTTGTTCCAGCACACACAAAAGTTCATTTCAAATACTCCTTAAATACATACTTGGCCAAAACGAAGTTAGTGGCTCAATACACAATACTACTCTCTCTGCGCCTACACGCCAAACCAGTTATCGCCGGTTCAATCACAAGTTGAACAACACAATCCAAAATCACAACACCACAACCGTCTTCTCGCTACGAAAAACACACCGGGTACTGAACTGCCTCACACTATCATCTCGGATTAGCGCGCGTCCTTTTAAACAATCAACCTATCAGGACAACAACACAGCGATCCTGCCGGAAGGCACAAGCGTCAAAGGGTCAGGGGGAGATAATTAGGCAGGAACTAAAGGAGAGGAACATTTCAATGACCGTTAATTATCCACCCTACTACACCTCACGCATCTCTGTACCAAACGGCGTCCTCGCAGTTTAACGCCCAAGGGAGCTAAAAAAGACATCAACCACACAGTACAAAGACAAAAGTTTACTCAACAGAACAGCAATAAACAAAATCAGAAACAATAACAGAGCAAAACCACGGTCACACGACCCATTCACGCAAAACTTCAAACTACCAGAGTCATTGACTAATGATCGTTTAAAACGCAACAGTCTTGGCTCAGATAGAACCGATAGGGACATTTCGTTGGTCATTTCTTGATGCATAACTGTACAGTGTACTCACACTCCAGATCGTCTCTTAGCAGAGCACAACTGTCTCTCTTCGCAGAAACACACTAACGCCAATATGGTTTGGCCACAAACGTAGCAAACCTAGGACGAGTTCTCCGGGGAGGACGAATGGTAGGACTGTCAGAAACTGGGACAGGGGATAAAGGGAGAGGACCATGCACAGGCTCACTAGTATGCACACCAGGTAACTCCACAGTAGGAAGAGATGCCAGCTTATCTCGCATGATGTGTAATTCCAGCTCCATCTGGAGTTGGTCAGCCTGGAGGCGTTGTTTGGTCTGGATCTCCTTCTTAAGTCGTTTCTCAAGTATTTCAACAATGGGCTTAAGCTTTGGCGTCTGCTTGACCTTTGCAACCGCAACTTGCTCCGTCTGGCTGCTCTGCTCACAGAGAGGCTGCTTGACGGTAGCTGACTGCTGTCTAACACATGGCTCGCTGAGCCGTCTCCATGATCACGACTGCCGACGCACCTCACGCTTGGCTGGACATCTGCTTTAAAGATGCCCGTTCCGACCACAAATTCAACAGCGTGGCCTTGAACTTGATGATGTTAGCGGCCACTTCCCTGAGGCAGTTTTTGGGACGACAGGCAAGCGCTAGTTCAAATCAGCGAACAACTCTGCTGCTTCCACACTCAGTGCATTGACCTGCGCCTGCACTTCCTTGAATGCAGAGCTCTTCTCTGTTGTAGTATTCCTCGCTTGCGTCACCTCCTCTTCGGAATTTTTTCTCCCAGCTATCTCAGAGCTTCAGCGCGGGCTATAACAAAGGTGAAAGTACTTGCACTCTCACGTTGTCTCACAAAGAGCCTCAGATGTTGTCTTAGAACAGGCGAATACAGTCCACAGATAAAACGATCTCGAAGAGCAAGATTTTTGACCGTTTCAGGAACATCTTGAGTTCATCTTGAGTTGCAGAGCCTGTAAACAGTGAGCAAATTCTAGAATGCCCTCCTCCGGACTCTGGCAGCACCTGCAGAATGTCAGCATGAGTGAGGTAACGGTAATGTGGTAGCTAAACGTGTTCTGTAGGATGGCAAGGACCAGGTCAGCAGTGGCGGTCTCGTGTGGGGGACGCAGGTGGATCTCTTTCCTGGCATTCCCAGCAAGAGACTGGATGAACAACTCAGCAGCTTCGCCTCCCAGTGCCGCAAGGTTGAAATGGGCAATGATGTGTCGAGCCTCTGTGACGAGGTCGTCCAGCTAACAGCAGTCTTCACCGCTTGTGAAGAGAGGGAGTCTGGGAGGGGGAAACGCCTGCCACTAGGGTCGTGGAGCAACCTCGACCGCCATCTTGGATAGGTCCTAGAGCCCTCCTTCACTGCCTTCTTATGTTAACTACGGCGTCTCCACTTCCAAAATCCGTGCTCACATGCGCCAGTTGTGAGAGAGTGGAGTGCAAGGGCTGCACAAGTCAGGAAGCATTCAATAGAGACGCCAAGTGAAGGTTTGCAATAACGTGACTTTTATTTAACATATACCAGAAGGCAGTGTTTGTTTGTTTGTTTGTTTGCTTAACGCCCAGCCGACCACGAAGGGCCATATCAGGGCGGTGCTGCTTTGACATATAACGTGCGCCACACACAAGACAGAAGTCGCAGCACAGGCTTCATGTCTCACCCAGTCACATTATTCTGACACCGGACCAACCAGTCCTAGCACTAACCCCATAATGCCAGACGCCAGGCGGAGCAGCCACTAGATTGCCAATTTTAAAGTCTTTGGTATGACCCGGCCGGGGTTCGAACCCACGACCTCCCGATCACGGGGCGGATGCCTTACCACTAGGCCACCGTGCCGGTTAGAAGGCAGTGTAGTTCAATCCTCAACGTATAGCACAAATCCGTCACAACGAAGTTATTGGAACTTCAACACTATCCTCCGTCAAAAGTCACATCGCTGATACCGATCAAACCAGCTGCTACAACACTTGTTCCAGCACACACACATTTCAAATACTCCTTAAATACATACTTGGCCAAAACGAAGTTAGTGGCTCAATACACAATACTACTCTCTCTGCGCCTACACATGAAAACAGTTATCGCCGGTTCTATCACAAGTTGAACAACACAATCCAAAATCACAACACCACAACCGTCTTCTCGCTACGAAAATCAAACAAAAACATAAAAACATGGTTATTAAATCAGACAAAGAGAGAAAAAAAATGTTCATAGCATACATGCCAACATGGTCATTGGTAATGTTATACATTAAAACACACACTTTGACACACACGGTCACATGCACACAGACACACACAGACATACATGCACATACGGACACACACGCACACACAGACACACGCACACACACATACACACGCACACACACACACACACACACACACACACACACACACACACACACACATGTACACATAATCATAATGTATGTGCAAAATCCATGAAGAGAACAACGTAAACAGAGAGAGAGAGAGAAAAAAAAAAGAAAAAAAAAAGAAGAAAAAAAAGAGAGAGAGAGAGAGAGAGAGAGAGAGAGAGAGAGAGAGAGAGAGAGAGAGAGAAAGAGAGAGAGAGAGAGAGAGAGAGAGAGAGAGAGAGAGGCCATAACAGCATTGACGCAAGGCTTGTCACTGGAGGGGATCATACTGCACGTAATGCACTGCATCGTGCAGGTGGTGTGCACGTGAAGGCGTCACGGGAGGTACTGCTGCACGTGATGTACGCCAATGACTCTTACGCCGTGACGCCAGAGAACGCACTGGGGCAGGACTACACCATTCTGTCCATGCAACGCAGCCAGGCTGTTTCCTACTTCTTGGTCGTCCTTGGCGTCGAGGATGACACTACGGTCAGAATCAAGGTAAGTATCTGGAAGAAAAAATGGGTGGCTGGACGAAGCAACAAATGCCAATGCGGTTATCTTTTGAAAAAGCTATACCCGACAGTTTCGAAGACTTCTGCACAGCTATTCAAAAAACTTAAACGTGACTTTGTGCGACCCAGAGCCTCACAAAATCGACTTTATCTCTGAAACTTTTTGAAGTTTTTAATTGAGACTCCAATCTCCATACGATCTACCTGTTGCCCAACTTTTGAACGATTATCTTTGTAAACAAACAAATAAACGATGACGTAATTTGTCCGGATGATGTGGGTCGTGGACGACCCATATATGGACTTACGTGATGAATTTTACGCTGTTAATCTTTATTCGGATGGCGTGGTTCGCGTACGACCCACACTCTGCAAAGAGGCGGAAAAACGTTTATTCCTATTCGGATGGCGTGGGTCGTGTACGACCCGTACGATTTACCTTGAATCCTTTGGAAAGGATGGGTCGTACACGACCCACATCATCCGGACTGTGTAGCCCAAAGCGTGATCCTGTGAAGGTAAAAATAAAAAGAAGAAAAAAAAAAGAAAAGAAAGTAAGACACTGCATGATAAAAGAATACGTTTTCCGCAGAAAGTAAACAGAGTATGCCAAAGTTTTGACTCATCTGAGCAATCGGCACCCTGCCTCTGTAAAGGGGAATCATCTATTGAGCGTGTGCTCGTCTTGTTGACAGCTTCACACAAGACGAAAAAGCAAAAATGAACAATAACAACTCTTCTATGTGTCATTCTTGATAACGATTTGTCGTGGACTGATCACGTTAGAGGAGTATGTAAAGTACTTTCCAAGAGGCTTTACTTGTTGTCCAGAATAAAGCACTTCTTGAACAGACATGACAGGCAGCTCTTCTTTAACGCTCACATTCAATCAAACATTGATTATGCGTCAACGTTATGGGATTGTGCGAGTGCAAAAACTCTTTAACCTTTATTTAGTTAACATAAAAGAGCACTCAAGGTTATTTCATTACAAGTCTCCGTTTCCAACGAAGATTATCAACATTTAAACATCCTTCCTCTTAAGTCAAGATCAATGTACAACAAAGGCGTTATGATTCATAAACTCATCATTGGAAGAGCACCAGAACCTCTTTCTATTCAATTCATTTCACACAATTTGAGAGACACCACAGAAATGTATGCTCCTCTGCCTCGTATAAATGTGTTCAAATCTAGCCTGCTATTTTCGGGAACTAATCTTTGGAATTCACTTCCAGGCGTTCTCAGACATTCCGTCAATGCCAAGACTTTTAAAGACAGATATTTCACGGTGTGTCAACTGATTCCGTTCATTCACCGGATGTTTCCGTTCATCTGCAGGATGTTTCCGTTCATACAGCCTCATTTTCGTCACTTGCTTAGGGGAAAATGTTGTGGTAAGTCGTGTGGGCAGCGCGCTTGTGTGATATTGAAAGAATAAGGTAGCTAATTGGTTGGGCTATGTGTTCAATAAGTATACCAAGGTGCTAGTAATCCTCATGATAACACACGCGGGCCGAACGTGGCAGATGTGCCTGATGATTTTTTAACATTCGTGCTTTGTACTATTTGAAGACGATTGGAATACACAGAACTTGTAGTGGAGGCCTGTTTCACTCTGATCTAACGAATGTGTATGAACGGAAACGCTTTTCGTACGAACGGAAACATGCACTTTTGTACGAACGGGAAACATGGTGTATGAACGGAATCTGCATGTTTTCAAAAGACAAGTGATTGTACAAAAGCCATGGGTTTCTATAAACTTTTGTTCAAGCGAAATGTCGTAACAGGCAATGGTTTTGGTGATCATGTGCAAATCAGGGGTCAAATTCGATAACAGAGCGAGAAAAACAAGAAAATGTAAAAAAAAAAATAAAAAAAAGAGGCAATTTTGCCACGTTCGGCCCGCGTGTGTTATCATTAGGATTACTAGCACCTTAGTAGTTAACGTACACATAGCCCAACCCTTTCGCTACCTTATTCTTTCAATATCACACAAGCACGACTTACCACAACGTTTTTCCCCAAGCAAGTGACGAAAATGAGGCTGTATGAACGGAAACATCCTGCGGATGAACGGAAACATCCGGTGGATGAACGGAATCAGCTGACACACCGTGTATTTGTCATTCCTTATTCATGGTACATTTCGTTCTCACTTCGTATCAACATGTTAATATTTCTGATGCCTTGTCTGATTATACCTTTCACACGTTTCCGTAGATAAACGTACTTCATTGATTTTATGGCATGTCTTATGTAAATGTACTAAATGGTTATTACTTGCTACGTAGTTGTCTCTGTTATACTATTCCTCAATTCACGAAGACTTTTTACGTGCTTTTGCTTGTACAAAAAGTTTCGTAATTAACAAAAAATTCACACAAACAAACATAAAACATTATTATCAAATTATGCATTTGATAATAATGTTTTATGTGTGTTTGTGTGAATTTTTATTTTAAATTGTTTGGTTGCTTGTGTGTTTGTTTGTTTGTTTGTTTGTTTTGTTTTGTTGTTTGCGTCTTTTTTGTTTTGTTTGTTTGTTGTTGTTTGTTTTGGTTTGTTATTTTAACATTTATAAAACGTATTATCATTAGATTAGTCCCTCCCATGGGCGAGGGCAGGATGTAAACAAGTCGCGTAAGACGAAATTACTACATTTAGTCAACCTGTGGAACTCACAGAATGAAACTGAACGCACTGCATTTTTTCACACTGACCGTAGCCCGCCGCTTGTGCAAAAAGCAGTGAAATTAACGAGCCTGTTTAGCGCGGTAGTGGTTGCGCTGTGCTGCATAGCACGCTTTTCTGTACCTCTCTTCGTTTTAACTTTCTGAGCGTGTTTTTTAATCCAAACATATCATATCTATATGTTTTTGGAATCAGGAACCGACAAGGAATAAGATGAAATTGTTTTTAAATCGATTTCGAAAATTTATTTTTAATCATAATTTTTATATTTTTAATTTTCAGAGCTTGTTTTTAATCCGAATATAACATATTTATATGTTTTTGGAATCATAAAATGACAAAGAATAAGATGAACGTAAATTTGGATCATTTTATAAAAAAATAATTTTAATTACAATTTTCAGATGTTTAATGACCAAAGTCATCAATTAATTTTTAATCCTCCAAGCTGAAATGCAATACCAAAGTCCGGCCTTCGTCGAAGATTACTTGGCCAAAATTTCAATCACTCTTATTGAAAAATGAAGGTGTGACAGTGCCGCCTCAACTTTTACAAAAAGCCGGATATGACGTCATCAAAGACATTTATCCAAAAATGAAAAACACGTCTGGGGATATCATACCCAGGAACTCTCATGTAAAATGTCATAAAGATCGGTCCAGTAATTTACTCTGAATCACTCTGCACACACACACGCACAGACAGACAGAGACACACACACACACATACACCACGACCCTCGTCTCGATTCCCCCTCTATGTAAAAAGCACATGTTTGCTTATGCCATTTCCCTCGTTTATAAAGAAATTGTCTTGTCTTGTCTTGTCTTATCTTGTCTTATCTTGTCTCTTCTCTTTCTCTCTCTCTCTCTGGTCTGCCAACTTGATACCCCCCCCCCCCCCCCACTTCGCCCCCCCATGCTTCGCAGCGGGACGAACCGCCCCCCCCCCCCCCAAGCACTCGACCTATCCAGGCCATCAATGATGGCTGAGTTCTCCAACCGTGATGTACCCTTCTATCCGCCACTACACCCACACGTGGTGCAACTGCTAAATGTGGTGGCTAGTCAGTTATCGACTCGGTTATTTCTTGAATCAGGGATCGCGCTAGCTTTTTAAAAAACGCGTAAGTCATACGCAACGAAACGAAAAAAACGCGTCACGGACCATTATTTTTGCGTACTACGAAAACACGTACAGACACAAACAAAACACGCACGAAAGACTTAAAGACACTCCTTACCTAAATACGGCGAATTTTCCTGTCGAACTCCGCGCACGCCTGTCGAATAACACCCCTGCTGTCTCCAACCTTCGGGCCTTGCGAGTTTGTTTCCCGCTCTAATACGACTAGACACACTTTCCGCCTTTTGGAAGCGCGAGATGGGAGAGCAGCTAATGTCTGTTTCATTATCCGACAAGACATTATCTGGTAATACCCTCGTTACGTTCGTTTGCGATACTTCGATGCAAAAAGAAACGGACTTTAGTTTTGACGCGCAGATTTCATGTGTGTCGTCACTTCTCGAGCCCTATAGTCAGTTTCAGGATCGGGTGATTATTAAGTCAGAGCAAAAGCGCTGCGTGAAGACAAGAAAAAGTTACAATATTTTTGCGTATGGCTTACGCGGCGCGGCGAAAAAAACGCGTCAGCGACTTTTAAAATGCGTCAAATACGCAAAAATCGTGCGTAAACGCGATCCCTGTTGTATATCTGTTGTTCCAGTTCTAAATTTTCATAGTCTTTTACATAGATCTGTCAATATTTTTACTTACTTTTGGCAATTCTTGGAGTTTCTTTTGTGGTGATGCTGTCATCTTTTCAGCGATTGAGATGTCGGTACTTTCCCCCTGAAAAAACAACAACCATGGAATAGAAAGGGTATCTATAAATCTACAGCCGAATTTCTAACATTCAGAAATTGTTCTGTTGCAAATTTGTCGGTTCGCTGAGCTAAAATAGTGGCCGATGTGAGCGAGAATTCTGCAGAAAAACGATCTGCTGATCAGCTTGCGTGCACAGCTTCGGATTTACCAGTGTGTCAGATGCTCTCGCGTTTCAAGTGTTAAAAACAAAAATAATGACGTGCCGTCCACAATCAATCTTTATTGTTGATTCACATGACTCATTTCAATCATCAGCAATGATCTTTTTGTATTGCTTTGTTTGCTTTTCACATACCTCAGCCACAAACTCCACCTCCCCTTCGAAATTCTCCTTCTTCTCCATGTGTTGAAAGACTGCACCGGAAGTAAAGTTACTGTCAAAACCTCTCGCAGCCGCAGACGGGAGTTCGAAACAGGGCCAGCGTTGGCGCGCGCGCAGAGTTGGCGATCCTGTCAAGGGATATCTATGGTATATCCTACTTAGTTTGACTTTTGCAAAACTATAAGTAATTACACATTTAATTGAATCAGTCAGACAGACGGAGACATAGAGAGACAGACAGAGGGCAAACAGAAATCTGAGAAAGAAACCCCTTTAAAAATGTTACCATGTTTGAAATGAAACATCGCAAGGTGAAGCCATAATTCATCACCTTTCAGTATGACGTCATGAGCGTGTTCCACACTTGAAATGACGTGTTTTTATCATGTTGTCAGCTGCACGGAGCTTGGAAGTATAGCCTAATTTCCATTCAACGATCCGAGTTTGTTAAGTTTTAGCCTATTTTCAACGTCAAACACCATGAAACTATATATATTTGGAATCAGAAAATGGTAATGAATAGATAGAAGTTGTTTTTAAGTGTTTTTTTTTCATAAATAAAGATAGTGGTTATTTATCGGTTTTCTTCATTTTTAAGCATAATTATCAATACAAAACAACAAAACTATATAGTTTTAGATACAGGACGCAATAGGGAATACACCAATATAAATGTTTTGTTTCAAATATTAGTTTTTAAAAATTTGAAAAAATGACATATTTCGAACAAACATTTCAATAACAAAACTTTAAGTGACCAAACTGAAATGCAATCCCATAATCCGGCCTAGATCTGAGATTGTGTGATAAGAAATTCGATCAAATTGATGAAACACTGTAACTGTGAAAGTGCTGCCTCGACGACCTTTTGGCAAACGGTAAAATATGACGTCATCAAACTGTCCTATCAATAAACGGAAAAACCTTCTATGAGAAAATCCAGTCAAAAATATCCATATCAAATTTCATAAAGATCCACTCCGTAGTTTTTGAGATATGATCTGCAGTGTGAAAAAACGCCCATAACGCCCAAAACGCAAACTCATTTGTCATGATTTGGTCGTGTTCTGCTGATACTATAATGTTTTTCTTTCCTAAAACACACTATAATAGTAGCCTTTCCCAATGTCTATGCTAAAACTGACTTGTCTGTGTTGTCAATGATTTTGCTACAGTGTGAGAACACAATCTCACGCCCATAACGCTGTGACACGAAAACTCATTTGGTCGTGTTCTGCCGATACTGTAATGTTTTTCTTTCTTAAAACACACTATAATAGTAGCCCTTCCCAAATGCAATGCTAAAAATGACTGGTCTGTGTTGTCAATGATTTTCTGCGAGAATGCGATCTATCTGTTTGTCGCAAAGACCGTGTGACACGAAAGTTATGAGCGGAAGACAAATCTGCTGAGTGCAATTACGTTTCAGAAGATAGTTGGTTAAAACAGTTTATCACTCAGACACGCAAAGGAACACTATAACTTTATTATTCAGGCCATATTTGCTTTCCTTTGTCATGTATGAAAGTACTGGCCTTGGTTGGAGAAAGTGACCTGTCGCTGTGCAACAAATTTGTCGCCATTTTCCGCCGTGTTTTGTAAATAAAACGTGTTTACTACCCACACATACAAAACGATGCTGTTGGTTCTTTTTATTTTCTTATTGTTTGATTCATGCTTAGCAGTTTAGTATGCTTTGTTTTCTCCTCAATTCAATGGATGGCTATAAAATAAGCATTTAAATGTGAAGGTGTTAAAATTACCCATGATCTGAGCTGTTCACATGTTCAACATGCGTTTTACGGTTGCTTCGCTTTTCTTCTTGAATAGAGAGCGACAGATTTAGAACCGACTCAAGGCGGATGGGAAATGACGTAAAGATACATTTGACGTAATGCGAGTGACGCAATTTCACTTGATTTTTCGAACTTAGGTAATTTAGATTTCAAGTGAGCGGGTCGGCATTTCACACTCAGGATGGGCGGTACCTTGCTGTTCCGTAAAGCACCCACCGACAAAACTCGCTTATCGGTATTTTTGTAGATAAAGAGAGTATTATCTGACAGCATTTGAAGTGTCATTCTGTAGAATAAATCACGCTGATATTGTTGATTTAAATTTTTAATTTGTTTTGTCCATTTTTAGCTTGATAAACAAAAAGGGTCCCTGCCTGAACGTTATAACATTTAACAGGCCACCTAGAATCCGTCCTGATTGGTCAAAAAGCCATATGGGGCACTGAATTGGTAATAATGATGTATAAAGTATATCATGGCGAAGTGCCCATCTATATTCAGGACCTATTTCACAGAGTCACCAAAAGGTACGGGTCGATCAATTTTCTACCATCAATACCCAGGATTGATTTGTTCAAAACTAGTCAAGCCTTCTCTGGCGCTATGGTGTGGAACTCCATTCCGTCTGTAATAAGATCATTAACCTCACTAAAGAGTTTTAAACAAGCTCTGCATAATCATTTTATGTCTACCTAGATGGCTATACTAGTCTTAACATGACTGTGCAAGTAGCTGTCGACAATTGGCAAAGCTTTATGAATTACACAAATATGTTCTTTATTATATGTATTATGTGAAATTTATGTTGCGATTTTCCATCATCATCAACATCATCATCATCATCATCACTTGATCATGGTCATCATCATCATCATCATCATCATCAACATCAACATCTTCATCATCATCATTTACACCATATAATCATTATTAGCATTAGTGTAAACGTTGGTATCGTGTGAATTTTACCGTCGATCACTTTACATGTGTAACCTCAATTAACATGTTGCATGTTTCGCTTTCGATTTGTATGTTGCTTACTTTGTCATTTTGTTGTTTATGTTTATTTGCTTGTTTGCTTACTTGTCGATTGTTTGCTGGTTCGTTCGTTTACTTTGTTTCTTTGTCATGTTGCTTCACTTGTTTATCATTTATTAGACATTTGTATTATTGCAAACGGAACGAACGACTCGACTCACTGTGATCATCCCGGCTTCCCAGGTAAACGGCAGTGTGGTGGCGGTGGCTGTGAACCGCTCGGATCAGTACATCTACAGTTCTGTAGACAGCCTGACAGGGGTGACGGTGACCGCCAGCAAGCGCGTGCTGGTGTTGAGCGGTCAGTATGAGGGTCTGGATCCGGACACGGCGCTGGTGGAGCACGTGCCGGCTGACGTCACATGGGGCAAGCACTACATCTTCGCTGTGCCTTTCGAAAGCACCAAGGCTGACGTGCTTCTCGCCTGCTACAGTGAGTGCAACCAGCGAACTGAACTGAACTGAACTTTATTTTACAGGAATGAAGATGTAAGGCTGGGCTTTTTTTACATTTAGTCAAGTTTTGACTAAATGTTTTAACATAGAGGGGGAATCGAGACGAGGGTCGTGGTGTGTGTGTGTGTGTGTGTGTGTGTGTGTGTAGAGCGATTCAGAGTAAACTACTGAACCGATCTGTATGAAAATTGACATGAGAGTTCCTGGGTATGAAATCCCCAGACTTTGTTTCATTTTTTGGATAAATGTCTTTGATGTCGTCATATCCGGCTTTTTGTAAAATTGATTGACATTTTTGTAAAGCAATCTTCGACGAAGGCCGGACTTTGGTATTGCATTTCAGCTTGGAGGCCTAAAAATTAATTAATGACTTTGGTCATTAAAAATCGAAAAATGTAATTACATTTTTGTTTATATAAAACGATCCAAAATTACGTGCATGTAATTTTTCATCATGTTCTAATTCCAAAAACATATAAATATGTTATATTCGGATTAAAAACAAGGTCTGAAAATTAAAAATATAAAAATTATGATTAAAAATAAATTTCTGAAATCGATTTAAAAACAATTTCATCTTATTCCTTGTCGATTCTCGATTAAAAAAACATATAGATATGATATGTTTGGATTAAAAACACGCTCAGAAAGTTAAAACGAAGAGAGGTATAGAAAAGCGTGCTATGCAGCACAGCGCAACCACTACCGCGCCAAACAGGCTCGTCAATTTCACTGCCTTTTGCACGAGCGGCGGACTACGGTCATTGTGAAAAAAATGCAGTGCGTTCAGTTTCATTCTGTGAGTTCCACAGCTTGACTAAATGTAGTAATTTCGCCTTACGCGACTTGTTTAATTTGTTTTACAATCTGTCCTTGCGACGAACAAACACACAATACATTCAAAAGCGCGCTATCCATTTATGCTGAAACAGACTGTAGAGGGGTAGACAGTGTGTGTGTACTCTACAGTCTCTGGCGCAACTCCCGGTCAAAATAGGCACAAGTAAAACTGCTTTTTGGCTCACGTAAGTGTAGCCTATGCGATCGTAACTTTGTCTGTCTGTGCGTGCGTGTGTGTGTGCGTTTGTGCGTGTGTATGTCTGTGGTAGAAACTCTAACATTTGAAGACGTCACATTACATTGACGTCACATTATGACGTAAGAGGGTTAGACGTCACGCGAAGGAAGTACTGAAAGTCTCGGTCATTATTATTTTGAGCGGGCCGAAACTAGTGTACATGCAGACAGACAGATCTAGATCTAGTGTCTCGCTTTCTTGCACAGTTTCACCTATTCTCTTTCTGTGTGTGTGTGTGTGTGTGTGTGTGTGTGTATGTGTGACGGAGTGATTGAGTTTGTGTTACTGTTTGTCGATTTCTTACGTGAGCCTTGATGGCTTCGCCTCTTGTTAGAAACATTTTCATTTTCTTTTGACGAGTAGCGTAGATCCTTACTTGAGCGCCAAAGCCGGCTGCTGGTGGCTTGTTATTGTGAGAGAAACTCCCCGCCACAACAGGCGCAGTTAACTTTGTTGCTTCATTGTAACATTGTGTAAATGGGAATGAACAAATCTAGTTGTTGTTATTTACGAGTACTTACCATATTTCTTTGAAGGGGGGGGGGGGGGGGGGGTGGTCCCGTAACGCTGAAGGTATTCGGACGTTGTGCGGCCGACAACGTGTCCTTAAAGTGTAACTAAACAAGCAAAAAGGAAAAACATCGTTCAGCAACCTTTACACTTTGATATGAAGAAGGGCCTCATATACTGTCGAACTGCGAAAAAAAAAAAAAATTCTCTCACTCGGACACTGTTTTTACGGACATGTGAAGTGCGCGCCAGGAACGACAATCTTCTTAGTTTACCTGATTAATGCCCTTAATTTTTCGTTCTGGTACTTTCAGTTCCGGCTGTTGTCATCAATTTACCAAAATAAAAGATCAAACGGAGTTTTCGATTTTTATTTCATGGTTCAGAAAAATATTGCTTATTTTCTGAAGTCAACCGTTTTAGCGAATCTTTCTTTGATTCTTAAAAGTCATTTCAGATTTTTGAAAAATAGTTAACGGTTAGTAATTACCAATATATCGTAAACAAACATATCGATAGGTTTTGGTAAGAAGACACAAGTGCGATGAATGTGGTACCAGTATTTTTGTGGTAAGTAAGGATGCATTTCTTTGCTGTAAGCACATTTACACTGCACATTTAATCTGTTTAGCAACATAAACGAAAGCATGGTACAGTGCCGCTTGTTTGTGGTCTATCTTTTCGCGGCAGATGCGTAACAATTAGGGTCTCAGTTGGAAAAAGCTGCTCGGAACCAGAGCAGATTTGGCTTGGGTTCTTTGAGTGTGAATGATCGACGAGTGGCTTGACATTTTTAACGAATCATTACTGTAGCCTACTTGAAACCATCATCTGTTTCTGAATTTGTCATCAGTTATGATTGAGCAGTCTCATAGGAATCGTCCATAAAATGTTAAACCGAAAAAGGGCAGACGATTCTGAATCACACAGGCTGCTGTACAAAATCAGATCTAAAACGATATTTTGAACTGCGACGTCTGCGTAAATGCCCTGTAACAAAATACCTTGTCCTGGTCATGTGTATACACATCAGCTTCTATTGGGAAGATCAGTATTTTATATTAATCACAAATACAAGATTAGAAATAGTTCTGAAGATCGCCTTTGATTTCAGTTTCAGCGGCAAACTAGCAGATCTGTCCAAACCGGCATCGTTTCATGGTTGAAACTTGAATAATCCCAAATAGATCTGAGTGGGGGTAAGTTTTATAGTATTTCAATTTTTTCTGTGGTGAAGACTACAGTTATATGAATTTTTTGTTGTAATATTAAAATGATTGTTCTTTATTTACACAATTGAATAATTTGTATTTATTTGTTTGCAGATGACGGCATACTGAGTGCTCCAAGAACATACGCCTGCTGGCATTTTGTGTCTTTTCTGAAGACGTCGAGGCAAGCAGAAGTCACGGTCCTGGCCACACACACACAATGACATGAACAAGAAATGATATTTTTTTCATGGGCATATCCAGTATTAAAACTTTATTACCATGCAAACGCAACGATTAGAATTTAGAGAAGGTCATCGGTCACACACACACACACACACACACACACACTGGGCGGATCCGGAGGGTTCCGGGGTTTCCGGACCACTTAGGAGCCGGCCTTTGTATTCTAAGTGACGATTTTGGAAAGAAGTTGGCTAATTAGTTTGCTCAGGTTGCGCCAGATCGATCAATTGTCCTTGTGATTCAAATTTTTCTTCTTAATATATTTACTTTTTTGGAAGGTGTATTAGGGGATGTTTCTTGGCACAGATTGATCCATTTTCCTTGTTTTTCTCAACATTTGTCGGACCCCCCCCCCCCCCCCCCCCCAAGGAGGTTGAACGCTTTGCGTCTTCAACTAAACGCTTCGTGTCGTCAAATTGTCCCTAAAAGAAATTTGGAAACTCCCCCTTAAAAATGATGTGATCCGCCCCTGCACACACACAAACACACACAAATAGAGAAGTAATAAATGGATACAGTTTTTCTTTATTTAAATTACAATCAGATGTGGTCGTAGAACAGGCACTGTAAACAAAACCTAGCATGATATACCACTTGTGTGATGTTTCGGTCAATATCTTTATTTTCCTTTCAGAAATACATTGGCGTTTTGAATGTCAAGGGAAGTGATACAAATGCTGCAGCGGGCTATCAAGAACGCGAAGGCAAACAAGGTAAATACCTACTTCTGACATTAGTTTACTTATTAACTCTTTCTATACTGGCCATTATCTCCCCAGTCTCTCCCCAGAAACTGGCCATTTGCATGGGTTTGCAAAAAAATTCTCAAAAATAAACAAAACAAGATGCAGCCCTCAAACTCATAGGTTTTATTGTGAATATATTGCTAAAACATATGCCAAAGTTTGGTTTCATTGTTGTGAAAAAAAATAAAAATATGATGTCCAGAATTTATGGGTATATTTTACGCAATACGAAAAAGGGGGTATGTATTTTCACTCAGAAGCATTTTTTCTTATGAAGGCTCTGTTTGCAACAAAACTGTTTCTGTTTACTTGTATGAAGATTGTGCTAACACAAAAACATAACAAATACCAAATGATTTTCCATTTGGTGGTCATGTAAGCATTGTGAACATGTCCGAAAAATCTGATCACACACCATGTGGTCGACATGCAGACCTGAACGGCCAGTGTATGGTGGCAGAGTTGGAAAATAGGAAAAGTCTTGATGCCAATCCTTCATCAAAAACCGAAGAAAATCGTCATTGTAATAAGTTTGCTTTATTCTAAATCAAACGACTAGGATAGATGACAGACACAACGACAAACACATTCAATTCTATGTAAAACATACACAATGCGCACGTTAACAAGCTGGCCATAACAATGAGCCCATCGTGCATGAAGTGTGGGTTTGGTCGGATCAGTAGCCGTGCTTTGTCTGCGATGCTAAACATGAAATTTTGTTAAAGCGACGATTTAGCAATGTTGTTGTTGCTGCTGCTGCTGTCTGTTCTTGTCACGACATCTCGCCATATAACAGTTTTTTCCCTCCTGATTCTGAGAAGAAGCTGTTTAATTGTGATATCAGGCCTAGGAACCCGTGATTTTCACTTGGAGCATTCTCAAAGAAACTTAGCGTATGTTAAGAAAAATGAGTGTACTCCACACTTTGTCTTTTGTTGTTCGTTGTCGTTGCATGTCTACCGTTCCACAGCCACCTACTATAAGTGCAAGTGTTAAATGACGTATTTCCACAAAAGACTGCTTGCAGAGAATCATGTGATGCCAATGACAGGTAAGGACATGTGGTAATACATACTACGTTTTGGAACCAGGGAAAATGCAGCACACATTATTTATCAACCAAATTGATTGACTTGTGCACTATGACAAAAGTTTTCTTTGATCCATAAAAGGTCTTTTGACAGAAAAATTGCTCTGAACATCAAGTACCCTGCAAGTTGTCACACATTTACATTATTGAAATAAAAAGAAAACACACCAGTAACCAGGTTAGGTACGTTAATATCTATAATCAATATCTCGGCACGTTACTGCCTTCTTCGGGATGGTAAGCTGAACATTATTGAACAAAATAATCGGTTTAGATTGTATACTTTGATTCCTGAACGAAGAAGCAGAGGTACTGCATACAACTAGGACTGTAATATCAGCTTTTGCCTGAAACACACACACATACACTTATACAATTAATGCAATGTCATTGTATGAAGCCAGAACAATCACTAACTTACATAGTTGGTCACGCAATTACCCATCACTGAACAATAAATCGAAGTCGGGTGGCCGGATTCAATGACTAAAGCAGTAAAGGCTTTGAAAAAACCCTCATCACAAAACATCTCCCCCCCCCCCCCCCCCCCCCAAAAAAAAAAAAAAAAAAAATGGTTGTGTATATAGCGCAGCAAACACCATGCAGGTACAAGCAAATATTTGACAGTCATTATCCTTGTTTTATACAGCACACATGTTCTAGTTTTAATCTCTCTCTCTCTCTCTCTCTCTCTCTCTCTCTCTCTCTCTCTCTCTCTCTCTCTCTCTCTCTCTCTCTCTCTGGAAAGTAATTTATTGACCTGTGGGTTATTTGCGTTTGTATACACATTGGTGATTCGTAAACTATGTTGAAAGAGATTGTCAAACAATATTATATGGGGTGTCTTAAAAAAAATGTATATCAACAAAATCTGTCATTATTATCAGGCACACGGTTTTAACAAAGCTATGTCACGGAATGCAACATAAGTGGCTTAAAAAGTCGTGTTTTTGTGTGTGCAGGATATTCGCTAGGACAGGACCTCAAGCTGAACCAGCACAACAGCGATGCATTCTTCCATGGCTTCCACAAAAGTGTTTCACCTATAGCGGCATTGCATACAGATAGTCCAAGGAGGGTTAGGGTTACCCTAACCCTCCTTTTTAAAAATTCTTTAGACCAATTATCCCTCTGTTCCCATGTTAAACATGGAATAATTCTGGACAAATGCGAGGACGTTAGCTTTTTTTTTATTTTATTTTTTTTATCATTTTACTTATATTAAAACTTGTTTAGATTTCGATTCGTAAACCATTTACAGTAATCCTTTGTTTTTTAACTTTGTTCATCTTACCACAGTCACTTCGTTGTTTAGATTTATCATTAAATTTGTTACAATTATGCAGGAAAAATGTAGAATAAAACCAGGAGAGCTTTCGGTAGAAGATATTTCCTGTGTCAAAAGTTAATGCTTATTCTGATTGATGGGTGCTCCAAACTAAGTTATTTTGACTGCCTTATTCGAATTCATTTCCAAGACAGGGCTGAGAAGTGGAGAAGCTTAGGAGAGTATCGTAAAAATTGTCTGGGTGTTTATGCAAAACTTTCGAATATGTCAGATTTTACTTTAGAGATTTTAAATACTGTTAACTGACAGAAATGCTATAACTTCTACACCAATTGACTGGATAACTTCATATTCAGCATACTTAAACTTGATTTTATGCATGTGCAGTTCACAAAGTGGCAAATTTGTAGGTTAAATTATCTAACTTTTGCATCACCAATGACACCAACGCTTTCGTGTCTGAGGATTGCCCTGAACCTAGCTGTAACTGCATGCTTTCTTCAGGTCATCGATAGCCTGGGGGTTGAAGGGGATGTTTTTACATACTCAGACATTCAAAATAATCAAAAAGGTAAAAGCCTGAAGGGTTTAAATTAGGTAAAAATGGCTACCGCTCAATGTCAAAACTCGTTCTGTTTAGTCGACCCCCGAATTTGGAGAAAAAAAATTAAAATTGCACAAAAGTCAGACCATTCAATTTACAAAATTGCCACTTACTGGAAAGGCAGAACATAAACTGAAGTTAATGAATACCATATATAAAATAATTGGTTCAACAGATGCAGAAGTAATTTGCATGGTTGTGGTGTCCTTTTAGGGGGGGTCAACCCTGTAGAAGAGACGATTTTCTTTAATTATCAATCCGTAATATATTGTTTGTTATGCATACAAGATTAACATTGACAAATACTTCAAGACTCCTCATTGATCTTAAGAAATGTTGTGGTTTTTTTTGTTACTGACTGATTCACTTTCTATTCACTTTACTCTACATAAGTCACGACAAGAAAAGCAAGGGAGGTAATTTCTTCGGAAGAGGTAATTCTCTCCCCTCAGAACGATTGTTGTAGTTTGTTTGATTTTGTTCCCTTCTAATAAGTATTATTTAAAATAGATCTTTACATCTTGATGTGAAAGGCGCAGTACCCCCCTCCCCCCAGGATGTTAAATTCTAGGTTGTGTCCATGTAAAATCCTGATCCTAGTCAAGATCCGAGTTGGTTTTTCATGCAACTGTGCCTCTTTATGCCACTCAATTAGACATAGTCACATACTATGCAATCCATAATTGCACGAAACTAAGTACAGGAAATACGTTGTTGTCGTGTTTTTAATATTACATAATGAAATAAAAAATGTCACAACTGGTTTCGTGTTGGGCTTTCTCTCTCTGTCTGAATCTCATAATTACTTCCTTCTGAGGCCTGAAATGTGTTGCAGGCATTGTTCAGCTTACATTTATTGTTACAATTTTTGTGGATATGTTATTAAGTGTGTCTGTGTTTCTATCATTCGTTATCAGTGTGGTTAAAAAAAAAAAAAGCACACGTCAAAGTAATTTACCCTTCATCATTATCAAAACATGCAGATACAGGTAATAAATATTTGTGATACTTTAAACAAATACAATGTTTGTTTGTTGCGTCTTTTCTTTTTTTCAGAGCAAACAGTGAAACACACATCGTATTTGTTCAAACGTGTAGGCCTATATTCTGCACTTTCTAATACCCTGCATGGATCTCCAAATCAAGAATAATGAAAAGTCGTCTAATAGCCCTGCAGCACTCACACGAACATGATAGAAGCTTGCATGCATGCACCCAGGCTCGCTGTCTTCGGCTAAAAGAGCTTACCGTTGGATCTTCGCTCAGACAAATGTAGCTGTCTTGTCAGTCCACTTGCTCCTGTCGCATAGATCTGCAATGTGCAACATCATCTTTGATTAATAAGTCTGAGGCACAGACAAACACACACGCGCGCACATTTGCGAGAGAATGCACGTCAGTCTATTCAATCAAACAGTATAAAAACATACCACAGACGTGGTGGTGGAAACTGGACATTCGCCGTATAACAAACTCAAGAGATTCATTTGTGTGTGTATGTTTAATCAAAAGTTCATCTTGCGCACATTCAGTCTGTATTGTAACAGGACCCATCCCGTAAAAACTTCGAACAGATCTATTAAATTCTGAAATCCTTGACAAGTTTGTTTTTTTTCCAATCTGTATCTGACCGAAGTAAAAAAATAAAAAAATCAGCCAGTACACGCATCTACCCCCTTACACGACAATACATAATATTACATATGTGACGAAAAAAGGAATCGAGAGGGGGGAACAAGGAATAAATTAGATCCAGAAATAATTCCACTTCATCATTCCAAAATTCAAGTGTGAAGTGATCAGATACTATGGTAAAGATACGTGCTTAGTATCACAACTGAAAACACAAACCCTAGGGTTTTAAATCAAGGAAACAATTAAAGTTAAGGAAAGATCAACAGAAATGTCGAGAACATGTAAAATATTGTACTTACAATCCGTTTCGGCATGCTCTTCGAATAATAATCTCCCAGTCAGCCTCGTGCTTACGACTTCGACAGGATGTTGCCTCTCACGCTGAGCCAGTACATTTGGAGTTAATTCAAAGGCCAGAGATGCAGTACAAGCACATTAGTTAGATCCAATTCATTTACATTGCTACCTTGCCCAATTTATGGCTATTTCTGTTGGTAACATCACACATGTGGCAAGCAGTGCTTGTTGCCGACTCTGCTGGGACAGGCAGCAGACGATTTTATTTAGGAACCAAATTCTGATTGGTTAAAACATAAAACCGGAACTCAAAGTACCACTTGTTCTTTGGAAGTATCAAATCAAGAACAGATAAGCAGGTAAATCTGAAATGGGTTCAACACTTTTAAAAAATCGTAGTAAATCAGAAAACACAGTAAACGTTGGAAAAATCGTCCAGTATTGCTTCTACAGGTCTATACTGGGACAAAACATAAAGCAATTCAGTAAAGCTGACACTTCAAAATGTCTGTTTAGTTACACTTTAACATCATAATTTTACAGTCAGGGTATGACTATTCTGCCTGGGGGAAAAAATCACATCCACCAATGCGATGGGAAGAACATAATTAATGCGTGATTTGGAGCTGTATTTTTTTCTGGCACACTGCCCACAGGAACGTAGGCTTTATCAAATCCAAGGGAGTAATAAGAGACGACATGAGACGCTTCGGAAACACAGGTACTCCCTATCTTTTCCAGAAGTTTTCCAGTAGCAGCTTTGAGTGGAGAGGCACGTGTTGCTGCTGAATGTTTATCTGTAGAGGCAAACGCTGCTGAATGTTATCTGTAGAGGCAGACGCTGCTGAATGTTATCTGTAGAGGTAGACGCTGCTGAATGTTATCTGTAGAGGCAGACGCTGCTGAATGTTATCTGTAGAGGTAGACGCTGCTGAATGTTATCTGTAGAGGCAGACGCTGCTGAATGTTATCTGTAGAGGCAGACGCTGCTGAATGTTATCTGTAGAGGTAGACGCTGCTGAATGTTATCTGTAGAGGTAGACGCTGCTGAATGTTATCTGTAGAGGCAGACGCTGCTGAATGTTATCTGTAGAGGCAGACGCTGCTGAATGTTATCTGTAGAGGCAGACGCTGCTGAATGTTATCTGTAGAGGCAGACGCTGCTGAATGTCTGTAGAGGTAGACGCTGCTGAATGTTATCTGTAGAGGCAGACGCTGCTGAATGTTATCTGTAGAGGCAGACGCTGCTGAATGTTATCTGTAGAGGCAGACGCTGCTGAATGTTATCTGTAGAGGCAAATAGTGAAGACAGCGAGGTGTTGTGTTGCAGGCCCATTGGACACCCTTATCGTCCTGACGATCCAGGACTCGGGCCAGATGCTGTCCCCCACGTCCCGTGATGGCACACCCTTTGACGTGGGCCAACTGGAGGTGAGACTCTATGTTTTCAATCAACACGTCTCTACTTTCCGTGATAGGCATTCCGTTTGGTAAGACCTTCCTTAATTGAACCAAAAGGTCTTTTTACCGAAAATTCAGTGCCAAAGCTTCGTGCATTAAGCTTCGTGAAGCAGTCTCGGGACGTTGACGTCGAATTAATATCAGGCTTTACCTGCTGCGTCCGGCGCTAGTCTTGGGCGACTTCTGTCAGATATGGTTGCATGTTTGCGACACATAAACACAGGGAAATGCAACTGATAAGTAACCAAAGCAAAACCCTACAAAACTATACAGTAACAATTATACAAGAATAAAGTGGAACATTTAATTTTTAGGGATATTTTTAGTACTTAAAGAAAAAAAAACCCAGCTACACAGTACAATGATACGACCACGAAGTAAAATAATGTGAGGCCAGTGACAGTTTAAGGGGAGGTGGGCCAGTGCAAAATGGACAAATTGATCAAAACCCTTTTTTATTTTTTTGTGCAGATAATGGTCTTATAACATACCTAAAATGCAGGTGTGTCTGTGTTTTTGTCTAAAGTGTCATATGTATGTGTCAATAAAGACAATATTTGAATAGTTTATCTTCAACGTCGTTTTTCTCATGTCAGCCATTTTTGCGGCAGTTGCATCTGTGGTGTTGCGATTTCTCTGGCTGTAATTTAGCTAGAGCAATAACTTTTTGTGCAGTTTGTGCAGAATATCACATTCTGGGGGATTACGAAAGGATTTTGTTGCCATTGTATTACAGTCATAACCAGGTTATTTCAAACAAAATTTTTGCAGGGGTTACCCTAAAGTTTGACGGTTGTAACAAAGAAATGTCGACGTCCCTAACTCCAAATATAAATATAATAATCAAAATCTGCTTCGCAATCCCCTAGAGCATACTCAGAAAGATCAAATATAACAATAATTAGAAGTGTGACAATCATATCTGCTGAAATATTATTTTCCCCCTGTACTCCAGTTTTGTCTGTTTTTGACTGTTTTTGTCGCGTAAAACAAAAACCAGCAACCCAAAATACAAAAAGTGACTATCATTTATCATTGATTATTCATTACTTTCATAAAATAACATTCAAACAAAATAAAACATTCAAATTAAAAAAAACCATAGTGCACTGGCCCACCTGTAAACGACGCCCTTCGTGAGCGTCAGTTCGCCATATTAAAAACAAGACTGGTTGCGGCGGATGTTTGCTCAATTTGACAATTACTAACAGTGCTGAAATGGTTTGAGTAGGAGTGTTATGATGACAACAAGACTGTCGTAAGTGTGTCCCATGCGCATGACAGTGCTGTGGCAAATGATAGTGTTCAGACAGGCTTTAGCTATAAGCTTTTATTGAACGTCAGTGTGTCATGGCAGCATGAATGCTGCGATAACGGTGGTGTGTCTTGGTAGTGACAACACTATCATGATAGTTACTATCTTTGACATTATGGTTTCAACGTGCTAACGGGGACGTAAAGACTAGATGACAATAACCACGGTGGAGATACGTTACGCGCAAAATACGTACCCAGACGGTTGTTACGCCCGATTTTGTACAAAGAAGGCGAAAGCGGTGTGAAGGTTTGCTGGCTAAAATTTTATTACAGAAAAAGAATCAGATGCGTGGTAAAAGCAGATTAGTACACTTATGGTTGTGAATGTTTTCTGCACAAAACAGTGTTTTTGACTCACCTGAGTAATGAGAGAGTCTTTGTGTTTCAAGCTAGACCTTTGAAACTTTGCACACTTTTAGGGTCGGATGATCTCACGAATTTGGGGGTCACAGCGGGGTCATGTTCGTTTCATATAAACTTAACGTTGAGGTCATCTCGGATGTTTTTGAAGCAAGAGCTTTGAAATTTTGCACACGTCGAGGGTGTGATAAATCTCCCGACTTGACCTAATGCGTAAGTTTGATTGACCCGCGTCAAGTGTTGAGGTCACAGGGGTCATGTTCTATTCATAATAACTTAGCATTGACGTTACCTCAGACGTTATTGAAGCTACAGCTTTGAGACTTTGCACTCTTCAAGGATTTGATCATCTGCCAACGTGACCCTAGTTTGGTTGACCATCGTCCAATTTTGGGGTCACAGCGGGGTCATGTTCGATTTTTTCAGTTATTTTGGGAGCAAAAGCCTCCAAATTTCACACAATTGTAGGTGTTGGTAAATCAGCAGACATAACACAAATGTGGCTTGTTGAGTCAAAGCATAAAAATGTTTGCTGGAGAATATTTTCACCCCTGAAAATAGCCACTGAGCTATCAAGAAAGGATATACGTCTTGAGCTCTCGAGATAATCAGGCTATGATGTCATTGTTTCATTTGGTCACAGCTTATAATCTGGGGTATTTTAGTATTGGCTAGAGTATTGGTGATGACCACATGTTATGATGTATGTTATGGAGTGGTATAGCCCGGTTTTTAGACAATCATAAATGCCTCTACACAACTCTATAAATTTAGTATTTGTTTACAGACTTGAATGTAATCTGAAAAGTTGTCCGCTACCGTAGCTTACAAGGCACAAGCGCACACGCACTCACACACGCAAAAACCTGGTGTTAAATGGATCTTGACACTGCCAAGACTAATTATTATTAGTTTACAAAGCTTTTTACATCACAAAATCATTTCCGGCTTCGACCAGTACCCTAGGCCGACAACACCGCAAGAAACTCTACAGTCCAAGACGCAGACACCTTTTGGCTCAAACAAAGCAGCTTAACAGGTAAGACGAATAGGTATTCTACTGTACGTTACCCTACTGCCATCTTTCGGCCCTGCCAGCTCTCCATGCCATGGTCATGTACACCAAGCTGCAGTTGACTGGTTCAGTTCAGCCTCCGTCGATGAAACCCTCCAGTTGGAAACACTGTAAAGTTTATAGTCCATAAATCAACTTGTCTTTAGTTTCTTTCACTCGCACAATAAAAATACTCACTCGTCCAACATATTAAGCTGCATGAGCCAATATAATTATTTACACGTTAATTCCTGTTTTCTAAAGCCAAGAAAACGTTACGTAAAACCCTCACATGTTTAAGCAGTGTAGCACAATAGCTTAGGCCTACACAATAACGTTAAACACAGAACCAGTCACTCTTCTCACATGACATGAAAATATAACCGGTTTCAAACATACCTCAAAAGAGTGTAAAGCCAACATTTAGTACAGTCGCCGGCCTGGCATGAATATGAAAATGGAAGATATCACGTAGACTGATAGGGAAAGTTCGTCAGTCTTCATCCTTCTTCAGTCAGATACCTAAAACAGGAGCCCGTCTGCTAACGTGTTACGAAAAACATGAGTCGAGCTTGGCTCCTTGACGGCGACTGATTTTACAAAGTCGTTCTTGCTATGACATTGCCAGTGAGCTGTCGCCTGCATTACTTGCACGTGAAAAACCTTGTCAGTTACACAAAGGTTCAACTGCGGTCAACGCGACGGTATGCAGCCTATAGCCCTTTCCAATGTCTGACCATCGCTATAGTCTATTCTATTTACAACAATACACATTACCCCAGATACGAGTAAACCGCTTCGTAACATCACCCCCTTTCCTCAAAAGAAAATGAATTGTTGATAAAACGATGAAATTTTCTGAATCTCGATCAGAGATTATTCAAAAAGTCAAAAGAATTATATACAGGGCTCATGTTCAGAAGCTGTGTACAAAACAATATCATGAATGAAACAGCAAGCGACAACAATCATCCTCAACCCAGTCTAGACAAGATGTCTGCCTCCAGATTGTCAGTACCACAGATTGGCATGACCGAGAACTGGTATTCCTGCAACGCCAACGCCCACCTCATCAACCTACTGTTTGTGGTCTTGCTGCGTTGCAAATACGTCAACGGTCTGTGGTCAGTCTCTACGACAAAGTACCTGCCTGTCAGATAGCGTGAGAACTTATCTATCGCCCATACCAAAGCTAGACATTCCCGTTCTATCGCTGAGTACCTTGTTTCTCTGTCCAAGAGTTTCCTGCTAGCGTACATCACTGGGTGGATATGACCTTCATCATCTGTTTGCATCAACACCCCAGCAATGCCTGTTCCTGACGCATCTGTTCTGACCGTGAACGGTCTGTCAAAGTCAGGAAGAGCTACCGCAGGCTGTTCTGACAATCTCTGTTTGACGGTCTGAAATGCTGTCTCACACTGGTCAGTCCACTGGACCTTTGCTGGTTTGTTTTTCTTTGTGAGTTCAGTCAAAGGAACCATGAGCTGACTGAAACCTGGAATGTACCTTCTATAGTACCCTGCAAGTCCCACCAACGCCCGCACCTGTCTCTTTGTTCTAGGTGTCTCTAGCTTCAAGATCTTGGTGACCTTCTTGTCCACAGGCCTCATCTTTCCCATCCCTATCATGTGACCTAGGAACTCGATCTCTTGGAAGCCTACTTCCACCTTCGTTGGTCTTGCCGTCAAGCCAAACTCACCTAGTCTCGTCAAAAGCTTGTCTAGCGACTTCAGGTGTTCCTCCCAGCCTACGCTTGCCACCAGAATGTCGTCAAAGAAGCTGACGCTCCCACATTCTGCTAGTTTCAGCTGTCTCATCATACGCGCAAAGGAACTTGGAGCTGTGGCCAATCCAAACGGCATTTTCAAAAATTGGAAAAGGCCTTGGGATGTACGGAAACTAGTCTTGTGCTTGTCCTGGGGGTCTAAAGGAATTTGCCAATACCCCTTCGCAAGATCTATTTTGGTGAAAAAGTTTTTGTCCCTCAAACTCACAAACAAACTTTCCGGGTCTGGTATCGGTTCTGAATCAAAGATAGTGACCTTGTTAAGGCCACGAAAGTCTATGCAAAAGCGAACCGATCCATCAGGCTTCTTCACCAAAACAATCGGCGAACTGTATGGAGACTGTGATGGTTCTATGATCCCCAAATCTAGCATCTTCTTCACCTCATCCTCGATGACTTTCTCTGTATCGAACGGCATGGGATACTGTCTCTGATTGACAACGATGTCACCATTACGAACTGCGTGCTGTATAGTATGAACTGTACCTGGCAAATCAGTCATAATCTTCGCATGCTTGTTGATCACTGACTTCACTTGCTCAAGTCTCTCTGGTTCTAAGTCAGGGTTGTAATGAACATCCTCTACAGTCTCTGTCTGCATAGTGGGTACCACACGAACGTCAATGTTCTGCACATCCTCGTCAGGCTCTAACACTGATCCCATGATCACTGAAACTGCAGTGCTATTCTGCTTATCTCCCTGTGCTCGCCTTTCATACTTCTTGAGCATGTTGATGTGGAACATCTTCTCCTGCCCCCTTGCTAGTTCTATGACGTAATCACAAACCCCCTTCTTCTGCACTACTTTGAAAGGCCCTTTCCATTTCAAAAGAAGCTTAGAATTGTCCGAAGGCAACAAGACGAGAACCTCATCTCCAACAACAAGTGACCTGGGCTTGCTTCTCTTGTCATAGCGACCTTTAGCTTTTCCTGCAGAATCGATTAAATTCTCCTGCGCCAAAGCCATCATCTCACTCAAGGTCTCTTTCAAATCAGTGACAAACTGATGAACAATCTTTGGCTCGCTTGAACCATCCGAACCTGTCCATGTTTCAAATAGAACGCACGACGGACCTCTCGGTGTTCTACCAAACATCAATTCAAACGGTGAGTAACCGGTTGCTGTTTGCGGAATTTCCCGGTATGCGAACAAAGCTGCCGGTAAATACCGATCCCAATCTTTTGGTTTGTCAGTCATCAATCTTTTAAGCATGGTTTTCAGTGTTCCGTTGAAACGTTCGACCAAGCCGTTAGTCTGAGCGTGGTACGGAGTACTGTGAATCTGGTGAACTGATAAAAGTTTCATGACTGCCTGAAACAATTCCGACGTGAACTGTGAACCCTGATCCGACAGTATCTCACCCGGAATACCGAGACGCGAAAAAATACCCATCAGTGCTTCAGCTACCGATTCTGTGTCAATTCGCTTCAGCGGAACAGCCTCAGGATATCGTGACGCGTAATCAACAAGAGTCAAGATATATCTGTAGCCTGTATCAGAAACCGGCTGAATCGGACCAACCAAATCGATGCCTACACGCTGAAAAGGTGTCTCGATCACTGGCAATGGTTGCAATGGAACCCGAGGAATCTTACCCCTAGGGACTGTGCGTTGACACTTGTCACACGTTTGACAGTACTGATGTGTCTCCTTCCAATAACCAGGCCAATAGAAGTACGGGTGAAGCCTCTTGAAAGTACTGTGTGAACCCATGTGACCTCCAAAAATACCATCATGAACCGCTATCAGTACGGACTCCCGAAGCGGTTTCGGTACCACTAACTGAGTAGTACTGGCCTGACTATTGGACCTATAGAGAAGACCATCCTTCATGACAAAAGTCTGACCGTTCACGCTAGTGCCATTGGCAGCACGCTCGAATGACAATGACAAGGTCGCGTCTTCTTTCTGTAATTTTGCAATTTCAGTAGGACCAATGTCCAGGTTCGGCGCTCGCGCGGTCAACAACGGCCTAAACGGTCTTTGATCTTTGATCTTCTGTGCTCTGGTCTGTACCGCAGCCGCGATATCTGCCTGATCCAATTTCGCACCTGGAATTCTACCAAGAATTACGTCTGAAATAGGATTCTCTATGACGCAAGCACTGACTTTCCCCACGAAGTACGGAGTATCCAGATCAACTAGTGCTACTGGCAGTTCCACTATCTCACCGTTGAACTGTCTACAGTGACAAATCTCACCAGTCATCTGACTCTGCAATACTAGACTCTTGCGTACACCGCAGGTAGTGCAACCTGTGTCTAACATCACTTCAACTGGGTTTCCATTGAGTGTACCTTCACACAACAACAAACTGCTTTTGTCGGTTTCTCCTGCTGCTGTTTCTGATGGGTCAAAATCATGTCCACAATTTTTGCTAACAGTATAGTCCTTGCTACACACCTTGCAACACCCCTTGGCAGGAACTGACACTGATGCCGACAATATCTTGGGGCATTTTCTCCTGAAATGACCTGGTTCCTTGCAGTAGAAACAAACCTTACGTTCAAAACCCCCAGTATGAGCTCCCCTAACTGCACCCCGTGACCCAAACTGGTTTTGACCGGTAGTTTGTTTTTGTTGCTCTTGGTTAAACTTGGTGTCAGACGGTTTTCCCTGACCCCCTTTACCACCCGTGTTCTGCCTATTGTCTGTGAAAGCTACATTCGCAAACAATGCATCACTGGTTTTAGCTGACATGGTCTGAGTAGGGTGGGCTAATCTATATCTCTCAGCTACCGTGACAAACTCTTGTACAGAGCGAAGCTCTCTCTCTTTCAAGAAGACAACCAGTGATGGAGAACATGAGGCTACAAACTGCTCTCTCAGAATCAAATCAATCACTTGATCTGCCGAAGACTTGTCAACATCCGCCATCTCTAACCAACGCTGAAACAGTAACTTTGAACGACTAAAGAAAGCATCCATAGTCTCGCCACTCTCTGGTTTGGCCGCTCTGAACTTGTTTCTGTATCCGTCTTCTGTACACAAGTATCTCTTCATCAAATGAATCTTGATCTCTTCATAGCTGACCTCAACATCACGAGCTAACTCATAATACGCAGTCAAAGCTTTCCCCTTAAGGCCTGGCAAAAGAGCCGTAATCCACTGATCTTGTGGCCATCCTGCAGCTGAACAGTAACGCTCAAACCTAAACAGATATGCATCTATAGACTCATTCTTCTCATCGAATGGAAGTGGTTTGGGAGCCTGTAGAACCATCCTAGGCCTATGCGTATTCCTATTCTGAGGCTCGTCTTTCTCTATCAGAATGCCATTTTCATCTAGTTCAAGATCATCATCAGCATCTCCTCTCTCAAGTCTAGCCTGTGCCATCTTTCTATCTAGGTCTGCCTTCTCTTCAGCGATGCGCCGTGTCAACTCAAACATTCTCATGTTTTGCTCCTCCTCTATCTTCATCTTCGCTTCCATTTCTCTCTCCTCTATCTTCATCTTCGCTTTCAGTTCTCTCTCCTCCTTCATTCTATCCACTACATGACGCTTAGTTTCACGATCAGTGAGCCCCAACACTTGCGCTTCATGTAAGAACTGCTGATGTAAAACCTCAAACTCACTAGTGTCTATGGTTGCCATGACTACAGTAGTATCACTATTCACAACAACAAAATCTCTGAAAACCTTTGCAGAACAGCAAAGTTACAACAATGAAGAAATTTGAAGAAAAATGAATTCGAGTAAGACCTTGGCCTTGCAAGAATATACCAGTCAACACATCAAATCAAAAATCAAATCAAATCTGAAAATGTTACTGGACAAACAGGACAAACAAAACAATCATTCACACCCGTGTAAGCGCACGTGCCTTGAGATAGAAAACAATACTGCTAAAGGGTCAAACAAACAAACACTATTGGGCGCCAGATGTTATGGAGTGGTATAGCCCGGTTTTTAGACAATCATAAATGCCTCTACACAACTCTATAAATTTAGTATTTGTTTACAGACTTGAATGTAATCTGAATAGTTGTCCGCTACCGTAGCTTACAAGGCACAAGCGCACACGCACTCACACACGCAAAAACCTGGTGTTAAATGGATCTTGACACTGCCAAGACTAATTATTATTAGTTTACAAAGCTTTTTACATCACAAAATCATTTCCGGCTTCGACCAGTACCCTAGGCCGACAACACCGCAAGAAACTCTACAGTCCAAGACGCAGACACCTTTTGGCTCAAACAAAGCAGCTTAACAGGTAAGACGAATAGGTATTCTACTGTACGTTACCCTACTGCCATCTTTCGGCCCTCAAGATGTTGGTATGGCTGTAAGTCCTTCAGACGACTGACAAGGATGCACCAGTCCTCACGACACCGCGACCATTGCTTGACGTAGTCCTTGATCCTTCCAGTTCGTCTCGGCGGCTAACTGTAGAACCCTGCCAGCTCTCCATGCCATGGTCATGTACATCAAGCCGCAGTTGACTGGTTCAGTTCAGCCTCCGTCGATGAAACCCTCCAGTTGGAACACTGTAAAGTTTATAGTCCATAAATCAACTTGTCTTTAGTTTCTTTCACTCGCACAATAAAAATACTCACTCGTCCAACATATTAAGCTGCATGAGCCAATATAATTATTTACACGTTAATTCCTGTTTTCTAAAGCCAAGAAAACGTTACGTAAAACCCTCACATGTTTAAGCAGTGTAGCACAATAGCTTAGGCCTACACAATAACGTTAAACACAGAACCAGTCACTCTTCTCACATACGACAACATGACATGAAAATATAACCGGTTTCAAACATACCTCAAAAGAGTGTAAAGCCAACATTTAGTACAGTCGCCGGCCTGGCATGAATATGAAAATGGAAGATATCACGTAGACTGATAGGGAAAGTTCGTCAGTCTTCATCCTTCTTCAGTCAGATACCTAAAACAGGAGCCCGTCTGCTAACGTGTTACGAAAAACATGAGTCGAGCTTGGCTCCTTGACGGCGACTGATTTTACAAAGTCGTTCTTGCTATGACATTGCCAGTGAGCTGTCGCCTGCATTACTTGCACGTGAAAAACCTTGTCAGTTACACAAAGGTTCAACTGCGGTCAACGCGACGGTATGCAGCCTATAGCCCTTTCCAATGTCTGACCATCGCTATAGTCTATTCTATTTACAACAATACACATTACCCCAGATACGAGTAAACCGCTTCGTAACAATGTCATAGTGTCTGAAATGACCGGCACGGTTGGCCTTGTGGTAAGGCGTCCGCCCCGTGATCGGGAGGTCGTGGGTTCGAACCCCGGCCGGGTCATACCTAAGACTTTAAAATTGGCAATCTAGTGGCTGCTCCGCCTGGCGTCTGGCATTATGGGGTTAGTGCTAGGACTGGTTGGTCCGGTGTCAGAATAATGTGACTGTGTGAGACATGAAGCCTGTGCTGCGACTTCTGTCTTGTATGTTGGGCACTTTATATGTCAAAGCAGCACTGCCCTGATATGGCCCTTCGAGGTCGGCTGGGCGTTAAGCCAACAAACAAACAAACAAAATAGTGTCTGAAATGAGATCACCTTTTGATTTCATAGTGTCTGAATTGAGGGCAGAAAAGTGTCTGACTACACATATTTTGTCTTGGCCAAATCAATTTCAGTGGTCCAGATTTTATTATTCCAGCGAAGCTGGAGGTATCCCACAAACGCTCCTGGGTAACTCCAGCGTCACTGACGTGGCATTCGCACAAAAACCCCAGACATTATTCGCCATAAAATTAATAGTCATGATGCTTTTATAAACTCAAATTTGTGCCGATTTCCCCAAACATGACAACCTTCCTACCCAAGGTGAAAAATGTTGAGGTAAAAAAAAGCTAAGGGTACTTAACTTGAGTTTGAAAATACGTCACTGACGTGGCAAAAATGCTCACCTACATTTCACTCACAAAGCGAAATTCTAAAATTCTATGAGATTAGCCAACTAAATCATGTGATTTTGTTAGATCATAGTCAAGACATATCATACTTTATGAAATATGAAAGAAATTGCAAATATCAAATGTATCCTTCTGACTAGCGGTTAAATATGTAGCGTCACTGACGTGGCACTTGAGCCCATGAAATAATGTTTCTGAAACTTGGCACACATGTAATGACACCATTTTTTTGCAAAGTGTACAAAGTTGCGTTCATGTCACTTTTGTTTCTAGGACGTTACGAACGTTTGCAAATTTTTAACGGAAAACCGTTACAACGTCCATTCTCGGGTTCTGTTTGCTCCAAGTACTAGCGCGAATCCAGATGAGGGTCTTTGTCATCGTTCTGTGAAATTTGGAGAGGCTGCTATTTGTAGTTTTAGATTTATTGCATATCAACTGCAGCTACCCAGCATAAACACCACAAAAACCCTGGATTTGTTGCTGTTTTTACGTTTAGTCAAGTTATGACTAAATGTTTTAACATCGAGGGGGGAATCGAGACGAGGGTCGTGGTGTATGTGTGTGTGTATGTGTGTGTGTGTGCGTGCGTGTAGAGCGATTCAGACCAAACTACTGGACCGATCTTTATGAAATTTGACATGAAAGTTCCTGGGTATGATATCCCCATACGTTTTTTTCATTTTTTTGATAAATGTCTTTGATGACGTCATATCCGGCTTTTCGTGAAAGTTGAGGCGGCACTGTCACGCCCTCATTTTTCAACCAAATTGGTTGAAATTTTGGTCAAGTATTGTTCGACGAAGCCCGGACTTCGGTATTGCATTTCAGCTTGGTGGCTTAAAAATTAATTAATGACTTTGGTCATTAAAAATCTGAAAATTGTAAAAAAAATATGTTTTTTATAAAACGATCCAAATTTACGTTCATCTTATTCTCCATCATTTGCTGATTCCAAAAACATATAAATATGTTATATTTGGATTAAAAACAAGCTCTGAAAATTAAATATATAAAAATTATGATCAAAATTAAATTGTCGAAGTCATCTTATTCCTTGTCGGTTCCTGATTCCAAAAACATATAGATATGATATGTTTGGATTAAAAACACGCTCAGAAAGTTAAAACGAAGAGAGGTACAGAAAAGCGTGCTATCGTTCTCAGCGCAACTACTACCCCGCTCTTCTTGTCAATTTCACTGCCTTTGCCGTGAGCGGTGGACTGACGATGTTACGAGTATACGGTCTTGCTGCGTTGCATTGCGTTTAGTTTCATTCTGTGAGTTCGACAGCTACTTGACTAAATGTTGTATTTTCGCCTTACGCGACTTGTTCAGGATTGTGGTCACTCTCTTTTACACGCTAGATCAGCCTGACTGCGCGACGGATTTGAACGAAATGTTAGGTAAGATACCAAATAAACTTTCGGATGTAAAAAATGTAAAATATCATTCAGTTTAAGTCACTGTTTCGACGGTTGAAAGTGAGTCATGCCGTCAAAAAACGCCATTTTTATATTTAGTCAAGTTTTGACTAAATATTTTAACATCGAGGGGGAATCGAAACGAGGGTCGTGGTGTATGTGCGTGCGTGTGTGCGTGTGTGTAGAGCGATTCAGACTAAACTACTGGACCGATCTTTATGAAATTTGACATGAGAGTTCCTGGGTATGAAATCCCCGAACGTTTTTTTCATTTTTTTGATAAATGTCTTTGATGACGTCATATCCGGCTTTTCGTGAAAGTTGAGGCGGCACTGTCACGCCCTCATTTTTCAACCAAATTGGTTGAAATTTTGGTCAAGTAATCTTCGACGAAGCCCGGGGTTCGGTATTGCATTTCAGCTTGGTGGCTTAAAAATTAATTAATGACTTTGGTCATTAAAAATCTGAAAATTGTAAAAAAAATTAAAAATTTATAAAACGATCCAAATTTACGTTTATCTTATTCTCCATCATTTGCTGATTCCAAAAACATATAAATATGTTATATTCGGATTAAAAACAAGCTCTGAAAATTAAATATATAAAAATTATTATCAAACATTTTTTTTCGAAATCAATTTAAAAACGCTTTCATCTTATTCCTTGTCGGTTCCTGATTCCAAAAATATATAGATATGATATGTTTGGATTAAAAACACGCTCAGAAAGTTAAAACGAAGAGAGGTACAGAAAAGCGTGCTATCCTTCTCAGCGCAACGAATACCCCGCTCTTCTTGTCAATTCCACGGGCACTTTCTTTGCCACGAGCGGTGGAGTGACGATGCTACGAGTATACGGTCTTGCTGCGTTGCGTTGTGTTCAGTTTCATTCTGTGAGTTCGACAGCTACTTGACTAAATATTGTATTTTCGCCTTACGCGACTTGTTTAGGGTAGGCGTGGTCACGGACCTGTGACGTCATACCCAAATATTACTCAGATTCCAGAAACACATTTTTCAGCAGAAGAAAGACTGATCTTCAAATACACGTATATTTCTGACCAAAAAACTGCTCTAAAACACTGAAAAAATATCCTTAACTTTTTGTGCTCAGTGTATGTACCGAGCAAGTTTTGTGCAAATCGGTTTGTATTCAAGTGTGTAGCACGAACACAAAAAACCGCAATTTTGCGCAAAATCATGGGGTTTCCTTACCTTAAGCGAAGAGTTTGAGTCAGTAGAATAGTTTGAATCAAGGATAAAGTGAGAATGCTCACTTTTCCGTGTTGCCTGTGTGACAGTTCGGCAAGAAGAGCCTGGTGACGCTGACCGGAACGAAACCGTTCCAGGTGTTGTTTATGCTGACCACTCCCTACATGCCCAGCGTCTACACGGGGATGGGCGCTACCATGTACCGCGTGCACTCCCTGGTCACCGTGGCCGCTGTGGAGCAGTACTACGCCGACCCCTGCGTCTTCGTCCAGCTCAACCGCTTGCTCGGCATGGTCAGAAATACTCCTGGCATGAATGGGGGAGGGGGGGGGGGGGCTTGGGAATGAGGGTAGATAACATCAGTCCATGCGTATTTTGCGGCGCACGAAGGCTGAATATTAAAGACCACAGTCGGCGCGTGATTAGTCCACGTGCGGTGGGCTTGGGCGGCTTACGTCAGCTGTAAGTTGAACACAGCTGCGCATTTCTGGACGCCAACACTTGGTGATGATGCTGAGGGGGAGTTGTATAAAGCATGTGCCTTTCTTGTTGAAGCTCAAAATGTGCAGCTTCACGTACTTCCAAGTTTTCCTCCCGTTATAGTGAGAGGTTGCTTGATTTGTGTCAGATTTCAAGGTCACAACAAGGTCAAGTGCGGGTTAACAAGGGAACTTGAAAATATCACTTTCTTGAAGAATATTAACGTTTTTGAAACAAATAGCTCTGAAACTTACTTATAAGTTTTCATGACCCTTACGCATTCTACAGATTAGACTGCCTTAAGTCACCTGTCAAGGTCACATTGGTATCGCTTAGTGTCTGCACCTTCACTGCAAAAGGGAGGCGATCGATTGTTTGCTCTTGTTTTAAACAAAATTGTGTTCAGAATTCTTCGCATGAAACAATTCAAAACATACAACTAGGACACGCACCCAAGCAAATGCTTATTTTACGTGACCAGAACAATACTAAATTACACACATTTTCATAATGGCGGAAATAACAAATACAGGCTTAACGCCCAGCCGACCACAAAGGGCCATATCAGGGCGGTGCTGCTTTGACATATAACGTGCGCCACACACAAGACAGAAGTCGCAGCACAGGCTTCATGTCTCACCCAGTCACATTATTCTGACACCGGACCAACCAGTCCTAGCACTAACCCCATAATGCCAGACGCCAGGCGGAGCAGCCACTAGATTGCCAATTTTAAAGTCTTAGGTATGACCCGGCCGGGGTTCGAACCCACGACCTCCCGATCACAGGGCGGACGCCTTACCACTAGGCCACCGTGCCGGTCTCTACAAATAGGTGGCAAAACATTCACAGATTTAACCAACTGGGTAATAATAATGTCTATACATGTACTTGTGGTGGCTGTTACACGTGTCGGCGTCTTTACAAGTTGACAGAGCTGGTGCGCATGTAAAATATTCAAAAGTTCCGCGATGGAAAGTTCAGTATGTCGACGTTGAAATCGCCCAGGATCACAAATCTCAATAACTGGTTGTTCACTCGCTTTAAACTTTCATCAATTAAGGGGAGGTGGGCCAGTGCACTACCTTTTTTTTTATTTTGAATGTTTTATTGTGTCTGAATGTTATTTTATGAAAGAAATGAACAAATGATGACAAAGAATAGTCACTTTTTGTATTTTCGTTTGCTGGTTTTTGTTTTACGCGACAAAAACAGTCAAAATACAGACAAAAGTGGAGTACAGGAGATACACGGATTTTCATCAGATGTGATTGTCACACTTCTAATTATTGTTTTATTTTATCCTTCTGGGTATGCTCTAGGGGATTACGAAGCAGATCTTGTTTATTATATTTATATTTGGAGTTAGGAACACTTCTTTGTTACAACTGTCAAACTTTAGGGTAACGCTTGCGAAATTATTTTTTGAAATAATCTGGATATGACTATAATAAAATTTCAGCAAAATCCCTTCGTAATCCCCCAGAATGTTATATTCTGCACAAACTACAAAAGAAAATATTGCTCTAGCTAAATTACAGCCAGAGAAATCGCGTAACCCAAGACGTAACCGTAGGCAAAATGGCTGAACTGAGAAAAACGACATTGAAGATTGAACACCACAGAAACACTATTGAAACAGACATACAAGGACAAAACTGTGTTATGAATGAACAGCTTAGTTTATTTGAATTGCAAACTACTTAGCCTTTAGCACGCCAGCAGCGAATTTATGCGTCCATCCCTTCTTTCCCTCTGTCAACCAGCATGGGGATACTGCTCCAGCGCTAAACGTGTATCAATGACCCGATTCTCGTTTGTATTTGCATGCGAGAATAACGGTATTTTTAACGGTAACTTACTTGAGCCAGAACGAGGCTTATTTCCTTCCGTTATCTCGTCGTGTCTTATGCGCTGAATTTGTTGGTCGAAGTTTTCTGCTTTTGTTTTTACATCGATACAGTACTTTGGTGCTTCGACAAGCAAGATGGAGGATGATGAGTTTGAAACTTTCGTTTGAGTTGTTTTTTGACAACAAATCGTACGTGGAATCTGAACGATTTACTGAGGAAGCTCTTCGCAATGAACTGTGTATCGCGGTGAAGAAAATGACACAGTGACAGTGACGGAATTTACGAAAGTGCAGATTGATACAAACAGTTGCTGATCCAGTTTCGTTCGTGAAATGGCAGGCCCAGCAAACATTACCGATAATCTGAATGATGTTGGATACTTTCTCCTGTTTTTGTTTTTTTGCGTAGCAAATGCTCGACTTGCTTGTCGAGGAGATACTGCTCAGAAACTGACTCAAATTCAGCGCAAAGCAAGCCAGTGCCTAGACGTAAAAAGTCTGCGCCATGCATGGCGTGTTCGGAAATGGCGACCTGTGGATCTGCGTGGAGATCAAAGCTTTCCTCTGTATCGGAAACACCGGCAGAATCCAAACTTTGGCCTAACTACTTGTTGTTGCTAACCGAACTAATAAAGACATTGTCCTCTTTCTTATTTCGAGCCATTGTTATCGTATCAAAGGTTGTTTCTCAAGGAAAAATTCGCTTTCGGTTGTCACCGATCGTTTGATGTGTAACCAGGATGTTGTAAAACCGAGTGAACTTCGGGTGTTCCCGTCATGGCCGAGAGTCTCTTCGGTAGTTTCCGTATGCAAAATTCGTAAGCTGAGCATGCGCACTCACAAAGTAAACTGGTTCCCGATTTCGGTTTATGAAACGAACCAATGGATGTCGAGTACCTTCCAAATAAGGACATTTCCGTTCGATTACGATTGCTGCCTTTGCAACGGACTAGTGGCTGAGTGAATGGAACATTCATCAAAACACTGATGTCATGTTATAGGTCAAGAGCTGCTGCGCAGTTTCGTATGTCGTGAATGCACTGTTTTGCTGTGGACAAAGCCGTAACTAGCCTTTGAAATGAGACATTTTTTGGCGGGGGAATATCGACTACAGAAGACAATCAATACCACACATGTTCACATGTTGTCTGTATTGACAGATAAATAGGACACTTTTGACAAAAACACTGACACACATGGATGATAGGTAGGTTATGGAACAATAATCTGCAAAAATATCAAAAACAGTTTTTTGAACAATTTGATCAATTTGCACTGGCCCACCTGCCCTTAAATCCCAATAATGAATATTTGCACTGGGTGGGCGATAGAATGAGCCAATCAAAATGCCAACATGGCTCAACTTTGTCTCAATCCAGACTGCTTCAAGACCATCAACTTGGAGATCAGGTCGGGGTTTACAATATAAATAATTCTTAACGTAAATGGCCACGCCTCCATGAGGATCACCTGGACGGTCGAGGCGTACAGGAGGATTACAATTAGGTATACTTAAAGAGGAATTATCATCTGCAGGTGACAATCATGTCTCAGAAAGTGTTAACATACCATGCTGCTGAACTTCAGGTTGTAACAAATCAATTTTATTCCTTAAACTTCTAACGTTAATGTGTACCACCGTGACTTTATTTTCATCTGGGCCTGGATTTTTCTCAACATCACTGGCTAAATAAAGTGATGTCCGGGCAAACAGTTTATCTACATAATTATTCTCTTTATCATAAATATCTCTGCTAACAAGACGTTCAGTTCCACGTTTCTTAGCCCTAAGGAAGCTGGCAAAGAATAAAAAGGTACACAACGATAGCGTGACACGGTTTGAACCTTTACAAAACAACAAAATCAAAAATGGTAATACAATATTTTTGCACAAAAATGACAATTTGCGACAAAGAACCACTGTCCTTCCATAAAAGCACCCAACTCTGGCTCTGTACAAACTTAAACTAAGTGACATTTCCTAGCAGAACTGAAAACAGTGGAATATAGCCAAGAGAATTAAGGGTGTATTTACATGTCTTCTGGATGCATCTCGCGCTTCGGTGAAAGAAAAAGAGAATGACAGAAGTCGTGGTTGCTAAGGGGAGGTTTGAAACAAACAAAAAGTCAAAACATGCGGTACAGAGTTAGTTTTGAAGAGTTGGTTTCCATGAGGAATCGAAAGGGTGGCTCTGTAAGTAAAATACTTAAAATCGAGTGTATCTGATTTATCCAATGTAGAGAGATTAAGACATGTGTCACAACAGACTGGGAAAAAAAGCTGAGCTTTACAATATTTTGTAATAGAGTGCCAACATGAAGCAGCGTTCAGTGGTAATGATTTTATAAGTACTGTATAAAATCAGGGGAATGCATCGTCCGGAGTTGTTTAAAGCATGTTAACAATAACGACAGGATATGTTGGGGCACATGCAGACACGCATCGACTCGAGCGCTCACTCGCGCGCACGCACAAGCACGTACAACAAGCATTCTGAAATGGTCACCTACGAACACAGCCACACACATAGTTCGCACTGCCGCCCACAGTCTTAGCCACACAGCCACACACACACACACGCACACGCACACACACAAACACACACACACACACACACACACACACTCACACTCACACACACTCACAAACATTAATCATCATAACAATTCATTACACTGTATGTCACGTGCCGTAATTCCATTATTTCCATGAGCTTACCATCCCGAAGAAGGCAGTAACGTGCCGAAATATTGATTATAGATATAAACGTACCTAACCTGGTTACTGGTGTGTTTTCTTTTTACATTTAGTCAAGTTTTGACTAAATGTTTTAACATAGAGGGGTAATCGAGACGGGGGTCATGGTGTATGTGTGTGTGTGTGTGTGTGTGTGTGTGTGTGTGTGTGTGTGTGTGTGTGTGTGTGTGTGTGTCTGTCTGTCTGTCTGTGCGTGTGTGTGTGTAGAGCGATTCAGACCAAACTACTGGACCGATCTTTATGAAATTTGACATGAGAGTTCCTGGGAATGATATCCCCGGACGTTGTTTTCTTTTTTTCGATAAATAACTTTGATGACGTCATATCCGGCTTTTTGTAAAAGTTGAGGCGGCACTGTCACACCCTCATTTTTGACTCACATGCGAAGCAAAAGTGAGTCTATGTACTCACCCGAGTCGTCCGTCCGGAAAACTTTAACGTTGGATATTTCTTGGACACTATTCAGTCTATCAGTACCAAATTTGGCAAGATGGTGTATGATGACAAGGCCCCAAAAAACATACATAGCATCTTGACCTTGCTTCAAGGTCAAGGTCGCAGGGGCCATAAATGTTGCCTAAAAAACAGCTATTTTTCACATTTTTCCCATTTTCTCTGAAGTTTTTGAGATTCAATACCTCACCTATATATGATATATAGGGCAAAGTAAGCCCCATCTTTTGATACCAGTTTGGTTTACCTTGCTTCAAGGTCAAGGTCACAGGAGCTCTTCAAAGTTGGATTGTATACATATTTTGAAGTGACCTTGACCCTGAACTATGGAAGATAACTGTTTCAAACTTAAAAATTATGTGGGGCACATGTTATGCTTTCATCATGAGACACATTTGGTCACATATGATCAAGGTCAAGGTCACTTTGACCCTTATGAAATGTGACCAAAATAAGGTAGTGAACCACTAAAAGTGACCATATCTCATGGTAGAAAGAGCCAATAAGCACCATTGTACTTCCTATGTCTTGAATTAACAGCTTTGTGTTGCATGACCTTGGATGACCTTGACCTTGGGTCAAGGTCACATGTATTTTGGTAGGAAAAATGTGTAAAGCATGTGAGTCGTATGGGCTTTGCCCTTCTTGTTCAATCAAATTTTGGCCCAGCAATCTTCGACGTGAATTGAGCACTACCCAATCAGAACAACCAGCACAGGGGTAAAAAGACAAAGGCCAACAAATAGGTATTGAAAGCTAGAAGGTTGCACAGGTATGCAAAACATTTTTGTGTATCCATTTTTATATTTAGTCAAGTCTTGACTAAATATTTTAACATCGAGGGGGAATCGAAACGAGGGTCGTGGTGTACAAGTGTATGTGCGTGTGTGCGTGTGTGTGTGTGTGTGTAGAGCGATTCAGACTAAACTACTGGACCGATCTTTATGAAATTTGACATGAGAGTTCCTGGGTATGAAATCCCCGAACGTTTTTTTCATTTTTTTGATAAATGTCTTTGATGACGTCATATCCGGCTTTTCGTGAAAGTTGAGGCGGCACTGTCACGCCCTCATTTTTCAACCAAATTGGTTGAAATTTTGGTCAAGTAATCTTCGACGAAGCCCGGGGTTCGGTATTGCATTTCAGCTTGGTGGCTTAAAAATTAATTAATGACTTTGGTCATTAAAAATCTGAAAATTGTAAAAAAAATTAAAATTTATAAAACGATCCAAATTTACGTTTATCTTATTTTCCATCATTTGCTGATTCCAAAAACATATAAATATGTTATATTCGGATTAAAAACAAGCTCTGAAAATTAAATATATAAAAATTATTATCAAAATTAAATTGTCCAAATCAATTTAAAAACACTTTCATCTTATTCCTTGTCGGTTCCTGATTCCAAAAACATATAGATATGATATGTTTGGATTAAAAACACGCTCAGAAAGTTAAAACAAAGAGAGGTACAGAAAAGCGTGCTATCCTTAGCGCAACTACTACCCCGCTCTTCTTGTCAATTTCACTGCCTTTGCCATGAGCGGTGGACTGACGATGCTACGAGTATACGGTCTTGCTGAAAAATGGCATTGCGTTCACTTTCATTCTGTGAGTTCGACAGCTACTTGACTAAATATTGTATTTTCGCCTTACGCGACTTGTTGTTTGCTCTTCTTGTTCCTCAACAACCTCTCCACGGACATTTAAAGGTTGTGTGCGTTATTTCCTCTGCAGACACAAGTGGCGGGACGACCTGCCAGCAAACCTGAGCCGCTGGGTGGAAACATCCCCTGTGCCCTGAACATGAAAGTGGGCAGCTTTTGGGTCTGTCCCGCGCTGGAAAAGTCCCGCAATGTGGGCATAAATCTGAAAGCCAAGCAGAACACTTCACGTCGCTTCTTTCACGAGCACTTCATCCTCAAGCGATTCGAAGCTGCGTAGGGCTCACAACAAACAATCGAACTAACAAACAAACAAACAAGCAAGCAAACAAACAAGCAAACAAACAAATAACCAAACGAACAAAAATAATTAGGAACGCGCGTCGGTGCAGCACGAGAAAATTACTCCCACGAAATGTTTACTCCTGAGTAAACTTTTGGAACGAAAATGTCACTCCCCTTACCAAAAGATTACTTCCCCATTACACGAGAAAATTACTCCCCACGACAAGGTGTACTCCGAGTAAAAATTTCGTACAAAAATGTTACCCCCCTTAACAAACAAATTACTCCCCCCTAGCACGAGGAAATTACTCCCCACGACAGGTGTACTCGGGAGTAAAAATGTCGTACAAAAATGTTACTCCCCTCACACAGTTTGCAAGAGGTTATTTTTTCCGTTACAACAAATTATTCCCCTTATTACTAAGAATGTAATCCCCGTTGGTGCGAAGAATTTCGTCTACTCTCATTTTGCAACAGACTATTACGTCATACTAGCACCAACAGTAATTATGATAACAGTTATCAATGTGAAAGTTAATATTTATTATTGTTGGGTTTTTTTTGTGATTTTTTTTTCCTTTTCTAATATTTATTATTGATATTGACTTTTATCCCTCAAAATTACAGAAACCACAAAGAGATAAACTACAAATATGTTTGCACTTCTATACAGTCGAAAGAGTGAGCCTAAAATGATTACTCATATTTTCTTCTTCTTCTTCTTCTTCTTCTTCTGCGTTCCTGGGCTAAAACTCATTTTGAATATATATAGGTTACACACTTTGAGTCCTGGATATCTTGATCATTTTCCCATGGGTCGATTTTTTGGTATTCCCCAGCCTCTGGCTCAGTTCGACAACCACAGTTTTCCCCCCTTCTTGTTTTTCATTTTTCTCAGAAATACACTGTTTTTGAGTTTTATTTTGTAAATGTTTGGTAAAACATAATATGAAATTGTTGTCCTAGTTGAGCGAATTTACATTTATTGTTTGAATCACATTTCATAACTTATATTTAGAAAATAATGCAGGTGTTCCTAATCAATACGTTTTAGAAAGGTGACGAATTGTGTTTGCAGAATGTATATTATGTTTGCAAGATTTAACGAGCCCCAGCCCAAAAGAGTTACACGAGTTAATTTTTTAAATATTGAACTGCGAGCGAGAGCGAGCTGTTCACTATGTGAAATAGCAACGAGTGTAAACATGGTACGACACAGAGAGCCGTGTAGTATTCTGTTAAACCTACAAACTGTACCTACGTGTAAGTTACTGTAAATGTCCTGCAGTCGAGGCAGCTAAATAGAAGATGCTGGTTTTTGGAACATCGATCTCTTCTACAGCCTCGTGCAATCTATTTACGTCAAAGCAAAGAAACGTCACTCTGAAAGTGTGGCGTGACGTGTTAGTTCTAAAAATTCATCGAGGGGAATTAGCGAGCGCAATTTTTTTTTATAATGACGTTTGTCTCGGTGACTTTGGCATCATAAGCAGTGGAAAAACAGGTCCCTACCAGACTTGCTTGACATGACCTGATTTACATGATATACTGTATATCATGTATTACACGCGTGTGATTTGAACGATTACTATCTCACGAGTGTCTCTCTCAAGTATGTAGGATAAACTCTAGTACACATGGAACACACAGCGTATTCACCTCAAGCAGCTCATGGGATCAACAGAAATCAGCGCATAAATTTGATTCGTCGTAAATGAAGCTCAAACACAGGAGCTATTCAAGTTTTCACAAAACATTTTCAACTAGACTTGGAAATTCAGATGAGGGTTGTGACGTATGTGAGAGAGAAAGCATGTGTGTGTGTGTGTTCCGGAACCCAACCCCTGGAAAAAGCATGTACCTTGCTTTGACTTTTACTAGTCAGTTTAGCACCAAAACAATGCCGCTCTTAACCCTCAAAACAAGGCCCAGAATGCACCAGATTGCACAGATGTTAACCGTTTTTCAACAATTTTCCGGGGGAGCATGCCCCCGGACCCCCCTAGTTCAGCAGGCGCGCGCTTGTGGCTTCGCCACTTCGCTGATTTGCCCCCCCAAAAAAGGAGGAACCCCCCCCTTACAACTCATTTGGTCCGGCCCTGTGTGTGTGTGTGTGTGTGTGTGTGTGTGTGTGCTTTTGGAGCAATTTCCGGACAACTACTTGGCAGATCTTAATGAAACTTTACATACACATTATTCGAGGTGACATCCCCAGACTTGATTATCCGGTTTTTCAACACTGTTCAGGCAGTACTGTCACGACTTCATTTTCTAAACAAACAAACAAGCACACACAAAAAAACCACACAAAAAACCCAATAAAAACAGATCTAACAACAAGTTGAGAAAGAACAGGTCAAGCAAAAAATCAAACATCCAAACCAACTAACAACATTGGTTAAAATTTAACCAATGTTGTTAGTTGGTTTGAGTGTTTGTTTATTTGCTTGACCTGTTCTTTTAATCTCTTACCAGCAACTCATGTTCGTGAAAGTGTGCGTGCGAGGGTGTGTGTATGTATCTGTAGTAGGGGAAGGGCTCCTTATATGGACCGGATACTAGAATGTGGACCACCTCCTGTTCTGACAAACTAACGGCTCAAAAGCGCTCAAAACAGTTTCATTCGCTGTATTCACCCTCTCTAGATAACTTATACATGTCAAAACAGTTTCAGAAACACAAACCTCAAAACCGTTAGGCTTTTTCGCTTTTTACATTTAGTTAAGTTATGACTAAATGTTTTACCATAGAGGGGGGAATCGAGACGAGGGTCGTGGTGTATGTGTGTGTGTGTGTGTGTGTGCGTGTGTGTGTGTGTCTGTGCGTGTGTGTCTGTAGAGCGATTCAGAGTAAACTACTGGACCGATCTTTATTAAATTTTACATGAGAGTTCCTGGGTATGATATCCCCAGATGTTTTTTTCATTTTTTCGATAAATGTCTTTTATGACGTCATATCCGGCTTTTTGTAAAAGTTGAGGCGGCACTGTCACACCTTCATTTTTCAATCAAATTGATTGACATTTTGGCCAAGCGATCTTTGACGAAGGCCGGACTTCGGTATTGCATTTGAGCATGTAGGCTTAACAATTAATTAATGACTTTGGTCATTAAAAATCTGAAAATTGTAATTAAAATTATTTTTTTATAAAACGATCCAAAATTACTTTTATTTTATTTTTCATCATGTACTGATTCCAAAAACATATAAATATGTTATATTCGGATTAAAAACAAGCTCTGAAAATTAAAAATATAAAAATTATGATTAAAATTAAATTTCCGAAATCGTTTTAAAAACAATTTCATCTTATTCCTTGTCGGTTCCTGATTCCAAAAACATATAGATATGATATGTTTGGATTAAAAACACGCTCAGAAAGTTAAAACGAAGAGAGGTACAGTAAAGCGTGCTATGTAGCACAACGCAACCGCTACCGCGCTAAACATGTACAGGCTCGTCACTTTCACTGCCTTTTGCACTAGCGGCGGACTACGGTCATTGTGAAAAAATGCAGTCCGTTCAGTTTCATTCTGTGAGTTCCACAGCTTGACTAAATGTAGTAACTTCGCCTTACGCGACTTGTTTTCACTTTTGGCAGCGTTCACTTTAAATTTGCCGCCTAAAACGGACTAGTACTCGTTTCTGTCCACAGCCAAAGCTGTTATCACACAAATATTGCTATATATGTCAGCTAAGACCGTATTTGTTACAATTTAGCAGTGTTGACCCCGAGTTTCTACTGCCAAAAAAAAAAAAAAAAAAATGCAAATTCCCAAAGTATGTACACTCTTCAAAAAAAGTTAAGGATCGCTTGAAAAAACGGATCTAATTATAAAAAATTGCCAAAAAATTAAGCATCGACATAATAATTAAAAGATTATTGTGTTTGAATTAACAAATGAACAAAAAGTCTTGACCTAGAATTTTGTTTTGCAGGCAGAGTTATTTCCCTTTGTGGGACTTCTCAAAAGCTTCTGCATTTTGGAAGAAAAAGGGTGTTTTTTAAAGCTCCAGCACGATGTGTCCAGCAGTTGATGTGTTCAGCTGTTGAAGTGTCCAGCTGTCGATGTGTCCAGCTATCGATGATTCCAGCTGTCCATGTGTCCATGTTGTCGGAGAGTTCAGGTGTCCATGTGTCCCGCTGTCGTTGTGTCAAGCTGTCGATGTGTCCAGCTGTCGATGTGTCCAGCTGTCGGTATGTCCAGCTGTTGGTGTGTCTAGCTGTCGATGTGTCTAGCTGTCGATTTGTGCAGCTGTTGGTGTGTCTAGCTGTAGATATGACCAGCTGTCGGTGTGTCCAGCTGTTGGTGTGTCTAGCTGTCGTTGTGTGTAGCTGTCGATGTGTGCAGCTGTTGGTGTGTCTAACCGTAGATATGACCAGCTGTCGGTGTGTCCAGCTGTTGGTGTGTCTAACTGTCGATGCACGTGCTACAACAGGGTCCTGGCTATGAACATCGCTCACCAGCTTGTGTTTAAAGGTTGACACGCTGACACAATTATGCACAGTAGCAACATGCCCCCACGAAGAAAACTGAGCGATTTGGATAGAAGAAGGGCAATAGGATGGCTACAAGACGGTGTTCTGCCAGGCAAGTGGCCCGGCAGAGGCTTGCAGTGGCTCCCTCTGTCATCATTAGACTAAAACAGAGATTCCACGCATCTGGAAGAGTGCAGGAGCGACAACGTTCTGGTCCGTCCAGAGTCACCACACAAAGAGAGGATCGCTTCATTCAGAGGCAGGCCATACAACAAAGAATGGCTACGGCAAACAACATTAGGCAGCACCTACAAGGTACCACCAACACTGTTGTTAGTGGTCAGACGATCCGAAACCGCTTACACAACTTTGGCTTGCGTGCAAGGCGTCCAGTCCGAGGAACAACCCTGACTGCTAATCACCGAGCAGCTCGCCGAGCCTGGTGCACTCAACATGTGAGGTGGCAACGTCAGCAGTGGGCTCAGGTGTTGTTTACAGATGAGTCCCGCTTTTGCTTGGAACCTGCTGATGGTCGCATCCGAGTGTGGAGGCGTCGCGGAGAGCGCTTCGCAGAAGGCGCTGTTCTGGAACGACAGCGTTTTGGCGGAGGCTCTGTGATGGTCTGGGGAGGGATCACCACACGTCTAAGGACACCTCTGTACCATGTAGTGGGCAACTTGACCGGTGTCCGCTACCAGAAGAAGATCCTGCAACCCCTGGTCGTTCCAGCCCTCCAAGCGATCGGCCCTCGTGCGATTCTTCAGGATGACAACGCACCTCCCCATCGCTCTGCAGCTGTAAACACCTTCATCCAGCAGGCCAGGGTCAACAGGATGCTGTGGCCAGCCAACAGCCCGGACCTGAACCCCATAGAGCACATGTGGGACGAGCTTTGTCGTCGGATACAGCAACATCACCCTCCTCCTGCCAATCTGGGTCAACTGCTGCAATGGCTCCAGCAGGAGTGGAATGGAGTTCCCAGAGCATTCATATGAAACCTGATCCACTCCATGCGCCAACGATGTGTTGAATTCCTGGCATACAACGGAGGGCACACGCTGTATTGACACTGATTCACATTGTTGTGAATTCCATTTTCGAGGGTTCTCTAGCTAAATTGTCGCTGTCGCGTTCGCTCTTTGCTTTGTTTGTCATTACTCCTTGGTTGTTCAATGATATAATTTTTTGACTCACATGCGAAGCAAAAGTGAGTCTATGTACTCACCCGAGTCGTCCGTCCGTCCGTCCGTCCGTCCGTCCGTCCGTCCGTCCGTCCGTCCGGAAAACTTTAACGTTGGATATTTCTTGGACACTATTCAGTCTATCAGTACCAAATTTGGCAAGATGGTGTATGATGACAAGGCCCCAAAAAACATACATAGCATCTTGACCTTGCTTCAAGGTCAAGGTCGCAGGGGCCATAAATGTTGTCTAAAAAACAGCTATTTTTCACATTTTTCCAATTTTATCTGAAGTTTTTGAAATTGAATACCTCACCTATATATGATATATAGGGCAAAGTAAGCCCCATCTTTTCATACCAGTTTGGTTTACCTTGCTTCAAGGTCAAGGTCACAGGAGCTCTTCAAAGTTGGATTGTATACATATTTTGAAGTGACCTTGACCCTGAACTATGGAAGATAACTGTTTCAAACTTAAAAATTATGTGGGGCACATGTTATGCTTTCATCATGAGACACATTTGGTCACATATGATCAAGGTCAAGGTCACTTTGACCCTTATGAAATGTGACCAAAATAAGGTAGTGAACCACTAAAAGTGACCATATCTCATGGTAGAAAGAGCCAATAAGCACCATTGTACTTCCTATGTCTTGAATTAACAGCTTTGTGTTGCATGACCTTGGATGACCTTGACCTTGGGTCAAGGTCACATGTATTTTGGTAGGAAAAATGTGTAAAGCAGTTCTTAGTGTATGATGTCATTGCTAGGTTTAGTTATTTGACCTTGACCCTGAAGGTCAAGGTCATATAAAGGTCAAGGTCAAGCATGTGAGTCGTATGGGCTTTGCCCTTCTTGTTTTTCAATGAAAGAATTCGGTCTTGTCTGTTTTGTGTGGCGTGCTTGTAAAAAAAGTGATCCTTAACTTTTTTTTGAAGAGTGTACATAATTATATGGCGGTGCCTGTTTTGTGTCTGAATGTCTGTATATGTTCGCGGGCTTCTGTGTTTTGGTGTTTCGATATCTTTTTTTTTTTAATTCCTTCTCACTCTAGCATGCATTGAAGTGAGATGTTATGCTCACGCTACTTTCGGCTATGGGACAAAGCTAATATTTTCATAGAAAGCGCGAGAGGCAATAAACTAACCGAACACATTAAATGATTAATTACCTTTTTTCAGGTACTACATTGAGGGCGGGTTCAACTTATTCCCGCTATACCAGACACACAATTGCAACGTCACAAACGGCCACACACCGGACGAAGTGGACAACGACTGTGACGGACTGGTGGACGAGGAAGTGCTCAATGAGCTTGACGATGACGGTGATGGAAATACAGACGAGGACGTCACAAAATCCATCAGATACGACTGCGCCAAGCGCATCCCCGCGAAATTCACATGGGAACCCGCCAGATACGTAAGCGCATCACATTTACATGGTTTGGAGGGGGTGAGGAGAGAGTGGGAGGGTGGACACAAAAATCAAATGGCAGAGGTCGAGGTGACGGGACATTTTGTTTGTGAGCTACGCATCGTTGGACCCACGCGTCGAAGCGCTCAGCTGTTGATGTGACCCGTTGTCGGTGTGTCCAGCTGTCGATGTGTCTAGTTGCCCAGCTGTTGACGTGTCCAGTTGTCGATGTGTTCAGTTGTTGATGTGTCCAGCTGTCGCTGTGTCTAGTTGCCCAGCTGTTGACGTGTCCAGTTGTCGATGAATCTATCTGTCAGTGTGTCCAGTTGTCACACTGTAGATGTGTCCAGCGATTGAGGTGTCCAGTTGTCGATGTGTCCAGTTGTCGATATGTCCAGCTGTCGATGTGCCCAGCTGTCGATGTGTCCAGCTGTCGATGTGCCCAGCTGTCGATGTGCCCAACTGTCGATATGTTCAGCTGTTGATGTGCCCAGCTGTTGATGTGTCCAGTTGTCGATGTGCCCAGCTGTCGATATGTCCAGCTGTTGATGTGCCCAGCTGTCAATGTGTCCAGTTGTCGATGTGCCCAGCTGTCGATGTGTCAAGCTGTCGATGAGTTAAGCTGTCAATGTGTCCAGTTGTCAAACTGTAGATGTGTCCAGCTATTGATGTGTCCAGTTGTCAAACAGTAGATGCGTCCAGTTCGTAATGTGTACATTTGTCGATGAGTTTATCTGTCGATGTGTCCAGTTGTCAATGTGTCCAGCAGTGAATGTGTCCAGCTCTTGATGTGTCCAGCTATCAATGTGTCCAGCCGTCGATGTAACCAGTTGTCGATGTGTCCAGCCGTCGGTCTGTCCAGTTGTCGATGTGTTCAGCTATGGATGTGTGAAGCAGTTGATTTGAGCAGCTGTGGATGTGTCCAGCAGTTGATGTGTCCAGCAGTTGATGTGTCCAGCTGTAAATGTGTCCAGCAGTTGATGTGTTCAGCTGTGAATGTGTCCAGCTATCGATGTGTCCAGCAGTTGATGTGTCCAGCTGTTGTTGTGTCCAGCTATGGATGTGTCCAGCAGTTGATGTGTCCAGCTGTGGATGTATCCAGCAGTTGATGTGTCAAGCTGTGGATGTGTCCGGCTATCGATGTGTCCAGCAGTTGATGTGTCCAGCTGTCGTTGTGTCCAGCTGTCAATGTGTCCTGCAGTTGATGTGTCCAGCTGTCGTAGTGTCCAGCTATCGATGTGTCCAGCAGTTGATGTGTCCAGCAGTTAATGTGTCCAGTTGTGGATGTGTCCAGCAGATGATGTGTCCAGCTGTGGATGTGTCCAGCTATCGATGTGTCCAGCAGTTGATGTGTTCAGCTGTCGTTGTGTCCAGCAGTTGATGTGTCCAGCTGTCGGTGTGTCCAGCAGTTGATATGTCCAGCTATCGATGTGTCCAGCAGTTGATGAGTCCAGCTGTGGGTGTGTCCGGCTATCGATGTGTCCAGCAGTTGATGTGTCCAGCTGTCGTTGTGTCCAGCTGTCAATGTGTCCTGCAGTTGATGTGTCCAGCTGTCGTAGTGTCCAGCTATCGATGTGTCCAGCAGTTGATGTGTGCAGCAGTTAATGTGTCCAGTTGTGGATGTGTCCAGCAGATGATGTGTCCAGCTGTGGATGTGTCCAGCTATCGATGTGTCCAGCAGTTGATGTGTCCAGCTGTCGTTGTGTCCAGCAGTTGATGTGTCCAGCTGTCGGTGTGTCCAGCAGTTGATATGTCCAGCTATCGATGTGTCCAGCAGTTGATGAGTCCAGCTGTGGGTGTGTCCAGCTATCGATGTGTCCAGCCGTGGATGTAGCTAGTTGTCGATGTGTCCAGCTGTCAATATGTCCAGTTGTCAAACTGTAGATGTCTACAGTTCTTCATGAGGACAGTTGTCGATAAGTTCAGCTGTCGATGTGTTCAGCTGTTGATGTGTGCAACTGTCCATGGGTCCAGCTGTCGATTGGAGCTGTAATGCGCTTGGAGCTGTGAATTCGGGACTTGTCGATTGGAGCTGTAAAGCGCTTGGAGCTGTAAAGCGCTTGGAGCTGTAAAGCGCTTGGAGCTGTGAATTCGGGACTTGTCGATTGGAGCTGTAAAGCGCTAGGAGCTGTGAATTCGGGACTTGCGCTATAGAAAATTTATTTATTATTTAAGTTATTGAGACATCCCAGTGCACGAAGGGATTTATAGAGCAAATCGAGAAAATTCATTATTGAACGAAGCGCATAGCGCTGAGTTCAATAATTATTTTCGAGATTTGCTCTATAAATCCCTTAGTGCACTGGGATTGTTTCGATAACGATATTGTCAGTACCGCCAGATAAAAAAGAAAATTCAAAATGCACATTTTGCAACGCGCATTTGAATAGGCGTAACTGTGTGGTCAGGTTTGTGTCAGATCTACTTTTGTGTGGGCTGTCTCAAGTGTGTCGTGCTTTCGTCACACGCAAACTCTTGTTTTAATTTCTGTTGGTAAATTCCAGTGTAGTGTTAAGCTAAAAAGTGATGATCTTTGATAGAGACCTCATTTAAACTCGGAGAAAGGTTTTCTCTTAGTTATTTGCGATTCGAAACCTTCATCGAGCTTCGACAGATTGACTGTGCAGAGTTTTGCCCCTTGCCAAGGTCGACGGAAAGCACATTTTCAAAATAAATGTGGCATGTTTCTCGTGTGGTATCTTCACTCATCGGGGAGTCTGGTACTAAATATGAACGGTAAGAATGCTCTGAACCCTACATGTATTATATCCCCATCGTTTTATCGTTCACATTTGCCCAACATGTTAATTTGCTGAGCGGGATTTATGTCGTCTGCTGCTAGGCTATGGCAATCGAACCACTGCACTCAGTCTCATTTCAAAAGCAAAAATTGCTCGTCACGTTGCACTGAGTCTGCACGCATGAGGCAGGCTGGTAATAAGTCTTATATATGGTAAGAACGTTCTAAACCCTACACGTTTTTGATTCCGATTGTTCTTGCCTTCAAATAATAATTCGGAAAACATTCATTTACTGAACAGATGCAGTCGTATTTCAGTGTAGTCTGCTACGTGCTGATCTAGCTGCTACGTTATCGGAATAACACTTGTGTTTTCTGTTAGCTGCTGGGAATTGTATACTAACTCATCATTTTGTAATGTGGATAATAAGCTACATGCCACTAACATGGCATAATTATGAGAGGAATCTTCGCAAGTCGAAACTGAAAAATTAGACACAGCGGGTTCTATTTTTAGATCAGTGGCAACTGTGGCACAGGCACATGCAATCTCTCAGAAAAAAACCCACTTCTGCTTTAATTGAGAAGCAGGAAATTTATGGTCATAATCATTGGTATTGTGGAGAATATAAGCTACATGTCATTAATTAATTCTGAGGATGAGAGTACACTCTCGCTTAGGCAAAGGGCGGAAGAATACGCTCTGTGGAAAAGTTAGCGCACTCCGAGAGTGCGCTAACAGTTTTAGCGCATCGCCATTAGCCAATCAACTGGTTCACATCAGTCATGTGACACCAGTACTTGCTGACAATTATCATTATTATTATTTGTATGTGTCCAGCTGTCGATGTGTTCTGCTGCCGATGTGTCCAGCACGATGTGTCCAGCAGTTGATGTGTTCAGCTGTTGAAGTGTCCAGCTGTCGATGTGTCCAGCTGTTGATGTGTCCAGCTGTCGATGTGTCCATGTTGTCGGAGAGTTCAGGTGTCCATGTGTCCCGCTGTCGTTGTGTCAAGCTGTCGATGTGTCCAGCTGTCGGTGTGTCCAGCTGTTGGTGTGTCTAGCTGTCGATGTGTCTAGCTGTCGTTGTGTCCAGCTGTCGATTTGTGCAGCTGTTGGTGTGTCCAGCTGTAGATATGTCCAGCTGTCGATGTGTCCAGCTGTTGGTGTGTCTAGCTGTCGATGTGTCTAGCTGTCGATTTGTGCAGCTGTTGGTGTGTCTAGCTGTAGATATGACCAGCTGTCGGTGTGTCCAGCTGTTGGTGTGTCTAACTGTCGATGTGTCCGGCTGTCGGTGTGTCCAGCTGTTGGTGTGTCTCGCTGTCGATGTGTCTAGCTGTCTAGCTGTCGATGTGTTCAGCTGTTGGTGTGTCTAGCTGTAGATATGACCAGCTGTTGGTCTGTCCAGCTGTCGGTGTGTCTAGCTGTCGATGTCTCCAGCTATCAGTGTGTCCAGCTGTTGATGTGTTCAGCTGTCAATGTGTCAAGTTGTCGGTGAGTTCAGTAGTCGATGTGTCCATCTCTGGATGTGTCCAGCTGTCGATGTGTTCAGCTGTTGATGTGTTCAGCTGTTGATGTATCCAGCTGTCAGTGTGTCCAGCTGTCGATGTGTCCAGCTGTTGATGTGTTCAGCTGTCAATGTCACGAATGTGTCAAGTTGTCGGTGAGTTCAGTAGTCGATGTGTCCAGCTTTCAGTGAAGTTCAGCTGTCGATGTGTTCAGCTGCCGATGTGTTCAGCTGTCGATGAATTCAGCTGTCAATATATACAGTTGTTGATGAGTTCAGCTGTGGATGTGCACAAATGTCGATTTGTTCCATTTACCTTATTTTAGTGTGCCCTTGGACTGGCTTGGCTACGTACTGCTATGCCCACATGGCTACACGGTTCCAACGTGTCGATGTGATCATCTGTCAGTTAGACCCAGTACAGGTCTGTCCGTTCAATATCAATACCAGTTTTCTCCCGCTCCTTTTCCTCCTACACCTCCTCCTCCAGTCTAATCTTCAGCCTTACCCTATCGATTAGATCCTATCGCTACACCACCAATACGCGAAAACACTGGCACTTATTTGTCTACTGAACAAAATATGGATATGCTCTGGACCTCCAACTCGTACGCCCATATCTCTATATCTATATATACATACGACTTGTGTCTGTGTGTGTGTGTGTGTGTGTGTGTGTGTGTGTGTGTGTGTGTGTGTGTGTGTGTGTGTTCGCGATGCACGGCCAAAGTCCTCGATGGATCTGCTTCAAATTTGGTGGGCATATTCAGGTACACCCCGGACACAACCTGGTCGATGAGAATTTTCAACACGTGCTCTCAGCGCGCAGCGCTGAACCGATTTTGGTTTTTCTGTAGATCCATTCCCAGTAACTCTTCCTTATCTTCTCCAGTGTTTTGCGCGTTTATCTCCCTTCCTTCCAAGCAGCTTCACATATTCCAGTTACTATTTTTAGAAGGTCACTGCACTGTCCAGAACGCGGCTTTCCTTGCATGTAGCCGTAAGTTGTCCTCACTGTAAAAGTGCAAAAGTCGAATCTATTTATCGAAAAATCCACTGTCATCTATTGCTATATATTTATATATATATAGATAGATATATACGGCTTCTGTGTGTGTGTGTGTGTGTGTGTGTGTGTGTGTGTGTGTGTGTGTGTGTGTGTGTGTGTGTGTAGGCAACACCTGTGGATTGTAGAGTTCTGTTTGTGATGGGGTCTGGCGGCTTTTGTCTCTCTGCATGTTCTTCCTTCCTTTGAGAAGCCATAACAGTTATTATAGGGCTTAGAAATAAGCTCTAAAATGTTCAATCCCGTTTGAGAGGACTTCGCCTTCAAAGGTGATTGTGGTGTTTCGGCACTCGGTTACATTTGGCGTCGTCGACAGGGATGGGACTCAACATGAAATGTTCAGGCCACTGAATCATTTTCGTGCTGTTCTCATTCCACCAACTTTGGAGGGACCTAAGCTTGGCGGTTCCATGGTTCGGAACTTTGGGGACAAAGTTCATTCAAAGGGGGTCGAGTGTGACAGGGAGGCTACCGTCGCCCTTCACAGCAGACTCTGCAGAGTTGTTCGCCTAAGAAGTTGTGAGCTATTTATAGCTTGCTCGCCAGGCAACACCTGTGGATTGTAGAGTTCTGTTTGTGATTGGGTTTGGCGGCTTTTGTCTCTCTGTATGTTCTTGCCTTCCTTTGTGTGGGCACAAACTGGTGGATGAAAATGTTCAACACGTGCTTTAAGACGGCGAACCGCTGTCTGTCTCTGTCTCGCGATTCACCCGGCGAAGCCGGGTATTCCTCTAGTATTCATATAATTATATATATACTGTTCAAAAAAAGAAACGCATAGCTTGTAATATTTGGTTAATTTAGTTATATGGCTACAAGGATATCCACCAAACTGCAGAAAATGTTTATCTGGTCGTCGACCTTTCGTCCATTGCCACAAGTGAGCTCTGCACGTGACGCATGCGTTATCAGTGGCTACAATGTCAAAATTGCTCATTTGGCATGACCACGCGTCATGCTTCAGTGTAATCTCGTGAAACTCGGGGAATATTGAGCTCTCACCATGTCTTCCAAAACCCATAAAAGCGGATTGTTCGCCACAAAGAAATCAGACGACAATTCAGCGACGAAAGATGGCCCGATTGAGCAGAGAAGACCGCCAAATTGCATTGGGTCGTTTACAAGCAGGCCAAAGTCAAAGTGCAATCGCCAGGCACTTCCACGTGTCCCAGAGCATCATCAGTAGACTGTGGGTCAGGTTTCAAGCCACTGGCTCCGTTGCTGACTTGCCACGAGCGGGAAGACCAAGGGCGACAACTGCTGCTCACGACCGCTTCATACGGCTCCGCCACCTCCGGAATCGTTTCCTGTCGGCCTCATCTTCTGTCCAGGCTCTCCCCGGGCCACACCGATTATCGGACCAGACCGTGCGGAACCGCCTGCATGAAGCTGGTTTGAGAGCTCGCAGACCTCACAGAGGAGCTGTCCTCACCCGCCGCCATCGCCAGAACCGAGTGCAGTGGGGCAACCAGCACCTTCGCTGGACCGTCCGGAATCACTGGAGACACGTGTGGTTCAGCGACGAGTCCTACTTCCTGCTCCAGCGACATGATGGTCGGAGGAGGGTCTACCGGAGAGTAAACGAACGTTACGCGCCCAACTGTGTGGATGAGGCACCCGTTCAGGGTGGTGGAGGCATCATGGTGTGGGGGGCGATCAATACCGCTGGAAGGAGCACCCTGGTGCACGTCCAAGGGCGCATAACTGCCCAGCGATACGTGGAGGAAATTCTGCGCCCACACGCCCTTCCTCTTCTGGCTGACCAGGATGCCATATTCCAGCAGGACAACGCTCGCCCGCACACAGCACGACTCACCACCCAGTTCCTCACCGACCACCATGTCCAGGTGCTTCCCTGGCCATCCATGTCGCCAGACATGAACCCGATAGAACACCTCTGGGATGAATTGGACAGACGTGTGCGCAGGCGAGAAGAAGCGCCGGCAAATCACCGCGATCTATTGCAGGCACTTCAGGAGGAGTGGGACATCATCCCACAGCAAGATATCCGGCATCTGATCCAGTCCATGCCCAGAAGGTGCCGGGCAGTTGTTGCTGCTCAAGGCAGTCACACCCCCTACTGACTTGACAGCCTCGGCACCCAATCGTATTGATTGACTGATTGATTTGAAGATGCAAATGAACTGTGTGTGCATTCAACTGTGTCCATACCAAATTTCAAACAAATAATCTAAATATTGGATTTTCTGTTATTTTTTTCGAAAACTAAAACAAATTTGGCAAGGAGCAACTATGCGTTTCTTTTTTTGAACAGTATATATATATATATATATATATATATATATACGGCTTCTGTGTGTGTGTGTGTGTGTGTGTGTGTGTGTGTGTGTGTGTGTGTGTGTGTGTGGGCAACACCTGTGGATTGTAGAGTTCTGTTTGTGATGGGGTCTTGCGGCTTTTGTCTCTCTGCATGTTCTGGCCTTCCTTTGAGAAGCCATAACAGTTATTATAGGGCTTAGAAATAAGCTCTACAATTCTCAATCCCGTTTGAGAGGACTTCGCCTTCAAAGGTGATTGTGGTGTTTCGGCACTCGGTTACATTTGGCGTCGTCGACAGGGATGGGACTCGACATGAAATGTTCAGGTGTTATCGTTGATGGCCTCATGGCATAAAGTGACTGTGTTTACGCTGAATAGGACGTAATCGTTGCCTGTGTGGTGTTTGCCATAACATGAAAGTGACTGTTGATGCTGAGTGTGATGACTTGGTATCGTTGCCTGTGTGATGTTTGCCATAACATGAAGTGACTGTTGACGCTGAGCCGGTGTTATGTTATTGTTGTCGACAGAGGCTGACACGGTTCGAGTCGAGCGGCCCCCGGAAAGCGAACCGCCTGCCGGAACAAAATGAGACGATGGTGTCGTTATCTGCCTCCATCGGGATATGCATGGTCTTCGTCTTCATCTTCATCATCTGGGTCATGGATGCACTTGAGAATGGCAATACTCTTCACATTTACTAAACCGCTGTCATCGGCCGTTCTCGGCAACCTTGGCACGCCCTTGACACGCTCTGACGACCCAGTTTGACGATTACTCGTGTTGTTACTGAAAAGCTTGCACCCGTTAATCGATTGTAAGATGAAAGGGAGAACTTGAACCAGACATCACATAAAGATAATACAGTTTGCAACTTCTTACGTCGTTCCTGAGACGGTAGACGCTAGACAAGATAAAATGACAGCAAAAGCACTGACAAAGGTTGGCATGTCACGCATGCACCAGCTGCCCTTTCTGTCGTGGTCAGATGTAATGGTTACATGTTGCGATAGTAACATCACTCGGCCAAGCAGTCATTTGGTGAAGAAGACAGCATTACACGGGTTTTAATCATTCGCCGCGCTGTACAATTTATGTCGTCCAGATCTTCGTCTCTCCCTTGGACTGTTCGAAGTGAACTGCTGGTGTCAATTTCAATTCTTTGTGTGAACCGATTTGCTGAGCGTATAATTTTTGTGCCACAATTAATAACTAGGTATTTTAAGAAATGTCTCACCCCGCTTGTTTTGGGCTCGTTATGGTGTTATGTGTAACTAGTTCAACAATAAATTGGGATGCATGAAATGTTGCATACTCGCAGTCGACTTCATTGGACATTGTGCAAATACTATAAGTTAATGCGTGCGAGAGAATACACATTGTTTATCTTTAAAGCTGTGGTCTATTTATGACTATCCGGGTCTGCGAGTTTGAAAAGATAGGGCTGAAAATCATGTACAGAATTCTGTACAGCAAACGCTACCCGAAACCCCCCATCTGTACGGCGTGTATGACCTTGACAGCTTCAGTCAACGCTTGAATTTTGCAGTGGTAACATCCGGTTTGCTCTCTCAGAGCTCAAGAAGGATCGAGCAGAAAAAAATAAACGACTTGGCAGGGATTCGAACTCAGGACCTCGAAATGTCGGGGCCGTTGTCTTAACCGCTAGGCTTAACCAGTGTTGTCAAAAATAGAAAAAATAAGAATTTTATATTATTCTACGCTTGAATTACCATTCATGCGTTACAAAAACGTAAAAATTACCATTCAAATTTGCCTTTATTAGCAAACATGTTCCACGGAATCGCAGTAGGCTTACATGTTTACACCGTCATGCTACACGACATTAGCGCAATGCATTAGCTGCGATATCTCTACTTTACAACATCATGCAAGAAAAATGAGAAAAACGGCAGTAATTGAATCTCTCCAAAGCTCTGTGCAGTTGAAAACAGACATCAAAGAAATAGTTATACGGTACATGTATTCACTTCTGAACAGTGGGCGGATAGAGATATAAATCATGCTGCTTCAAGAATAACAAAATGAATTCATATCAATGTTTTTCCTTCTTTTTTTCTCAGTTGGAGTAGTAGCGTGGTTAGGACATCTGACACAAAATCTCGAGGACGAGTGTTCTAATCTTCGCCGGGGCGTTTATTTTTCCCCCTTGATCTCTCTTGAAGAAAAAATATGATCAGTCTTGAGAGAGCAAACCGGATGTTATGTTATCACTGCAAAATTCAAACGTTGACTGAAGCTCTCAAGGTCATATAGGTGGGGTTTCGGGTAGCGTTTGCTGTACAGAGTTCTGTACATGATTGTCATCCCTATTAGGCTCCAAGCCAGCTTGGCCTACCGTGCACCCCCCTCAGGATCCAGCTTCATTAGGCTAGAGATATTCATTGGGGTCTACTGAACACGTTTTAACAAGTTCGCCACGAAAAAACTCATTCCCACTACAACTTATGCCCCTTTGTTTAAGGGTACCCCCTCGAACGCTAAATTTATCTGTGAAATCACAACAATGAACAGCTGCAATGAATGAACAGAGAACCACTTTTTTGAAAGCAAAACAGTTAAGTTGATAATTAATCTTGTAAAAAATACCTATTACAGTGTTCAATGTTTGATCGGTTGGCTGTAGTACAGTGATGCTTGATAGGCGCGAACCGTCATTTTCACAGTGCGCAAAGCTTGTCAACTTTGATGAGTAAAAGGTTTCAACAAATTTGGGTTTTCTGTTTCACTTTTTGACTCACATGCGAAGCAAAAGTGAGTCTATGTTATGGAACTATTTGAGCACTCCCCATAACCACAAACAAGGTAGAGGGCCCCAAAGGGGGGGTATCATCACGATCACGGGAAGGGAAATTTTAGCTTTCACGATCACAGTTACCTTGATTTTTTTTTTCACGATCACGAACACCAGTGGCAAATCACGGTCACGGTAAAAGTTGCATGTACAGAAAGCACGTGTCAAAGTAAACACAACCACACAGTAATTCGCTCCTCTGGATCTATTGTTTATTCAACACAAAGTGAGAACTGTTGCACTTTTTATTATTATTTTTTGAATTCTCTTTCATACACACATAGAAATACATATCATGATTTGTAATCAGTAACAAGAATGTTGTTTTCATTGTTTTCTCTCTCTCTCTCTCTCTCTCTCTCTCTCTCTCTCTCTCTCTCTCTCGCTCTCTCTCTCTCTCTCTCTCTATTTCGTTATCTCTCTCTCTCTCTCTCTCTCTCTCTCTCTCTCTCTCTCTACACTCATACACATTCAACTCAGACACCCTCACTCACACACATGAATATATACTTGCACAATTTGACATTTCCAGAGCAAAATCTTGAAAACCCATTTTCTCCCCAACTATTGGGTGGATTGAAATTAAAGTACATGAATGTGTGATGGGGGTACACCATCGCCTGGTTTCATGTCCTTGAAAAACAAACAGGAATGCTACAGGCCAAAAATGGTTTTACCTGAAAGAAGCGCGCAGTGCCAGTGGCGAAGCCACAAGCCTGAGCCTGCGAAGCAGGCGAGCCAACTAGGGGGGTCCGGGGGCATGCCCCCCCGGAAATTTTGTCAAAAAACGGTTAAAATCTGTGCAATCTGGTGCATTCTGGGCATCATTTTCCGGGCTGTAATAGTGTTGTGATCTTGTTAAAAATCCCATTTTAGCCTCCCCCCACCACCATTCAACACACCTCCAAACTGGTGAAAACAACACTACTGTGCGCTGGCTTCATTGAGACCGGCGCCTGGTCGCGTTGCGCGATATTCACACGGATCGTTTTTGCGGATATTTTTTAACTTCACCGGAAAAAATTTGACTTTACCGGATTTTGAAAACGGCTTTATCGAATTTCCGTTAATTACCGGAAAAGTAGCATGCCTGACAAAATCCCCAACGAACATGACTTTGATCGTCTTTGACATGAGGATCAAGTGATCCAAACTGGCACGTCTCCCCGCCATTGTTTCTGAATTTAACCCATTGTTGATATTAAAGTTTACAGGCGCTAATATAAATCCAAGCTTAATGCAAAGAAGCGACAATTAGAATCTATGCCAAGCGTGTCCACGTTGCTGGGATGAAAAACACATTTCTAGTTTCGGTTTTGGCTACACGCAGACTCGATCTCGAGCCAGTCGAGGACACACTGAGCGAGTGACAGCCGGACGTGGCAATGTCGACAATGTCAATGATCTCACTCAAACTCAAAGATCTTGAACAAATTTCAAGATCTTTGCCTACATTCAGAACAGTCATAGAGCAACATAGATCAACATACCTTGATATTTCGTCTTCGGAAAGACCGACCCGTAGCCTGACCTTTCCACCAAGGAAGGCATTCTCGCCGCCTGCTTTGGTCTGGCTTGAATCCACAAAATATAACAGAAGTTCGATGACAGTACCGCTGCACGCCATGTTTGATCTTCGAATTCGAATTTGACTGAATGCACTCAAAACTTTTGCACGAAGCCCTTCCATTGGATGAAGTTTGGAAGACTTTTGCAATTTGCCTTCTGATTGGATCTCTTTTAAAGGGAAGCAATCGCTGTCAAAATCATATTTCTGAATGTGTTGTTGCTTCCCTTCAATCGGAGTTGGCTCCTTGACGAATAGACTAGAGGATCATAGAGTGATACAGCTGTGAAAAATGTACGTTGAAAATAAAATGCTTTGCAATAATGCCCATCACGATCACGAAAACAAATCACGATCACGATCACGAGACTTGATTTTTTTTTCATCACGGATCACGGGCAAAGTCCCATCACGATCACAGAAATGGAAATTTCGGCAATCACGGTCACAGAAAGGTCAAAAAACGCCAATCACGATCACGGTTTTAAACCCTTTGGGGCCCTCAAGGTACAGACGTTGCACGGAAGGGTTGGACTGGAGAGTGTTGTTATGGGTTTAGGGTGGTGCTGGGGCGGAGTGTGTATGTAACTTGATAATAATAAGCATGATCAGTTGGAGCTAACAACTATCTTGATCTTCACAGACATAAATTGCACAATGATTTCACCAGCATGTACCTTTATTTTTGCCCTTGAGTTAGGTGGAAGACAATGTTGAGTGGTGAACGCAAGTTGTATCGATCACTGGGTCATCCTGCGGTCCGGGCCATTGATCTGCACATTGCACCAGCACAAACAAACACAATGTTATGATCTCAATCAGCCTGCATGGTCAATCATGAATCTAAGAACACAAACACTGTCCAGATCTAATTGAAAACGAGATCATCATTACTTGGGAAATTCAATGAAAATCTAGCAGTCAACGAAGCAGATAGATCTGTCCTTGCGATTGTTGTTGCAAGCAGATAAATGTGTGAACTTCCTTATCTCAACGTTATCATTCAACATATTGATATTTTGCCTGATGGATGTTGTGCCGATGAGATAAACAAACAATCAAAATCAAAGTCATAAACTTTTGAAGAAAAAAATTAAACAAATTGAGCAGAAAGAATCTAGCTTACTGCTGTGCTGATTTCGACAAAATCAATGCGTTTACATGCCGAAGTCATTCCTGCTTTTATTCATATCATACTAGATGATCCTAATGCACAACAATACGAAAACGAGCTCAGCGAAATGAGTAACACTGCCTCACCTGCACTAACACAATGCTGCAGAAGCGAAGGTCGTCTACGACTGGAAATTTCGAAGTCGAACAGCGGCGTTTTTTCACTCTCAGCGGTTGTCTTGCTCGGAAAAGTGAAAAGCTTAACTTGAAATCGAACGGAAGTCACCATTCTACCTTTTCGTTCAAGCGTTGTTTTTATAAAATCTCAGAAAATGTAATTTTGACTTGGGTGATTTCGTCCGCCATTGAGATTCAGTTTTTCAATAATTTGTCTTCCTCCTTGGCAGAAGAGTCAAAGGTTCGGCCCGATCTTCAAGGTTTCCAAGACATGACTTGCAAACCCCGAACCTAGTTCGCCGAACCCCCCAAACCTAGTTCGAAAACTCAGGTTCGTCTGGTTAAGAACCAAGACAAGTTCGCCGAACCAGTCTTGAGGTTCGCCGAACCCCACGAACCTAGTTCGCGAACCAAAGGTTCGTCTGGTTAAGAACAGCAACCAAACTAGTACCTGGCTTTTTAAAAAAACAGCTAAAGTAGACAAGTGTAAAACAAACAAGGCGGTGTTGTATACCAAAGAAAACACCTATCATTGACAATCATGTTTTGGGTTTTTGTTTTAATGTATGTGTGTGCAAAATGTAAATTTTAATTTTTTTTTTAATTTTTTTTAATTTTTATTTTTTTATTTTTAGTTTTAAATTACCGCAAAACAGGAATGAAACAAATGGAGTTGTTTATGGTAAAAGTCCGTCCGTCCGTCCCCCCCGTCCGTCCGGACGTCCGTCCGGAAAACTTTAACGTTGGATATTTCTTGGACACTATTCAGTCTATCAGTACCAAATTTGGCAAGATGGTGTATGATGACAAGGCCCCAAAAAACATACATAGCATCTTGACCTTGCTTCAAGGTCAAGGTCGCAGGGGCCATAAATGTTGTCTAAAAAACAGCTATTTTTCCCATTTTTCCCATTTTCTCTGAAGTTTTTGAGATTCAATACCTCACCTATATATGATATATAGGGCAAAGTAAGCCCCATCTTTTCATACCAGTTTGGTTTACCTTGCTTCAAGGTCAAGGTCACAGGAGCTCTTCAAAGTTGGATTGTATACATATTTTGAAGTGACCTTGACCCTGAACTATGGAAGATAACTGTTTCAAACTTAAAAATTATGTGGGGCACATGTTATGCTTTCATCATGAGACACATTTGGTCACATATGATCAAGGTCAAGGTCACTTTGACCCTTATGAAATGTGACCAAAATAAGGTAGTGAACCACTAAAAGTGACCATATCTCATGGTAGAAAGAGCCAATAAGCACTATTGTACTTCCTATGTCTTGAATTAACAGCTTTGTGTTGCATGACCTTGGATGACCTTGACCTTGGGTCAAGGTCACATGTATTTTGGTAGGAAAAATGTGTAAAGCAGTTCTTAGTGTATGATGTCATTGCTAGGTTTAGTTATTTGACCTTGACCCTGAAGGTCAAGGTCATATAAAGGTCAAGGTCAAGCATGTGAGTCGTATGGGCTTTGCCCTTCTTGTTAGAAACTACAATGCCTTTGGATAATTTCAAGCCACATTTGGAATTCCTGAGAGGATTTGTTGCGACACCAGATTAAATATTTCTCCCCTACCCCCTAAACGTGAAATTTTAGGAAAATGTCAAAAAACATTTTTCATTAAATATTCATTATAACTTCGCACGGTTTTCAAATCAAATAACAAATGTAATCACATTGACGACGAAAACAGTTCCTTTGTCCATCTTTTAACAGAACTACAACATTATTATTATCTTCTCAAGACTGAAATGTAAAAAATAAAACAAAATGTTCAGATATAGACATCTATTCTAACTGTCCCATACATATACTCTTGCTTCATAGTTTGTATATTACAGGTAGATTATCATAAGAAAGACAATCTAAGAACTAATGTGTCTTCATGTAAGTGCAGAATGTTTGCTCATAAATGCAAATGTCTTATGAATCAATTTCAGCTTTATAGAAATAACATGAACAAATCATTGCAAAGAACTCTGTCAACTTTTTCTTTCAAACACACACACACACACACACACACACACACACACACACACACACACAAACACATACACATACACACACACACATAAACAAACACACCCACCCACACACACAAACACATGCACACACACAAACACACACACACACACATAAACAAACACACACACACACAAACACATACACACACACAAACACACACACACACACACACACGCACATGCACATGCACAATCAATCTTCGACTGTTTTTGGAGCAAGAAAGTCAAGTTCTCAGAACAAGTTTGTCCGATTCACAGTCAGATTCAGATTGAAGTGAGTCGTCCAGTCCATTAAGGAACAGTGTTGCCTTCTCCTCCTTCTCTCCTTCCTCGTTGACCTCATTGAGCAGGCTATCAATAACTGTCTTTGAGAGAACCAACTCTACATTTTCTTCAGTCCACAGAGGCTCAAGGATTCCATTCTAACTGTCCCTTACATATAATGCTCTTGCTTCATAGTTTCTATATTAAAGATAAATTAACATAAGAAAGACAATCCTAGAAATAATGTTTCTTCATGTAAGTGCAGAATGGTTGCACATAAATGCAAATGTCTTATGCATCAATTTCAGCTTTATAGAAATAACATGAACAAGTCATTGCACAGAATGTCAAAGAACAGTGGTGCCTCTTCCTCCTTCTCTCCTTTTTTGTGAACCTCATAGCAGGCTATCAATAATTGCCTGAGAGAGAACCAACTCTTCATTTTCTTCAGTCCAAAGAGGCTCAAGGATTCCATAGTTCAGCATCCTTCCTTGACCATCAGCGGGTTTGGGAATCTCTGGGAGTGGCAGGTGAGCGCGCTTCCGTGTGGCTGTCTGGTAGTTGGCCCTTCTTGCATGTTATGTGAGGCTTTTGCGGCAGGGCAGAAATGTGAGCAATGTGATTTCTCCTAGCCGGCCAGCATAATACAAGAGAATGCAGAACACGTGGCTCTCTGGGCTCTTTATTTGATGGTCTTTTGATCAACAAATTAGGGTATGACAGTGCCGCCTCAACTTTCACAAAAAGCCGGATATGTTTTTGAGTGGAAACCTGTGCTGGCCCCCCTGCTGAGTCAAGCTGCTTCTGCGGAAATGTGGCGAGGTCAATGTTCAGATCCGTTCGAATGACTCCACCTGAGTCACGTTTCTCCACCAGCATCTGGTGGCGTACTGCATCGACACTGTGAAACCGTAGATTGAGCATTTGAACGGCTACAGCACATCCAGCAGCTCTTTGTTCAGAGTCTCCCATGATTCACCCATTTTTCTGAACGTTTTCACAAACTTCGGTTTCTGCTGCAGGATTTTGACCGGATACCTTTCCCTATCCATAGAAGGCGCTGACTGAGTCACAGCCAGTAAAGGCGATGAAAGAAAGCAAGACAGAACAGTGAGATCGCGGGAGTTCTTCTGCAAAGGTAGCGATGTTGAGCAAACGTTTCCTATTTGCTTTGCCCGTGTCAAAGAACAATGTGATTTCTCCTAGCTGGCCAGCATAATGCAAGAGAATGAAGAACACGTCGCTGTCTGGGCCAGCATAATGCAAGAGAATGAAGAACACGTCGCTGTCTGGGCTTTTTGACTCACATGCGAAGCAAAAGTGAGTCTATGTACTCACCCGAGTCGTCCGTCCGTCCGTCCGTCCGTCCCGGCGTCCGTCCGTCCATTCGGAAAACTTTAATGTTGGATATTTCTTGGACACTATTAAGTCTATCAACACCTGATGTGGCCTGATGGTGTATGGTTACAAGATCTCAAAAAACATGTGCGGCAACTTGACCTCACTTCAAGTTCAAGGTCGCAGGGGCCGTAATTGTTGTCTTAAAAACGACCATTTTTCACATTTTCGCATTTTTTCTGAAGTTATCGAGAATGGCAACCTTAGCTATGTATGCTATACAGGGCAATGTAAGCCCTATCTTTTGATACCAGTTTGGTTTACCTTGCTTCAAGGTCAAGGTCACAGGAGCTCTTCAAAGTTGGATTGTATACATATTTTGAAGTGACCTTGACCCTGAACTATGGAAGATAACTGTTTCAAACTTAAAAATTATGTGGGGCACATGTTATGCTTTCATCATGAGACACATTTGGTCACATATGATCAAGGTCAAGGTCACTTTGACCCTTATGAAATGTGACCAAAATAAGGTAGTGAACCACTAAAAGTGACCATATCTCATGGTAGAAAGAGCCAATAAGCACCATTGTACTTCCTATGTCTTGTATTAACAGCTTTGTGTTGCATGACCTTGGATGACCTTGACCTTGGGTCAAGGTCACATGTATTTTGGTAGGAAAAATGTGTAAAGCAGTTCTTAGTGTATGATGTCATTGCTAGGTTTAGTTATTTGACCTTGACCCTGAAGGTCAAGGTCATGTAAAGGTCAAGGTCAAGCATGTGAGTCGTATGGGCTTTGCCCTTCTTGTTATTTGATGGTCTTGTATCAAGACAGAAAGGGAACTACTGAATGATCGCACATCTGGACAAGAAGAAACGGACTCAAGAATCATCTTTTACTGTCAGTATGGCCTTCAAGAATTCAATCAACAATTATTCATGCACACTCTTACCGAATTATAGCGTTGAAAGTTGATTAGTTTTAACGCAAAGTCCGAATTAATATGTGCAGTCTGAAATTAGCAGGCTGCGCGCACGACGACTGGTAGGCTGCGCGCACGATTACAGGTCGGCTGCACGCCAGATGACACCTTTACTGCGATTTCTCCCAAGAGCTGTATAGTTTGGTTTTGGGGTTAAAACTATGACATCACACACCAGGAACACCTTATTACACAGTTATTCAAATTTAATGTGGATCTGTACGTGTGTTGCTGCGGGACATTTGTTTCCCCGTGTTTCCTTCTCCAACGCTGGCTTTGTTTTGATTCCCGGCCCACGCTTCGTCCCTGACATGTTAGCGTTTGAGATTTTTTTGAGAGAGGAGAATTTGTTTTGTACTCTGTTATATCATGGAGACAGCATGATGTAGACTGCACGAGTACTTGTGGTGTGGCCGCCCGGCCTTGGATCTTGGTTGGTGAGGAGAGACAGGAACAGGAATTAAACAGACATGTGAACCATTCATGGTTTATCAGAGTTGCGTTGTGTAGTCAAGTTAGAGAGAGATAGAGGAATAGAGTGAAAGAGAAAGGGGGGAGGAGGGAGAGAGAGTATGAGGTGGGGGGGGGGGGGGTGTGGATGTGTGTGTATGTGTCTGCAGGGTTTGTATGAATATTAGTGCTACTGACACATAGTGATAGCCAATATTGGGTATAAAAAGGTGATATCCACATCTAGTGCAAATGAGAGGTAGTGATAATGACACGCGTGCCTAGTATCAATAGTGCCTATGTATAGGGGAAGGGCTCCTAATATGGACCACTTTTTGTTTTATGCTGATAACTAGCTTGTTTTCTTGCGAAGAAGTTTCATTTTGTGTTTGGTAGTCCTTCTCACTTAGGTTAATGGTTCGGCCTAATTAGAGTGAAATAGCTTTGATAGACATTCAGCAAAAATTAAATACAGAAAAAAATCACAAATGGTCCATATTAGGCGCCCAAGCGGCCTTCACGAATCACTGCCAAAAGCCCCCTATACTTCAAAATAACATGATACAACTTAGTGTGCAAGTCAGACTAATTCAAATATGCTTTAGATTTATCTGTTTCGGGTTGATGAGACCATTATTTGAAGCACACCAGGAAACTAAAGAAGCATATCAAAAACAGAGTAAAAATAAGTGAAATTATCAACTTCCACAAAAAGAAGACAATTTGATATCTTTTTTTGAAATCTCGAGGGCTAGTTATAGGTTATTTTCAGCAAGCTTCCTAATGAATTAATGAAAATAGCCTTTTGCTTTTATTTTCTTCGATTTGTTGAAGGTGGTCCATATTAGGGGACTCACACATACTTTGAGATTTTGCTATTATTTTTTGTTTGCAGTAGAAACTCGGGGTCAAAACTGCTAACATGTAACAAATACAGTCTTGGCTGTCATATATAGCAATTCTTGTGTGATAAAAGCTTTGGCTGTGGACAGAAACGAGTCCGTTTTAGGCGTCAAATTTAGAGTGAACGCTGCCAAAAGTGAAAAAAAGAGAAAAAGCCGAACGGTTTTCAGATTTGTGTTTCTGCAACTGTTTTGACATGTGCAAATTATCCAGCGAATGAAATTGTTTTTAGCGCTCTAGCGCCGTTAATTTGTCAGATCAAGAGGTGGTCCATATTAGGAGCCGGTCCATATTAGGAGCCCTTCCCCTACTTGTTGATATAGTTCTACTTCTTTTTGTCACACTTCAAAAATACTGCAACTGAGACGTAGTGGTAACAGGAATTACCCCCTGGAGGGAGTGTGGCATCCATTGTGTACGTCCGGCAGTAAGGTAATACAGTGGTCGCCGCTTAATAAAGCCACTTCTGGACTGACGAAAAATGGCTATAATAAGCGGCGGATTTATTAACCGGCGGTCCAGGAATACGTCATTTTCGAGAAGAAAAAAAATCTTCTCTTTTGTTTACGTCACTCAGTCACTTTCTTTCGTCATTTACACTTGTTTGAATCTAAACAAAACTTCACGAAGGATGTTGAACTTTTGTTTTAATTATGTACATGTACGTGTACTTTGATCACTTCGGTACATCAATAATTTCACTGTCACCGTCACGAATCGTTACTCGGCAGAGAAGAACGATTTTATGAGTGTTTGTTTGTTGGTCGTCTTCCACATCAGAAGAAGATAATGTGAGTTTTAGTCACAAACTACGTGATTTCTCTGAGAAAACTGGCTTTAATAAGCGGCGGGTTGGTTTTATTAACCGGCTTTTTCTAATACATAAGATATAGTGATAAATCCGGACCGTCTGAAATTGGCTTTTATAAGCGGCTGGCTCTATTAACCGCGGTTTTATTAAGCGGCGTCCACTGTAGTATTCTTGTTCAAGTGAGGAAGTAGGTCAGGGGTGGATCTGGGGGGGGGGGAGGGGGCCGTTCCGGAACCCCCCTCCCCCTAGCCTAACATTTTTTTAAAAGAAAAGAAATAAAATTGAAAATAAAGAAAAAATAATCGACCAGATTGCACCAGATTGCTCCATTTTCCCTTGCTTCGCGTCGTCGATCTGTCCCGAAAAGAAATTTGGAAACCCCCCCCTTAAAAATCATGTGATCCTCCGTTTAGGTGATAAATAAATTAACACAACCTGTGTTGTTCATATATTGTACACGAGAGGAATACCCGGCTTCCCCGGGTGAATCGCTAGACAGAGACAGACAGCTTGGCGGTTCGCCGTCTTGGAGCACGTGTGAACATTTTCATTCCCAAGTTTGTGCCCACTCAAAGGAAGGCAAGAACATACAGACAGACAAAAGCCGCCAGACCCCATCACAGACAGAACTCTACAATCCACAGGTGTTGCCTCCACACACACACACACACACACACACACATACACACACACACACACACACACACACACACACACACGCACACACATACACACACACACACACAGAAGCCGTATATATCTATCTATATATATATAAATATATAGAGATAGATGACAGTGGATTTTTCGATAAATAGATTCGACCTTTGCACTTTTACAGTGAGGACAACTTACGGGTACATGCAAGGAAAGCCCACAACTTCTAAGGCGAACAACTCTGCAGAGTCTGCTGTGAAGGGCGACGGTAGTCTCCCTGTCACACTCGACCCCCTTTGAATGAACTTTGTCCCCAAAGTTCCGAACCATGGACCCGCCAAGCTTAGGTCCCTCCCAGGTTGGTGGAATGGGAACAGCACGAAAATGATTCAGTGGCCATAATGCCATTCCTGAACATATCATGTCGAGTCCCATCCCTGTCGACGACGTCAAATGTAACCGAGTGCCGAAACACCACAATCACCTTTGAAGGCGAAGTCCTCTCAAACGGGATTGAGAATTGTAGAGCTTATTTCTAAGCCCTATATTAACTGTTATGGCTTCTCAGAGGCCAGAACATACAGACAGACAAAAGCCGCCAGACCCCATCACAAACAGAACTCTACAATCCACAGGTGTTGCCTCCACACACACACACACACACACACACACACACACACACACACACACACACACACACACACACACATACACACACACACACACACACACACAGAAGCCGTATATATATATGTATATCTATATCTATAAATATATAGAAATAGATGACAGTGTATTTTTCGCGTGGCTATAGATTGATTCGACCTTTGCACTTTTACAGTGAGGACAACTTACGGGTGCAAGGAAAGCGTTCTGGACAGTGCAGTGACATTCTAAAAATAGTAACGTAGTAACGGGAATATGGATTGACGCCACACGAAGGAAGGGAGATAAACGCAAAACACTGGAGAAGATAAGGAAGAGTTAGTGGGAATGGATCTGGGAAGATGAACAGAAAAACCAAAATCGATTCAGCGTTGCGCGCTGAGAGCACGTGTTGAAAATTCTCATCGACCAGCTTGTGTCCGGGGTCTACCTGAATATGCCCACCAAATTTGAAGCAGATCCATCGAGAACTTTGGCTTGGCATAGCGAACACACACACACACACACACACACACACACACACACACTGAATTTTTTAATATTGATTCCGGAATAAGGCAAGGGTGTCCTTTTTCCGCACTAGCCTTCGTATTAGCAGTTGAATTGTTAGCAATCAAAATTCGAGAGGCCAAAAATATAAAGGGTATGTCATTATGGAACAACAGAGATATGAATAAAGTTTTGAAAGTATTGTTGTATGCTGATGATGTTACATTGTTTTTGCAAGATGAACATGACATGTTCCAAGCCCAGGCTTTGATTGGTACATTTTCGGAAATATCAGGTTTAAACATAAATCACCAAAAATCCAAACTAATGTGGTTTGGGTCGCGGAAGAATTGTAGGAATGAGTGTTGCGGTTTTGCATGTACAGACAAAATGAAAATTCTAGGTGTATATTTCTGTAATTACATGCGTGCGTCAAAAGTGAAAGAGAATTGGGAAGAGAGAGTGAATGTTGCAAAAAGGCTCATCTGCGTGTGGGAGAAAAGGAATTTGAGCATTATTGGTAAAATCTGTGTATTCAAAACGTTAATGACAAGACTAACAACCATGCAACACAAATATCCCCCATCATGCTAAAGGGAGATAATCAATGAAACACAAGCCTTATGATCAGTCAAGTTCAATTTTACTGGACTGATAAATCAACATAGGTAAAGGTTTTGGCATAAAATGGGCACGGATTGGCGGAAGATAAGCATGGCTAAGGGGGGGTAACTGCTTTATTGTAAAATTCCATCCCTCCAAAAGCTGGGCCTGGTTTAACTGGCAACAACGGGTCTGAGATCCACTGCAAACCTTCATTTGCCCCTGAGTCAGCATGGTCGGGGTGTGAAACCATTACCATGTGCTTGCTTTCCGGCACCCATGCTGCTGTTTTGCGGGGCTTTGCTACCAGCCCCAGGCCTTAGATCTGGAGGGAGCAGGGTCCAGAACCGGCCACGGGATATCCCATCCCGTGGTTACGCTTGCCACATCCCGTGGTTCGCTTGGGCTCACCTGTGGACCCTGCGTAAGTCCGGTAACAATTTACCAAATTACAGCCGAATGCAGTGTTCCCCTTTACCATGCTTATCTCCCGCCACTAACAGCTATGTATTAGGTGTTCCGCCAATCCGTATACTAGGCACTTCTAACGTCTAATTTAAGACCATGTTAGCGAGTTGCTGCTCTAAGTTTTCTTTGAAGAGTTCGTTTCCCCTATGGTTGAGGTGGACACCATCAGGGAGGAGGCAGTCCATGCCAATGTTCTGGTGGTATATGACTTTGCCGTTCTCTTTCAGGATTCGGCCCCTGGCCCTCCGATTGATTATTCTGCCACATTTTGTCTATATAATGCAGGCGCTGATTGTACCAGACGACGTTCTAACTGAAATTAATAGGTTAATGTTTCGCTTCGTGTGGCGCAAAAAAGACTGCAACCGAAAAGCATTTGAAAAGGGGAAAAGAACTGTTTTATGTAACGAAGTAAAGCAAGGTGGATTAAATATGATTGATTTGCGTCAGATGCAGTGTTCCTTTTTGTTAAGCTGGGTTGTGAGCCTAACTCTGTCTAATGAAGACCAGAAATGGTCATGGCTCCCAAAAGCACTGTTTTTCCGTTTTGGGAGTCGCTTTGAGTGTTTTTTTGCGAACATTAATAGCAAACCATTTAAAGGATTGGACAGTATTAAATCGGAATTTTGGTCCGCTGTGTTGAAGGCATGGCTTGATAACAATCAAGTCGATAATAATGGTAATTCTGTTTCGGGTTTGTTGTGGAACAACAAAGATATAATTTGTCAAGGAAACCCACTTTTTTTTTTTGCGGATTGGATTAAAAGTGGTATAATGTATGTGAGCGATGTGTGTGAGAATGGACGTTTTGCTTCCTATGAAGAAGTGTGTGAAAGAACTGGCTACACTGCAAATAGATTGCTTGAGTACAATGTTGTTCGAACAGCTGTACATCTCCTTTTAAGAAATGTCGATATAAACGATGTAAATTGTTCAGTCTGTGACATTCCGACCTTTTGTGGAAAAAAAAGTTAAATCAGTAAATGAAATTCGAAATATTCTGGTAGGAAAACAATACAGCCCACCCTGTTCAGAAGGATTTTGGAGAAGAAAATTAGGATTTGAAATTGACGAAAAGAATTGGAACTTAGCAGCCACTGTCACTAGTGAAGTTCGATTACGTGTACTGCATTGGAAAATATTGCAAAACATTTATCCAACTAATATTTTATTGTGTAAAATGAAAGTGAAGGCTAATAAAAACTGTACATATTGTAAGGATGAACTTGATGTATTGGAGCATTTTTTCTTTCAATGCCCAACAGTGCTCAGGTTTTGGAAATATATTGAAATGTACATTTTAGTAAACATTGGCGAAAGAATTAGGTTGAATGTTACAGATGTGCTTTTTGGTATAAAAAGTAACAGCAAAAATATGAAGAAGATTAATCACATTATTTTAATCGCAAAGATGTGCGTAAGCATTTTTAAAAAAACCGATTCACGATTAACACTGGAAATTATTTTTGGAAATCATGTTGTTTTGAGATTTCGTTAGTCTGAAGTTTTATTAATTGAAAACAAATTATTGTTTATTTTCTTTGATATAAGGTAAAGACAGCCATACATTATGATGCGAATATTGTTTTTAAAAAGATCAATATATGATGACATAAAAAATATGATCATTTTGATGCTACATATGTTGACACGTATATTTTTTTCACGTATGACTATTTTTTGTCCTTTTGTATAATGCAAAAGTTTTTTCTGAACCGCATGTAAATGAGAGAGTATGTGTGCAAACAGAAACTACAGTTACCATGTAGGGCGGGGATATAGCTCAGTTGGTAGCGCGCTGGATTTGTATTCAGTTGGACGCTATCAGCGTGAGTTCGATCCCAGGTTCGGCGGAAATTTATTTCAGAGTCAACTTTGTGTGCAGACTCTCTTCGGTGTCCGAACCCTCCCCCCGTGTACACTACATTGGGTGTGCACGTTAAAGATCCCACGATTGACAAAAGGGTCTTTCCTGGCAAAATTGCTTAGGCACAGTTAATAATTGTCTACCTATACCCGTGTGACTTGGAATAATAGGCCGCGAAAGGTAAATATGCGCCGAAATGGCTGCAATCTACTGGCCGTATAAAATTTCATCTCACACGGCATCACTGCAGAGCGCCTAGAACTGTACCCACGGAATATGCGCGATATAAGCCTCATTGATTGATTGATTGATTGATTGATTGTTATCTTGTGTTTTATTAATTGAATTAAATTTTTTTTTTTAAAAACCACACACACACACACGCACACACAGACAGACAGACACAAGTCGTATATATATAAATATATAGATGACATAATAATTGATAACGTGACAGTATTCAATTTTCTTGTGTAGGTATGGATTTCCGTTGCTATGGCTCTGAGGCTGCATTTACTGATTTTCTTGGCGCACACTGTTAAACGACATCCCAAGCCAGTGCCTTTATTGCTGATTGACATCATTGACGCCAAGAGGCAAACATAGAACACACATACATTATTAGTTTTCTATCATTGCATTCACAATGCGCAATTCTCTTCAAAGACTTGTTAGATCTGCTAACTGTTGTGTGGCAAGGGATTGCCGCCCAAAAGACCGTCGATGACACGACATTAAAGCTCTCTCGTAAAATTATTTCTTGATAGCTTTGTTGTTCCGCCGACAGAGAATTCGCGGGAAAAAGTGAACATCCGGTGTTGTCATCATTTCACGAGTTTTCATTCACAAGCACCTGGCAAATAAATCTCATGTTCCCCAGGCAATAAATCCCCGGTTACCATAGTTGCAGGAAGCAGGTTATACATGGATAATCAAAAGCAAACCCAATAGAAACACTCGGGGATTCTTCGGCTCTTTTCATTGGTGTTTCCCCAGACCTAAACAGACGACACGACACTGCTTTGCAAAGTTCAAAAACCGAACTGGCAAACTGGCAAAAGTAAACAAAAAACAAAACTACTTCATGAAAGGGTTTCATCAAAAACAAATGAAACCTAGCGATATGTTTTGTCTTCTTACAGAGTCATTGAGTGCGTGTATCTGTGTTTCGATACACAGACGTTCGGAGAAACACGAACGTCAAGTTCAAGTAAAACGACCCCTGACACACACATTTTGACCCGTGCACAAGACGTATCGATAAACGAAGCACAAATAAGAAACAATAGTAAAAGCAAAGAAACTAGCAACAAGATATGCACACATCTAACAAAGCCGAGCAAGCAGAATGACAGGTCTAATGAAAAACAAAGAGGTACTGAGTCGGAAACAAGATCGCGATTCTTTCCTTCGCTGCACAACGCAAATCTTCTGTGACCTTTGACCAAACGTAGCTTCCACATTCGATCACTCAGTTTAATATTTACAACAGAAAGCCGAGGGGTGGAATACCGAGATGAACCTACAGAACTGTGCATCCTCAAACCTGACATATTCATCCCAACATTTAATGAACTCAAAAACACAGAAAGTTGCTTTCACACGCCAGCTCATTCTGATAATCCTCGCTCCACGGCTATCGTTGATTGCCAGTGGTTATCAAACCGGGACCCGTGTGGTTATCAGCACGGAACCCGTGTTTCAAAGCATGGCTCCCTGGGTTGATTGTGCACTTATTTTCTCACTACCAAAATGATGACAAAAACGATGTTTGGTGGTTTGTTGACAGACCAGCTTTTTTGTCGGTCCTCGGGGGGCATATCGACTTTTGTTTCATATTTATTGACCGCGGCCTTCGGCCTTGGTCAATAAATCAAGGCCAATAAATATGAAACAAAAGACGATATGCTCCCCCTCGGACCGACAAAAAAGCTGGTCTGTCAACAACCCATCAAACATCTTATATTATTAGGTGCTTTTCTTTAATTTGTTTGCACCCGGTTTAGAATATCTTAGTTAAAATTATGGTGCTTGTTTGTTTGTTTATTTGGTGTTTAACGTCGTTTTCAACCACGAAGGTTATATTATTACTCTATGAAACACACATGAATTACGCAAATGCTAAAATACCGGCATCATATTGAGCTATTCAAGGAAACAAGAAGGCTCACACAATGTGATCTGTATATTTATACTGTTCAAAAAAAGAAACGCATAGTTGCTACTTGCCAAATTTGTTTTATTTTTCGAAAAAATTAACAGAAAATCCAATATTTAGATTATTTGTTTGAAATTTGGTATGGACACAGTTGAATGCACACACAGTTCATTTGCATCTTCAAATCAATCAGTCAATCAATACGATTGGGTGCCGAGGCTGTCAAGTCAGTAGGGGGTGTGACTGCCTTGAGCAGCAACAACTGCCCGGCACCTTCTGGGCATGGACTGGATCAGATGCCGGATATCTTGCTGTGGGATGGTGTCCCACTCCTCCTGAAGTGCCTGCAATAGATCGCGGTGATTTGCTGGCGCTTCTTCTCGCCTGCGCACACGTCTGTCCAATTCATCCCAGAGGTGTTCTATCGGGTTCATGTCTGGCGACATGGATGGCCAGGGAAGCACCTGGACATGGTGGTCGGTGAGGAACTGGGTGGTGAGTCGTGCTGTGTGCGGGCGAGCGTTGTCCTGCTGGAATATGGCATCCTGGTCAGCCAGAAGAGGAAG
>NC_090253.1:32919484-33140856 GCF_037325665.1 Littorina saxatilis
AGTCCATACCTCGGAATCCAGATCTCGGCAGACTTGAAGTGGTCAACTCACATCACCAACATCTGCAAAAAGGCCGGATCCACTCAGTCTTGGCTTCCTCGGGAGAAACCTGGGCAGCTGCCCTCCGGAATGCCGACGGCTTGCCTACTGATTTCCCTCATCAGATCTGCCCTAGACTACGGTGCAACGGTGTGGGACCCGTACTTAATTGGCCAAAGACCGAAACAGACTGGAGAGGGTCCAGAGACAAGCCGCTCGCTTCATAACTGACGAGGGACTACAGGTCCAGAGACCCAGGCTGCGTGACCCAGATGCTCAGTACAAGAGCTAGGACTGCCCACACTGCAGGAACGCAGGAAACAACAGCGTCTCAAAATTTAACCCTATATAACATCATAGAGGGAAACTGATACCCCAGCTCTTCCCCCGGAGAAATTTCTAGCCCCGATGGACAAAAATCAGAGGGAAATTCGCCCAACGGATATTCTCCGACCACGTGGCAAGTAATATCATCGCCAAATATTCCTACAACAACAGCCGAAACTACAAGGTCCCTGATGCAAAAGTTGAGCTGTACCAATGCTCCTTCTTTGTACAGACCATAGCAGAGTGGAATAGTCTGGAGGAGAAGGTTGTCCGGGCAAGCTCTGCCGCTGCATTTTCAACAGCGATTAGCAGAGGTGCCATCAGTGACGGCCATTCCGCACTGACTAGCGCCAAAAATGTTTTTAACCTGCTTTTAATTTGGTTAGGGTATTGGGGGTTGGGGGATCTGCGTGTGGGGGAAGGCTGGGGGTGTCACTTGGATGCCACCTGGTCTTCAACCGCCCCCCTAGCCCCACAAACTGACCTCCCTAGAAAAAGAGAATAGGCTAGGGAAAAAAACCTTTTATTAAGATTTAAATTTTGAGGGGTTGCGCTCTCTCGTTTCCGTTGCGATGATAACCTAAGAAGGTTCCTGCAATGTATCGATCCTGATCCTGATCCTGTAAATGTAGGGGAAGGGCTCCTAATATGGACCGGCTCCGCCTAATATGGACCACCTCCTGTTCTGACAAACTAACGGCGCTAGAGCGCTAAAAACAATTTCATTGACTGTATTCACCCTCTCTGGATAACTTTCACATGTCAAAACAGTTGCAGAAACACAAACCTGAAAACCGTTAGGCTTTTTCTCTTTTTTTCACTTTTGGCAGGGTTCACTCTAAATTTGCCGCCTAAAACGGACTCGTTTCTGTCCACAGCCAAAGTTTTTATCACACAAAAATTGCTACATATGACAGCCAAGACCGTATTTGTTACATTTTAGCAGTGTTGACCCCGAGTTTCTACTGCAAACAAAAAATAATAGCAAAATCTCAAAGTATGTGTGAGTCCCCTAATATGGACCACCTTCAACAAATCGAAGAAAATAAAAGCTAAATGCTATTTTCATTAATTAATTCAGAAGCTTGCTGGAAATAACCTATAACTAGCCTTCGAGATTTAAAAAATATATCACAAATAGTCTGTTACACGACACTTGAGATTGCCACAAGTTCTCAAACGTCGTATAGTTGTGTTCTTTTATTCTACGTCGCCCGTCTTCGCAGCAACAGAAAACAACTCGTCAAATTGAGTTCGAGGATTTATTCAGCATTCCATACATACAACTGCACAACGTAGCAGAACTCAAATAGAAGCTTTTTTTACATACAAATCGCGCTGGCATATATAGTAAATACTCAATCTCGAGAATATTCCAGACCGAACATGATACAACTACATTATACGAGCCGTGCATGGACTAAACTAGCGACATTCTCTATGACGTACATCAAAAGCGCCGACGCACTTAATCAGAACGAACGCCACGAACTCACGACTAAAACAGCGTGGTAAATAACTTGTTTTGACAGGACTAGAAAGTTCACCTGCATTCTCGTCCAAGCATAAATATTGTGTTTACAAAATATAATATCGGTACTTTCCCACAAAGTACAAATAAGTCAACTACATGCAACACACAAAACTGAACCAAAGCTCAGCAACGGTAGCGTTTCCTAACATTACCCCCAACACAAGAAGAAATTTACCTAATTTCTTTCAATCATTGAAACGCTACCTGTACACACACTATGTATACATAACAGATTGAAATCCAGGTATGTACATTAGTCTGTTGGAGAATGAACACAGTTTTACTCACATACTCGGCTGAGAAAATCTGCTCCAACATTGTCTGAACCCTTGATCGATTCCACTCGCATATCAAAGTTCTGCAAGTACATCACCCACCTCATGATACGATTATTCACAAACTTCGCAGAGTTCAGGTAGGTGAGGGGTTTGTGATCAGTCTGAAGCACGAATTTCACCCCTTGGAGGTAGAGTTCAAATTTCTTGATTCCCCACACGATGGCTAAACACTCTCTCTCCATGGTCGAGTAGTTCTTCTCAGCTCCTGACAGCTTCTTGCTGGCATAGCTGACCGGAAACGGTTTACCTCCATGCTCTTGCATCAGCATGGCGCCAATCCCTTCGTCCGATGCGTCTGTACGCAAGATGAACTCTTTGGCAGTATCAGGAAGGCGTAGCACTGGGTCTCGTGACATCAGGTCGCGCACGGTCTGGTATGCCTTCTCCTGAGCTGGTCCCCAGAGTATTCGGTTGGGGCATCCTTTTCGGGTCATGTCCGACAAAGGCGCCGTTATGGCGGCGAAGTTTGGAATGAACTCTCTGTAGTACCCAGCCAATCCAAGGAAGGATCGCACCTGCTTCTTGGTTTCAGGACGTGGCGCATTGAGGATCTTGGTGACGTTTTCCAACAAAAGCCCCTTTTGACCTTCCTTCAGTGAATGACCTATGAAGTCAACGTTGTCGGTCCCCAAAATGCACTTGCTGGGTCTCACGGTCAGATTGGCTTTTGTCAGGCGGGAAAACAGTTCCCTCAAAGTCTCCAGATGCTCCGCAAAGGTCTCCGTGTGGACTAGCAGATCATCCCAGTAGTACACAACATTCTTCATTCCTTTGAGCATTTTTCGCATTCCCCTCTTCAGGGTAGCACCACTGTTCACCATGCCAAAAGACATCCGCAGGCACTCATACGTTCCGTCTGGAGTTGCAAAGGCGGTCTTTGGTATGTCCTCTTCGCGCACAGGAATTTGCCAATATCCCTTGCTGAGATCGATCTTTGAGAAGATCTTACTGCCAGTTAACTGTCGGAATAGATCAGTTGCCGTCGGCATTGGTTCAGGGTCAAACACGGTGATCTTATTGACTTTCCTAAAGTCAATGCATACCCTGTTTGTGCCGTCTTTCTTCTTGACAACAACAACGGGAGATGAGTAAGGGGATGATGACTCACGGATGACCCCCATCTTCAACATGTTGTCGATGTCCTTCTTCAAGGATTCCCGAGCCTGAAATGGAATAGGATATGGTTTTGAACGAACAGGAACGTCAGATGTGAGGTGGACTTCGTGTTCGACCAAGGACGTAGAGCCTGGAACATCAGAGAACCTATGGGTGAAGTCGCCCATAAAATCATGCAGCTCCTTCTGCTGGTCTTCTGTCAGGTCAGGTCCTAACTTGACGTCATCCACTCCCTCTTTCTTGTGGAGGTCTCCCAACTCCAGTAGTTCCTCACCGTCGAACTCGTCTAGTTCGGCTGGTTCTTCCGCACTTGCTGCGACCTGTACTGCTTCCGGAGGTCTCTCCACATACAGTTTCAGGAGGTTAGCGTGGTAGATCTTGGACTTCTTGCCGACATTCACCTTGTAGTCGTTGATCCCTACCACGGCCTCAACCTCGTATGGGCCTTTCCACTGCATCAGTAGTTTGTTGTGATCAGTGGGAAGCAGTATCAGCACTTTGTTACCTGGTGTAAACTTCCTGTTTACGGCTTTGTGGTCGTAGTAGTGCTTTCCACTATCCTGAGACTTTCTCAAGTTTTCTCTCGCAATCTCGAGAGTCTCCTCCAGTTTCTCTCGCAACTCGAACACGTACTGGTAACTGTTCTTCACTTCAGGTGTATCCACATCTTTCGTCCACAATTCCTTTAGTATTTGCATCGGGCCTCTCACGGTCCGCCCGTACATCAGCTCGAACGGGGAGAATCCAGTGGACTCTTGTGGCACCTCCCTGTATGCAAATAGCAAGGCATTGATGTAGCGATGCCACTGCCTTGGCTGCTCACTGCATAGTTTCTTCAGCGTGGACTTCAGCGTCGCATTGAATTTTTCGACCAGCCCATTGCACATCGGGTGATAGGGTGTCGTAGTCAAGTGACGAATGCTCAGCAGCCTGTTGACCTCTTCCATGCATTCAGAGACAAACTGTGTCCCCAGGTCTGTGAGGATCTCTTCAGGAACCCCAATTCTGCTGAAAATGTCCACAAGTGCCTCGGCAACAGTCTCGGTGTCAATTTTCTTCAGAGGCACGGCTTCTGGGTATCTGGTTGCATAGTCTACCAGGGTCAGTACCCAACGATGACCCTCTTCACTTGGCGGTTTGATCTCGCCGATGAGGTCAATGGCCACCCTCTTGAAAGGTCGGTCGATCAAAGGCATCTTCTGCAACGGCACTTTCGGGACCCTTCCTCGAGGTATGGTTTTCTGGCAAATATCGCACGATCGGCAGAATCGAGTCACATCTGCATGCAGTCCTGGCCAGTAAAACGCAGCCTGGATTCTGTCCGATGTCTTCTTGACCCCCAGGTGACCTCCCATAATAGAGTCGTGGGCCACCTCCATCACCTGGCGCCTAAGTGGTTGAGGCACCAGAACTTGACGTAATGGCTTCCCACCGTTGACTCTCGCATGCTGGAACACTCTGTACAGAATCTTGGCCTTCACTTCAAATTGCACAGTGCCTTCGCCCTTAGTCATCTCCTTGACAGGACGACTCCTGTACTTTGTCAAGGTCAAATCAGCTTCCTGTAGCTGAATCAGCCGATCCCTGTCCACGACAGCAGTTGCAGAACTGTTGGTGACCCTGAGTGGCGTAGTTGTTTTGTCCTTCTTCGCCTGGGCTCTGGTCGTCACAGCGCGTACAACCTGCGGCTGGTGGCGGCGATGCACAGTTGCTCTGTCATCTCGTAACAGTTCGCTGATATCTTCATTCGCGAATGGCAGTGGGTCTTCCTCCTCAACAGCAGGCTGAGCTGCGCCCATTCTCCATTCGACATCAGGGTCATCAGGACGTCTCGCACCCCCAATGTTCCCAATTAGTAGATCGTACAAGGGCTTCTTCAGGCAGACGGCCTCAACTTCTCCGGTGAAGTATGGAGTATCGATCTGGATTTTTACCACTGGTGCCTTCACGCATTTGCTGTCAGCCATGAGCGTCCACTTGAAGTCACCAGTGAACTTCTCTGTCGGCACCAAATCCTCTTTGACGATGACCCCATTGCAGCCCGAATCTCTGAGAACAGTCACTTCCTGCTTCTCAACAAATCCCTTCGACACGGGCATGTTCGACACTGACACAGCTGCGCTGGCGACAGCAGAGATTGACTTGCCATTGGCGAGTAGAAGCTGGCCATCAGATATACATTCTTCCACGTCCGATGGTGTAGCCACTTGCTCGGCAGCCCTTGGAAGTATGACGCTGCTCGCACATAGTTGGTTCGAGCCACTCGTTTGCCTCTTGTTGTCGTAATATCTCTGTCGATGTTCTTGCGCTTTGTCATTGACATGTCCGTTATTTTTCTTTTGGGGACAGTTGGCGACTCGGTGGCCCATGGCATTGCAATGGAAACACGTTATGTTCTGCCCTTCATTGGATGATGGTGCGGACTCAGTTTGTCCCTTGGCAGGTTGGTTTCCCTGGTTCCCGCTCTTCTGGAAAGGTTTCGATGACTTTGACGTCCCCAGGGTCCTTCCATGAGCAATGAGATAACGCTCAGCAGCATCAGTAATGTCCTTCAAACCCCGCAGTTTTTGCTCTTCCAAGCGGGTCGCCAGGTCCTTCGGGCAGGCATTAAGGAACTGCTCCTTCACGATCAAGTCCCGCAGACTCTCGTATGACTGCTCTTCACCTGATAACTCCACCCACTTCTGCAGGTATGACGACAGGCGCTCCACAAACTGGCTCGGTGTCTCTCCAGACAATGGCTGGCATTCGCGGAAGCGTTGACGGTAGCCCCTTTCAGTGAAGTTGTAGCAACGCAACAGAGCTTCCTTCAGTACATTATACTATAATTTATAGTCTCTGGCGTCATCATTTGAGAGTCTAGTGTAGACCTCAAGTGCTGCCCCAGTCAAATGTGCGCTGAGTAGAATCGCCCATTCGTCGCGCTGCCATCTAGCACTCTCAGCGAACCTCTTGAATCTTGCAAGGTAGCAGTCGATCTGGTCCTTCCCGTCAGCGAATGCTGGAAGTTTCGGTGCCCTGTGTAACATTTGCTGCTGGTTATCTCTTTGGCGTGGTGCCTCGTGCTCATTTTGAACACGCACCATTTCTGTCTGAAGCTCTAAGCGCTTCGTCTCCATTTCTATCTGGAGCTCTAAGCGTTTCAGCTCCATTTGCCTTTCTTCACGCTGTGCTTCTCTTTCTCTTTCTTCACGCTCACGCTGCGCTTGTCTTTCTTCACGCTGCGCTTGTCTTTCTTCACGCTGCGCCAGCAGTCGTGTCTGGGACTCGACGAACTCCGTCAACTGCTTGCCTTTTAGTCCCAGTTCAATTCCTTTTCCCCAGAACTCAGCCATTCTGGTCTTTTCCGGTGCGTTCGTCTGTATTCTTTCACAGCCCCGAACGTAGACGAATGTAGTCTTCTAAAAGAACACAGTCTCTACTGCACCTCCGATGCTTCTCTTGTCGCTGTTCACCTTCGTAGACGCAGGCTGCCACCCTCCTCGTCTAACGGCGCACTCTGCTCACGATACGTACACGACGTACCTCAGTCGTATTTCGTAGTATTAATGCACTAGCTCCGCGACGAAGTCCGTCTCGTCCAAACGGCAGCTTACCTCTGTAATCCCGATACACTCCGGCGTCGCTCACCGTACAGAGCTGCGGCGATTACCAAACTCTTCACCAGTCACACCGAATCCACGGTTCCGTAGTCTCAATACTGATCTCTCAGGATACACCCGATTGATGGCTACCTCCTGTGACTGTCTTGACACTGGTCCTTGTTGCTGGAAAACCCTTGGCGTTAAACGTAGATCCTTGGCTTGGCCCCCAATTGTTACACGACATTTGAGAACTTGTGGCAATCTCAAGTGTCGTGTAACATAGTCTTCTTTTTGTGGAAGTTGATAATTTCACTTATTTTCACTCTGTTTTTGATGAGTTTCTTTAGTTTCCTGGTGTGCTTCAAATAATGCTCTCGTCAACCCGAAACAGATAAATCTAAAGCATATTTTGATTAGTCTGACTTGCACACTAAGTTGTATCATGTTATTCTGAAGTATAGGGGGCTTTTTACAGTGCCGATTCGAGAAGGCCGCTTTAGTGGTCCATATTAGGCGCCCAGGCTCCTAATATGGACCATTTGTGTTTTTTTCTGTATCTAATTTTTGCTGAATATATATCAAAATGAAACTTCTTCGCAAGAAAACAAGCTAGTTATCAGCATGAAAGAACAAGTCGCGTAAGGCGAAAATACAATATTTAGTCAAGTAGCTGTCGAACTCACAGAATGAAACTGAACGCAATGCAACGCAGCAAGACCGTATACTCGTAGTCCACCGCTCACGGCATAGGCAGTGAAATTGACAAGAAGAGCGGGGTAGTAGTTGCGCTAAGAAGGATAGCACGCTTTTCTGTACCTCTCTTTGTTTTAACTTTCTGAGCGTGTTTTTAATCCAAACATATCATATCTATATGTTTTTGGAATCAGGAACCGACAAGGAATAAGATGAAAGTGTTTTTAAATTGATTTGGACAATTTAATTTTGATAATAATTTTTATATATTTAATTTTCAGAGCTTGTTTTTAATCCGAATATAACATATTTATATGTTTTTGGAATCAGCAAATGATGGAGAATAAGATAAAGGTAAATTTGGATCGTTTTATAAATTTTTATTTTTTTTTTACAATTTTCCGATTTTTAATGACCAAAGTCATTAATTAATTTTTAAGCCACCAAGCTGAAATGCAATACCGAACCCCGGGCTTCGTCGAAGATTACTTGACCAAAATTTCAACCAATTTGGTTGAAAAATGAGGGCGTGACAGTGCCGCCTCAACTTTCACGAAAAGCCGGATATGACGTCATCAAAGACATTTATCAAAAAAATGAAAAAAACGTTCGGGGATTTCATACCCAGGAACTCTCATGTCAAATTTCATAAAGATCGGTCCAGTAGTTTAGTCTGAATCGCTCTACACACACACACACACACACGCACGCACATACACCATACCCTCGTTTCGATTCCCCCTCGATGTTAAAATATTTAGTCAAAACTTGACTAAATATAAAAAGTGGTCCATATTAGGAGCCCTTCCCCTACAACTGTTTCCCGCCTCCCACTCCACAGCCCGTTATTCTACACTGTAAAACCTGAAAACCACCTCTACTTTCGTTCTAACAAAGAATCGTGTTTTGGAACCGAAGAGGCGAAGGCTGCAGAAGACAATCACCGATACAAAAGACTACTTGTGCTTCAAACGTATGCTTGCACAGTTTTTTTGGATGAATCACTTCAACAAACAAATAGTGCTGAAAAAGTGCTTACAAACCAGAGAACTGTTTACAGCTCTGTAGTAAAGTCCAATGCAAGGCTGTTCGTAGTTAATATTACAGTGTTTTTGCCCAGTTGCTGCGCTATGTAGCGCTGGGTGGTAGGCTGAAATCGGGCGCCACGGCAAATACTGAAATAGCGAAAAGCAATAGCTTGCCTACCAACCCACCACTGTTTTGATTTTCGTAGGTACACTATCCACTTTATCTTTCACTCTAGGGATCATAGGCGCACCAACCAAACTGAGGATCGTTGCCATATAAAGGGATTTCCTCATAAACGTGAAGAAGAAGAAGAAGAAGACGAAGGCCAAGAGTTGCTCTTTTACCGGTGATTTAGTTCGACCTCGACCCTGGTCATATGACACTCCCCCGACATGACGTCACTGCACTGTTGACATTCTGTACCGCCATCTTTATGCTGAACCGGAAAGCAGTAGACAGGAAGAAATGTGTACATTGTTGACAGACGTGTAAGAATGTCAGTTCAGTGTCTAAAAATCGATTGAATTTGTGTTCGTGTTTGAAAATTCTTCTTTGACTTCGAATGAGGTGAGTCGGGATGGTAAGAGAGTCTATTTTTGTCTCGTTGCTCTCGACTTTCGCACTTCAGGCAAGCGTGTCTTGCAAATGCAATGCAAGGATGTACAACTACATGTTTTCGTTTCTGACGTTTATTCTTGGGCAGTACCTTTTATTTTGAGGCGTTCAGTTACAGCAAATTGTGAAGTGAGAGGATATTTTTTGTCCATGGATTTGTATGATCAAGCATACTGCGCGATGGGTTAGTGGTGTTTACTTCCAGTTTCAAGTACTACGTACCAACCACTGCCTCTGTATGTATTGTTTGTCTTGAGGCACCAAAAATGATTAGAGCTGACTAGATGTCTCCCGTATTCCCAAGGTTACGTGAATTTTGTTAAGAGCCTAAATAGTCAGTTTTAGGTGGTATTTTGTATGTTCAGACCATGATTTTCTGAAGTTGGTTTCAGCACTTGTGAATGTAAATTGTAATGTTATGTAGACCACTGAACGTCTGGACCAGTGATGAGTAGATTGTCTTCTGTTGATTTGTTAACTGTTTTGTTAACACTCTAGCATTGAAGCAAACGAACAAAAAAATGTTAACACCCTAGCATTGAAGCAAATGAATCAAGTACTTGAAGTATAGGCATTAATTGCTGTTTATCAGGCTGCATTTATGCAGTTAAGTTAAACGGTCATTTCGTCAAGTTTGATAGATCTACTTTTGTACTTGTAGTTGTAGGGCTGAACTTTTGTAGAATATAGTATGATTGATCATTGAGTATAGGCTCTGTCAATTGTTATCCTAAGCCTTTTTCAGTTTTATTCTTTGTTGATTGTTGGCCGAGTGTGAATCACTGAATGTTCATAATCATAAGGTAGCTGTGGACATTTAATGATAGACTTAAAGTCAGACACAGGCAAGAAGTATTTTGTTTCTGAGCAATATTTGCAAAATAGATGAAAGAGTGACTGCGGATGGCCCCAAGGCCAAGATAGGTGTTACTGTTAGTGTCACTGTCAGTTCTTGTGCAATTTCTTCCAGTTATCTAATTCTGAATGAAAACTGAAAATATGCATTGTAATTTGTATGGTGTCACCGTGTGGCATCCTTCGTTTGAGTGCTTAGCACATGACCTTAACTTCTTCTTCTTCTTCAGCGTTCCAGAATTTTCTGGTTACGTGTGAGCTCGTTTGCCCATTTGGGTTCCCCAAACTATACTCTGAGAGCATAGTCAGCTTCACTCCGCTTTTGTTTCCTGCAGTGGGGCACTGCGGTTATGAAATTAAAGGCCCCTCCTGTTTTTGGAACCGCAGGAGCTTTCTAGTTTGCTGTTAGGTAGATTTTTGGTTCCTCTTTCCTGTCATGCTCTCTTTTTCTTCATGAATTCTTTTCTTTTTTCTGCCTTCTTGCTCATTCACCTGTATTTTTTCCAAAAATCTCTTCTCTTGCCGCTTGTCTCGCGATTCATGTATAGTTTAATCTGTTAGTGTTCTGATGTAAGTCCAGCAGTAGATAGGTTAAGCCTATTTTAACATACTGGAAACTGGTAATCTTCCAGTAGGTATTAATTTAGTTTTACTAAAGCCTGCTGGGACACAAGTAATGGGTTAGTGCATTTGTAAACAGGAATCGCTTGACAAGTGGCCCCCTTCATCCCCCCCTTCCTCGTCCTGATATGGCTCTGCGTAGTCGGCTGGACGTTAAGCAACAAATAAATAAATAAATAAATCCGCTTTTGTTGAGTAGGCATGCTGGGTATTTTTCGTGTTTCCATAACCCACCGAACTCCGACATGGATTACAGGATCTTTTCCGTGCGCACTTGGTCTTGTGCTTGTGTGTACACACGAAGGGGGTTAAGTCACTAGCAGGTCTGCGCATAAGTTGACCTGGGAGATCGGAAAAATCTCCACTCTTAACCCACCAGACCGGGTTAACCCACCAGACCGGGATTTCGAACTCACGACCTCCCGATTAGGAGGCCGACGTATTGCCACTGTGCCTGTCTGACCTTAACTTAACGTTATTACAAAAACATTTGTAAGATTTTTTGAGTGCTGATGTCATGTGTTCCTAGGCAGGCTTTGGTACTTGAGGATAGCAAGGGAAGGTTTTAGCCTTGGATTTCCTCATTCCAGTGTTTCCACAAGGTGCTATTGTTCTGAACAATCTAGGTCAAACTGCACGTTCTTCTCATTACTTATTTACTAGACTTGGTGTGGCTGTTTCTGCCTTCAAATGCACAGCAGCTGCAGGGGTCATGTACTGAATACTGATTACATTTACAGTTGCTTGGCTTACTTCCACTATTATTACTGCCTTTTTGTGCTTTTTGACTCACATGCGTAGCAAAAGTGAGTCTATGTACTCACCCGAGTCGTCCGTCCGTCCGTCCGTCCGGACGTCCGTCCGTCCGTCCGGACGTCCGTCCGGAAAACTTTAACGTTGGATATTTCTTGGACACTATTCAGTCTATCAGTACCAAATTTGGCAAGATGGTGTATGATGACAAGGCCCCCAAAAACATACATAGCATCTTGACCTTGCTTCAAGGTCAAGGTCGCAGGGGCCATAAATGTTGCCTAAAAAACAGCTATTTTTCACATTTTTCCCATTTTCTCTGAAGTTTTTGAGATTGAATACCTCACCTATATATGATATATAGGGCAAAGTAAGCCCCATCTTTTGATACCAGTTTGGTTTACCTTGCTTCAAGGTCAAGGTCACAGGAGCTCTTCAAAGTTGGATTGTATACATATTTTGAAGTGACCTTGACCCTGAACTATTGAAGATAACTGTTTCAAACTTAAAAATTATGTGGGGCACATGTTATGCTTTCATCATGAGACACATTTGGTCACATATGATCAAGGTCAAGGTCACTTTGACCCTTATGAAATGTGACCAAAATAAGGTAGTGAACCACTAAAAGTGACCATATCTCATGGTAGAAAGAGCCAATAAGCACCATTGTACTTCCTATGTCTTGAATTAACAGCTTTGTGTTGCATGACCTTGGATGACCTTGACCTTGGGTCAAGGTCACATGTATTTTGGTAGGAAAAATGTGTAAAGCATGTGAGTCGTATGGGCTTTGCCCTTCTTGTTACTTTTAGTTGTTTACTTTCACTGTTTCAGTTTTACAGAAATGTAAGGACAAATTCATGTTGAGTTCCTGTTGTTCGCTGAACATTATTTTCTTGCTCCTTGTTTTTCTAGAGCTTTGAATCTTTTGATACATGTATGTATTACAATGATAGCAACTATCTCTATGGGTTAGATTGGAAAGAAGGTACTGGTCTTTAATACTTTATAGCTAAATTGAGAATTAGTCACTGATGTGACATTGTTTGTTGGTTTTTATTTCTGGTACATACTACATCTGCTGTGTTCATGTATCATTGTAATGTATGTATCCTCAGAAGTATTTACTTGACTTTCAATCTATTCATGGTGCTGCATCAACTTTTTTTTTAATCGGGGATTGTGCTACTAGTAGTAATACTAGTATCTGATAGTGAATAAGTGATACTGTGTACTTCAAAGTTTACTCTTTTAAGTTTAAGTTTACAAAATGTTTTTAAACTGGAAGTGGAAGCAATTTCAGTAATATTTGCTTTGTTTTCCTGTGTATTCTATTTTTACAGTAACTGTGCAATCTGATGTAAAGCAGTTGTTTGACCAACATGTTTTATCTGTCAACTAGGTCATAATCTTAGCTGTGCCAGGTGCCCAAGCTGAAAAACAAATGGTGAGATAACTTGGTTTATGCATGATTGGTAAATTTTGACCTTAGACAACTTGTCTCTCATTTTCCACATAAATGTCATTAACTACACATGTAAGTTGTTTACGCTTTTACAATTTGAATGGACATTATTTTGATCGAAGTTTTTGCACAGATCTGTGATCCTGGATCTGGATCTGGATAACCCGCCTGGGTTGGTGGTTGGCGGGTGCGCCACAGAAGCCGACGACGACTATCAACGTGACGTTTTTTGGGTGTGCGCATCTAAAAGAGTCTTAAAAGTTCACTGTACACAAGGTGGATATAGTGTACAACTCCAGCTGGTCTTCTTGCTGCTGTGCTTGCGGTTTTAGTCCGTTTGCCCTAGAGTGTAGGCTTTTCAAGCACAGTTAAAAAATGCTATGTTACAATGTTAAAAACTGGATAAAAACTACTGAGGCTCTCACACTGGTTTCTGCCCCCCTAACGCCGATGAGAAGGCGCTGGGCGTGGTCAAGGTGACGGTGGCTTCGCTCAAATTGTTCCACTCGATCACTGTCTTTATAAAGAACGAGTTCCTGTATTGATCAGTCTTTGAGGTAGGAGCTTTGAAACAGCGGCTGTTGTTGGTTGCCTGTCTCTGGAGGATGTTTTGGCTCTCATACCCCTCGTAGGCTTTAGGCTTGACTCGGCGCCAAGATACGCTCACCTGGTTTCGTACAGTCTTTCCCATAAGTATAAGCACATTGGTTTTATTGTGCAAAATACTGTGTTGTGTTAGTTTATCACACGTTTTTTTGTATTGCAGGGGTCTCACAACGAAGAGCCCCTCAGCCTGGAGTGTGTCAAACGATCAGACATGTACCCAAAGATGAGTCCAGTATGCGACGACCCCTCTCTTCAGCAGATTCCATTCCCCCTTCTTTGTGGTGAGAATGGACTCTTCCTGGGGCGTTCAGCAGAAGGGGTGGTGACGTTAACTAACTTCCGTCTGCATATCTGTCAACGAAAGTCATTTCTCAACATTCCTTTGCGACTGATAGAGTCTGTGGAGTCCAGGGACATGTTCTACCTGGTCATTCTGTGCAAGGATGCCACAACTGTCAGGTAAGATGTTTTCATCTTTGTAGTTTATGTTCAAATCATTACCTGCAGCATGGTAAACATGATTAAACCGGTAGCTAATCCAGGTTTATAGGTTTTCAGTTTGCATACATGTGTGTTCATGTTTGGCGTGTATCTGATGAACTGTTGAGTTGTACAGTAACTACAAGTGTGCGTGTGTGCTCATATGCTTTATTTTTAACAGGAAAATGTTCTACTTGTACGTGTGGCTGTGAAGGAATATGTTGGAATGCCTTAGGAATCTGGAAATTGATTGTAGCTATTGATTTTGCTGAAGCTAACTTACTTGGCTGTTCGCTTACAGATGTAAGTTTTCCAACAACGAGGGTTGCCAGCTGTGGTTAAAGAGGATCTCAGAGTGCACAGGGCCACCCAAGGACCTAACCAAGATATTTGCCTTTGCCTTTTACTCACACGGCTCCGAGCTGGAAGGAGGACAGCTGTCTGCTCAAGCCTCTGTGAGCGCTTATGACCAAGCTGCACAGCTGTGTGTGCCATGTGAGTGCTTAAATGGATTTATTAACATGAAGTAATTATGATGTGCACTGACCCAATGTTACATAACATCTGATTGTGCCTTAGCATGCACTGATAATGAAGTTGTTGTTTGGGGGTTGGGTTTTCTGTATTGAACAGATTCTGGCTGATGAAGTGAGGATGCATTTTTGGAAGTGCCTTATTGATTATTGTTTTTACAGTCACACTGTACGTTTGACAATTTTGTTGTGCTTGTCCTATTTTCCAGTGGAGGAAAAGTATGCGTACTCGTTTGGCAAGGACGTGGAGCGGATGTTGTTTGACACAAGCAAGAAGAAGGTGTGGCGCATCCTGCAGACCAACCAGGACTACAGCCTGTGTGGCTCCTACCCCAAGTACCACATTGTGCCCGGCACCATCACCGACGACCAGATCAAGAGTGTGGCCGGCTTCCGCTCCGGCTCACGTTTTCCATCTGTTGTTTGGAGGTTGGTGGAATCAACCATTTTTGTTTTAACTGCACAGGTTTTTAACTTCGAGTCTCTTTTGTCAACATGTAATGCTATTTGTTGAAGTAAAAGTGTTTGAGGCACTCTCCGTTATTTGTGGTTTGCTGAATGTGTTCTTGGCGACATAAAAAGGCTAAATTTTGATTCCTGTTTACAAGTCAGAGATTGTGTAGTCCAAAATTACAATCTGTTGACTCTTACATTTCAGAGACTCGCGTAATGGAGCAGTGATTGTTCGCTGCAGCCAACCAGAGCTGGGCTGGCTAGGCTGGCGAAATACAGAAGATGAGCTGCTTGCAAAAATCATCCCAGAAGCCTGTGCGCAAGATGCTGGTGCCAACAGTTATCACCGTTATGAAGAAGAAATTATTGAAGACACAAGTAAGTACAGTCAGTGTAAAATACATCGAATATTGTCAGAGTGTGTGTTTATTTACTTTAATTTTAAACATTTGTAACTACTTCGCTTTGGTTGAGGGTGAGATCTGGGGAGATTTTAAATACCACTGATGAGGAAAGGTGGGAAAATTATCAGTAGCTTCATCAGATGATAGTTAATCTCGGTTTGCCTCAGGATTTCCCTATCACTGACTATGAGTCGGGTGTATTTCTCTGTAGCATTGGCCTGTGGTCTCATTTCTTTCTCAGGTCTCAGATGCTTTGTTCATGATGCAGGTGAGGAAGGTCACCAGGGGTCAAAGGTGAAAGTGCTGACGGCAAAGAAGATGCTGGTAATGGACTGTCGCTCTTATAGTGCTGCCATCGCCAACAGAGCAAAGGGGGGAGGCTGTGAAAGTCCAGGTATGTAGTTGAGTACATCACCTTCATTTTCCATACAAGAATTTTCCAAGAATAATACAGCAGTCCCTCTCATGAACAGACCCCCTTGGGCCATAGCAAAACTGTCCGCACATTGCAGGTGTTCGGTCACGGGAGGGGTGACCACACCACCCCCTCCCCCATACACTCACAGAGACACACAAACAACAGGATTGAGTCTATGCTAATCACTTCTTGTGGCATCTAAACAATAACGGCTGTGATCTTTGTACCAATAGCCAGACTGCTCTGTTATCGATTTTGTTGTGGTAAAAATTTTAGATGATCTGTCCGTACATTGGAGGTATGGCCTGCTGTTGGGACCGAAAATGAGTGTCCGCGTCCACGTTTTGCAGGTGTCTGTTTAAGGGGGAGCAAATATAGCAGGTAAACACTCCGTGCCGAGCAAATGTGTCCGTACATGTCAGGTGTCCGCTCACGCCAGGGGCCGTACATTGCAGGGACTGCTGTAAAGAAAAAAAGTCACTGGAACTAAAACGATAAATAAATGCCATTATATTTGGATCATCTAGAATCAGCAACAACAACGTCATATTGCTTAAAGCATTTCTTGTTTGATTCGGTTACTGAGAGCGAAGAATTAATGCCAGAAGAAAACTGTTGTAGTGTTACATTTATGTTGTTTTCAGTCAGCGGATTGGAAAATGTTATGCTGCTATTTTTTTAATTCCTGTTTGTTTTTATTTGTCAATTTGAAATGGTTTGTTTCTTGACATATGTCAACAAGGGAAATTCTCAGTGTTACTAATTTTCAGATTACTATACCAACTGTGAGATCAAGTTTATGAACATGGCCAACATCCATTCCATACGGAAAAGCTACCAGGCCTTGAGGCTTCTCTGTTCCACCTTTCCTGATCAGAAGTAAGCTTCCTTTCCCTCTTTTGACTTTCTTTTTCATCATATTTTGGGTCCTTTGAAATTTTGCATTCTTTAACAAACTGTTGATGAATGCTGCTGACAATGTATATTATTTGTTCATTTATTTTAAAAGGAGTAGTTGTACCTTACTCTTCACGTTCTGAGGGATACTTGTTTCTGTATCTTTCTTGCTTTCTGTCTCTCAGTTTTAACTAAGTTCAGTAAGTACAAGCTCAAGGTACATGCGTTTGGATGTATTCCTGATATCTCTGTGGTTATTTTTGACAGCACTGACACTTTCCTTGGAATATTCTTGTGAAAATCCCATTGAGGGCATCTTTTGTGATAACACGGGGGTGGGGGGGGGGGGGTGGGGAAAGAACTTTTTCACCCTCTTTGCCTAAACAGTATGTTAAATTGCTCACGCTATGTAAGAGACCGGCACGGTTGGTCTAGTGGTAAGGCGTTCGCCCCGTGATCGGGAGGTCGTGGGTTCGAACCCCGGCCGGGTCATACCTAAGACTTTAAAATTGGCTATCTAGTGGCTGCTCCGCCTGGCGTCTGGCATTATGGGGTTAGTGCTAGGACTGGTTGGTCCGGTGTCAGAATAATGTGACTGGGTGAGCCATGAAGCCTGTGCTGCGACTTCTGTCTTGTGTGTGGCGCACGTTATATGTCAAAGCAGCACCGCCCTGATATGGCCCTTCGTGGTCGGCTGGGCGTTAAGCAAACAAACAAACAAACAAACGCTATGTAAGAGAACTCAGGTATAGATAGTCACAGTGTCACGTATTACTTACTGGTGGGCGGGGATGTAGCTCAGTCGGTAGCGCGCTGGATTGTATCCAGTTGGCCGCTGTCAGCGTGAGTTCGTCCCCCCGTTCGGCGAGAGATTTATTTCTCAGAGTCAACTTTGTGTGCAGACTCTCCTCGGTGTCCGAACACCCCCGTGTGTACACGCAAGCACAAGACCAAGTGCGCACGAAAAAGATCCTGTAATCCATGTCAGAGTTCGGTGGGTTATAAAAACACAAAAATACCCAGCATGCTTCCTCCGAAAGCGGCGTATGGCTGCCTAAATGGCGGGGTAAAAACGGTCATACACGTAAAAGCCGTGGGAGTTTCAGCCCATGAACGAACAAACAAACTTACTATTTATCATTGATTATTGACAAGATTGTGTCATATATAATTATAAGAGACAGTGACAAAAGGTCAGGTCCACTGTCCCGAATGACACACGATTGCTGAAATTTGACCACGCCAAAAGAACAAACAAATAAGAAATAGACAGAAAATGGATGTGAACACTGACTTCAATTGTTGTGTATGTTGCATGGGACACATTGACATGAAAGTGGAAGATTTTTTCCCTCTAGAGAATCTACATATCAAGTTACACTTTTTGTGCTCTTCTATTCCAGTTGACAATCAATTGTTAACGCATGTTATTAGAAAAAAATAGAATGAAAACAGATTAAATAGATTGAAAAATGTGCTGGTACTGTCATTTGGGACATACTGACATGAAAACGATACCTTTTGTCATTGTCTCATAAATATAAGTGGCGTCTGCTATATGTGTGTGATATACAGATTGTGTAGCTGAGTGTTAGAAATTGAAGGTGAATTTTTCACACACAAAAATTACCCTTGATCACTCCTTGAAAGGTATTGCTTGCATTTGAGGTCCAACACACTGTATTCCATTCCATGCACGGTCAGCTGGAGTTAAAAATAGCTCGCCAAAGCAACCTCCATCCCTCCTATTAGCTCTCTCCCTTCCCCCTTCCCTGTCTTTCCCACACACTGCCACTGGCGCTTGAACTGAGAAATGCTGAATATGCCGCGGGCAGCTAGCAAACACAGCAGTAAGCTGATGCCGACAAGGCTGGCTCGCTGGCTGTGTACTGGTAATCAGTCTGTGAACTGCTGATAATAAACACATGCTTGCTTGCGCTTAACATCCGGAACTCCCGCGAAGCGCCATAATATTTAGCAAAAGACAACACAGAGGATACTACTTGTCAGTTATATAAAATAAAACATGCCACAATAGATAACGAAGAGGGTAAAAACTGAGAAAGTTTCCTGCAGGGTTCAGAGTGCGTGATAAGTGGCCAGTTTTGCCTTTCATGAACTGGTGTAATGTCAGTGTGTTTTGCGGGGCATCTCTCAATAGTTATATATATAGCAATGCATGCCACAATTTACAAGACAGAAGAAAGAATAAATGAGAGAATTTGAAAAGACGGCAGAAGACAACACAGTAAACAAAACATCCTAAATGTGCCACAATAAAAGAACACAAAATAATGAAAGATAAAGACAAAGGTAATCCCCAAGTACATATATATACATATATATATATATACAACACTTTACGAAATATATACAAACAGTAGAGTATATTCAGTCGTATTTACATACATATTATGCCAAGGACTGCAAGTAGAAGTCATTCATGGTGCGCATGTAAAATTTGTTTTGCGTTTATATAATTATAAAATTCAAAATAGTGTAGATAATGTCAGTAACATATAAGAAAGAAAAAAGATCTTACGGCAATACATGTTCATGAAAATTGTTAGCTGCATGTGAATAAAACAAAAAAGCTTACCTCACGGCCCTCCTATACAAGTCTCACAAACTTGTATATATATATATAATATACCACAGGAGAAAAAAAAGTAGCTCGGGCGCGCTCACCTAAATCCGCGCGAAGTGCCACATGATATTAGCCCCAGACAACACATAGGCGGATAATACTTGTATGTCAATAGTATGAAACAAAACATGCCACAATTTACAAGACAGAAAAAAGGATAAATGAGAGGATTAAAAAAGGTGTTTGCTCTTCAAGTAAATAATTATACCACACCTTACAGATCTGAAAAACACATGCATGCTACAGTTAAATCAACAGGAAACCCAACATCTCAAAGCACGGCACAATCTATAAGAGGACATAAGACAACACAGTAAACAAAACATCATAATCAATGTGCCACAATAAAAGAACACAAAATATTGGAAAAAAAGACAAAGGTAATCCCTAAGTACACTGATATATACACGTACAACACTTTACAAAATATACAAACAACAGAGTATATACAGTCGTATTTAAAAACATATTATAGGCATGCGTATGGTGCGCATGTGAAATTTGTTTTGCGTTTATATAATTCAAAATAGTGCAATTAATGCCTGTAATATAAAAGAAAGAAAAAACGGTCTTTCAATACATGTTCATGCAAATTGTTAGCTGCATGTGAAGAAAACAAAAAGCCTACCTGACGTCCACTCCTATACACGACTTTTGACTGGTATCATTGCAGCGCCATACATCAGTAATCCAATAGCAGCACACAAGTCGATTTGAAAGTTCTCACAAACTTGTATATATACCACAGGAAACAAAACTCGTCGATTCGACGACATTTTAACGTTTGTTTCATTATCGCAAACAAAACAGAACAGACAAAACGAAACAAAACAACACAGCACAACAGTTGGGGTTGTTATTTCTCTGAGATGCTTAAGAAAAAACAAGTCGCGTAAGGCGAAAATACAACATTTAGTCAAGTAGCTGTCGAACTCACAGAATGAAACTGAACGCAATGCAACGCAGCAAGACCGTATACTCGTAGCATCGTCAGTCCACCGCTCACGGCAAAGGCAGTGAAATTGACAAGAAGAGCGGGGTAGTAGTTGCGCTGAGAAGGATAGCACGCTTTTCTGTACCTCTCTTTGTTTTAACTTTCTGAGCGTGTTTTTAATCCAAACATATATCTATATGTTTTTGGAATCAGGAACCGACAAGGAATAAGATGAAAGTGTTTTTAAATTGATTTGGACAATTTAATTTTGATAATAATTTTTATATTTTTAATTTTCAGAGCTTGTTTTTAATCTAAATATAACATATTTATATGTTTTTGGAATCAGCAAATGATGGAGAATAAGATGAAATTAAATTTGGATCGTTTTATAAAACATTTTTTTTTTTACAACTTTCAGATTTTTAATGACCTAAGTCATTAATTAATTTTTAAGCCACCAAGCTGAAATGCAATACCGAAGTCCGGGCTTCGTCAAAGATTACTTGACCAAAATTTCAACCAATTTGGTTGAAAAATAAGGGCGTGACAGTGCCGCCTCAACTTTCACGAAAAGCCGGATATGACGTCATCAAAGATATTTATCAAAAAAATGAAAAAAACGTTCGGGGATTTCATACCCAGGAACTCTCATGTCAAATTTCATAAAGATCGGTCCAGTAGTTTAGTCTGAATCGCTCTACACACACACACAGACACACATACACCATATGACCCTCATCTCGATTCCCCCCTCTACGTTAATTACATTTAGTCAAAACTTGACTAAATGTAAAAAGATGACGTGCATTGTAATGGAATAGAGTGGGTGTAATTTCAAACCAAACGGTTCAAATGTGAGTGTAAACACACTCTTTACGCGGGATCACAAAAAACAGAACAGATGAAATGCACTAGAGTCGAGTGCCTGTTTCAAACCGTGAATGCACTGATGAGGCGCGTGGATTAACGAAACAAAACTGCTCCAAAGTCAAACACAAAAACATCCTCACAGACTAATTCTCACTCTATGACACAGTTTAGACTAAGTACTTACTGACGGCAACATCAGAAACACAGTCGGTGGTTGGTATAAACATTGAGCGTGGTTACAAAATGGTATACAATGCGCACGTTCTGATTCTTGGAAGTAGAACAAAGAACGACCTGCCGGTAGATTCAAAAGCAGTATTACTTCAAAATCAAACAAACCGAATCCCCTCCGGAACTCTAGTTTGCACATACACCTAGCCTGAATGTCAGAGTAACAATATACACAAGATGACGGTAATCCAAGTCACGGAAACCAGTCCATTTCACACGAAGAAATACGATTTTTTCACACCTGAAAACATGAGCTGTACACTGTTCCAGACTATGCCTTTGTGCTGAGATTTCCGCGCCTGCCGCGCGGGAGAGTGGAGGTCAACTATAATTAGCCGGGAGCCGGAAACGTTGGCGCTGGCTCAGCGTGGCTGAGCTTGCAGGAATCCCAGAATAATAGAACACAGTGAACAGGTTAATAAGTGGTGTTTGTGCTGTGTTGACACTGACCGTGCTGTGTGTGTGTGTTGTAGCTGGATGAGCAGTCTGGAGGCCACGCGCTGGCTGCAGCACCTGGGGGCCATCTTGTACAGCACACAGGTGGTGGTGTCAGCCGTGGAGGATGGGCGCCCTGTCCTCATCCACTGTTCTGATGGCTGGGACCGCACGGCGCAGATCTCCTCCCTGGCCCAGCTCCTGCTCGACCCCTTCTACCGCACCATTCAGGTGGCTTTCATCTTGGCGTCGCTAGGGATGAGGGCTTGGTTTCACCTAGTTTACACATTTGTGCTTATCTTGACATCTCGCTTGTTAAAGGTCAACATTGACTGTAATGCGGGCTCCATAGATTTATAGCTGTTGTGACGTGCATGCACCATATTGGGTGTTACTGACACTGCTTGGTGTAGCTCTGTGGCCTTCCACTCTTACACGCCTTAGTATCCAATGCACTTGCTGGAGATGGAAGCAGATAGCTAGCTCGGTTGTCAAACGTTCATAGGAGTCGAGGGGCAGAGTTTGAAATTTCTTTTTACATTTAGTCAAGTTTTGACTAAATGTTTTAACATAGAGGGGGAATCGAGACGAGGGTCGTGGTGTATGTGTGTGTGTGTGTGTGTGTGTGTCTGTGCGTGTGTGTGTGTAGAGCGATTCAGACCAAACTACTGGACCGATCTTTATGAAATTTGACATGAGAGTTCCTGGGAATGATATCCCCGGACGTTTTTTTCGATAAATACTTTTGATGACGTCATATCCGGCTTTTTGTAAAAGTTGAGGCGGCACTGTCACAGCCTCATTTTTCAATCAAATTGATTGAAATTTTTGTAAAGCAATCTTCGATGAAGGCCGGACTTCGGTATTGCATTTCAGCTTGGTGGCTTAAAAATTAATTAATGACTTTGGTCATTAAATTTTTTTTATATAAAACAATCCAAATTTACGTTCATCTTATTCTACAGCATTTCCTGATTCCAAAAACATATAAATATGATATGTTTGGATTAAAAACACGCTCAGAAAGTTAAAACGAAGAGAGGTACAGAAAAGCGTGCTATGCAGCACAGCGAAACCACTACCGCGCTGAACAGGCTCGTCAGTTTCACTCCGTTATGCACAAGCGGCGGACTACGGTCATTGTGAAAAAAATGCAGTGCGTTCAGTTTCATTCTGTGAGTTCCACAGCTTGACTAAATGTAGTAATTTCGCCTTACGCGACTTGTTTGTTTGTTGTTGATGTGTTATGTCTTCATACTTTGAAGCAGAGAGATGTGTTATGTCTTCATACTTTGTGCATGATGTAGTTGTGTGACGGTCTTCTCGTTCCAATAAAGTGAAACTGACTCAAGTTGCTGTTTGTGTTTTCAGGGATTCCAGTGGTTGGTGGAGCGAGAGTGGCTGCAGTTTGGTCACAAGTTTGCTGATCGCTGCGGCCATGCTGTGGGGAGTGGAGACATCAACGAACAGTCGCCGGTGTTTGTGCAGTGGCTGGACTGTGTCTATCAGATCACCAGGCAGTTCCCCTGTCATTTCCAGTTCAACGAAGCTTTCTTGGTCAGTGCAAGTGGCATCCTTTCTTTTGAAAATGTGCTCTTTGTGTTTCATTATAGGGCCTTCTTAGTTTGTCTGAATAGAGTACTTCTATGCTGTATAGATCAGTAAAAAGTAAGGCACCACAGTCTGTGGGCTATTTCTTCAAGCTCATTTAGAACATTAATTAATATGTTCTTATTTCCACATTGGAGTCATTGTTAACAAAGTGTTAGTTTTGTTCAGGACTTCAATTGTATGAAAACATTGCTGTTGTGAATAACTGTTATCATGCATTGTTAACAGATTAAGCTGGTGCAGCACACCTACTCCTGTCTGTTTGGCACATTTCTCTTCAACACGTGTCGGGAGCGGGAGAAGGAGGAGTTGACGAACCCAACGTCGTCTGTGTGGACCTTGCTTCATCCTGACAACACCAAGTTCCACAACCCCCTCTACAATGAATCTGCCAAGGAGGTCAGTCAGCTTGTAGCTCTTGTCAAATGCACAGAAGCAAGCTCACTATATTCTGTGGACCCTTTGAGATTTTTTTTCCTTGTAACATGACCTTTTGCTTGAAGCGTTGACTTTTATCCCCCTGGGTTTTTTTTCTTGAAAAAAAGTATGTAGGACTGAATTTGGGTAAAATTTTCCTTTTTTTATGTCTACATCAAATTTACATTTCATTTCGATGCATTTGCGTGTGTCATTTTGATACAATAATGACATCAGAGCTTGAAATAGTGGGTTATAATTTGTTCAGTTTGCCAGTGTTTTGTGATGTTGAAATGCACCTTTGCATGGAATGACATTGTGGGGTTGTGCTTCAGGTGTTGGTGCCAGACTGGAGCTTGCACCGCCTGACACTGTGGAGCTCTGTGTACCTGTCCAACAACTCTCTCAAGACATCCAGTGCTGATGAGTTTGCTGCCTCTGTAGAGCAGGCTGACCAGGTAACTGCCCTCTGCTTAAACTGCCCTCAGCTTACTTGACTGCTGGCCAGGCACAAATCTTCAGCTTGTCTTCTGTAGTACAGTTGTACTGTTTAACCTTTAGCACTCCACATATTTTTCTGTATTCTCTCTCCTGCAGCCAAGTTATTTTCTATGATTGGCTTTGAATGTAACACTACCTTCATGAAATCACCTGAAGATCACACAGTAACACTTTCCATGCTTTATGGTTTAGTATGCAGGTAGTAAACAATAAAATTAATAAATAAACAGCACTTTTCCTTGCTTGTTTGAACTGTCGGGCATGTGCGTGTGCATAAAAACCCCAAACATCTTCCTTATGATGCAGTGACTTTCTACACTCAATCCTATAGTAAACAAAAAGACAGTTGACCAGTACAAGTTGTAAAATGAACGTTTTGTAAGGCTAGTCAAAAGCAGAAGACGCACAATTGAATGTTATTATCTTAGTATGATTTACATTTTGCTCAGTGCACATGCGATTAGCACTTGGTTTCTTTTCTTTTGAATGACCAGCGTTAATTTCTGTGATTAGTATATCAACCACATAGTCCGTAAAAAACGGGAAGACAATAAATCTGCCTCTGACAAACCTGCAGGGATGTTGTCCCAAAACTCAACCAGCCAGGCATGAACATATCTATACTTGGCACTCACTTTTTGTCATCACTGTCCTACTCAGTCAGAGCTACAGTTCGATTCCTCCACATTCACATCGCTACATCACCCAATTGTTCAAGAGTTTTCTGGCCTAAAAACCTTCAAATTCATCACCAGAATCTTGATGGAGAAAGAGGTCTGAAAACTCCATTGTGACTTGCATTTTAATTCTCTCCAAAAACTTCATTAAATTACATATCTTACCCAACTCACACATAGCAATTAACCCTAGTTCAGTGCTGGTAACGCTGTACGCGTCCCCTTGGTAACAAGGAAGGCGCCTCTAAAAAAAAGAGTGACATGAGACCCGTAAGGGTGTCTAAGCCAGCCCGGAAACGAGACTGCCTTCCGTATGCGCGCGCATACACCGCCATATGCAATTCATTCCAAAGCTCAGCGCCAGTGAGACTGGTCGCATTTGATGTACGCTCCGGCTGTTTCAGCCGTTTTGACTTAGTCTTTTGACTTTGTTGTTCCTCTTGGTATCTTCTTGCATCTGGACTTCTCTACTACTGTTGAGGTGAGGTCGTTCTTGTTTATTCTTGATTTTGGCAGCGTTGTTGGCCGCTTTTTGGACTTGCAAAATTTTTTCAAAATTTTTTCGTGAGTCTTTGTTGTGTCATGGCCGACAATGCCAAGAAGAGGTGTACGCCTAAAAAGGTAGCTGCTGCGCCCACTTCTTCTAAAGAATCTTCTAGGAAGACTAAACGATCCGTTTCTGGTGAAGATACTCTTGCAAAAAAAAAAATCTTTTGATGTGTTTGTGATTTGCCCGCTAAGCCGGTAGACAAGATAGCGGCCATTTTGTCGGCTAAGCCGGTTGACAAGACCGCTCACGTGAATAAACCTGCTAAGGGGGATTCTCCCCCTGTGGTGCCGGGGTTGGCATCCGCTGATGTTGCTGCTTTGTTGTTATCTCTTAGTTCGCAGGTGTCTACTTTAGCGGCCGAGATTACTTCGACGAGAGCGGAGCTTCGTTCTCTTCCCTCGGGTGTGGCTGGCGTCTCTTCGCTTGCCAGCGTTCGCTCGTCTCCTGCCACTACAGTCACGAGAGCGGAGGTGCATGCCTCTCAGGATGAGGAGATTGTGCCGTGTCCGCTTTTGGGTTCGCATTCCGGCGTTCCGTCTCGTACACAAGGTATGTCTGCTGAGTTAGTAACCGGGTTCTCCGGCCAAAACTCGGCACGTGGTCAGGAGCGAGTAGCCTCAGGCGCATGGCGGCCGGGCGAAAGTTCTTATCTCTCGGCTGACTCAACCCGCTTTGGCGGCCTTTCAGTGGGGAGTAAGAGCCCTGGTACACGTAAGGAAGTTCCACTGCACTCTGCTCAGTCTGGGGACGGGGGCGAGTGTGTGTGGCTTCCGACCCCGCCCTCTGGGCGGGGGGTAGACAGTAAAGCTGGTTCTCTGCTAGACAATGGTGTCAGTACGGGAGTCAGCTTTCGGATTGCATGGTAGTGCAAGACGACTGGTTTACTGTGTGCAAAGCTAGGTGGTGCTTGGATCGACCAGGAGTGTCTTTCTGGGTGTCACCTTCCTGATTGCGATTGCGAGCATGAAGGAGAGGTTAACGAGGGTGCGTCCACGGTGGTGGACGACTCCCAGCTTACTTGCCGTTCAAGTTGTCCAGCGCGGTGACGTGGGCAGCGGAAAACGGCATTTAGGCACTGTGTGCGAAACTAGGTGGTGCTTGGATCGACCAGGAGTGTCTTTCTGGGTGTCACCTTCCTGATTGCGATTGCGAGCATGAAGGAGAGGTTAACGAGGGTGCGTCCACGGTGGTGGACGACTCCCAGCTTACTTGCCGTTCAAGTTGTCCAGCGCAGTGACGTGGGCAGCGGAAAACGGCATTTAGGTATTGTGGAAGTTGGTGATTCTGGGATCGACCGCGAACGGCTTGGCCGGGAGCGTCTTTCCGGGGGTCACCTTCCTGATTGCGATTGCGAGCATGAAGGAAAGGATAACGAGTGCGTCCACGGGGATGGACGACACCCAGCTTAACTTGCCGTTCAAGTTGTCCAGCGCAGTGACGTGGGCGGCGGAAAACGGCATTTAAGTTTTGACCGGAAGGGGTGGTTGAGAACAAAGGGGTAACTTACTCCACCTCTATCTGGTTCCGACTTCTGGAAGTTCGGAGGAACAGGATGTTCTCTTCAGCTTCCTGGATTTGTTGTCCATTGCCCTGGAGTTGGCAATTGGCCGCGTGTAGCCGGGTTCTCCGGTGAAAGTGGTGTACGTTCGCAGGAGGAATGTAGCACGCATTTTCGTGGCTGGGCAACGTAAGCTTCCGCCCTGGGGGCAGGAGGTTGTTGGTCTGAGTGATTCTTGGATTGACCATGCGAGTCTCTCTGGGGGTCACCTTCCTAACTTTGTAACCAAGTAGGAAGGAGAGGATTGTGAGGGTGTGTCCACGGTGGTGGATGACACCCAGCTTAACTTGCCGTTCAAGTTGTCCAGCGCAGTGGCCTGGTCAGTGGAAAACGGCATTTAGGTTTTGACAGGAACGGGGGGCAGGTAGCGAACAGTAGGGCTGGTTCTTTGTTGGACAGTTAAGTCAAACAGGGAGTCAGCTTCCGGATTGCACGGTTGTGCTTGACGGCTGTTCAGATGAAGGTGCTTACGCATTACTGAAGAGCACTGATTTTAGGTTCCGTTTCATGTTAGCAAGTGCAGTGGCGCTCGCAGCTGAAATGGTTTGAGGACAACGGGATCGTCCGGTGTGTTTTTATGCTACCTGTGGGTTCTGATGTTTACTAATCCACGGCCGGGGTCGCTTCCGCTTTTGTGGCTGTGGCTTCCGGTACAGGATGGGATAGCCTTCTACCGTTAACACTGGGGTGTTGGTAGTCGGCACCTTTCAGCCTTTGGCTGTCGGTTCCGTCGCTGCGGTTCCTTTGCTGTTATTCAGGCTGTGTCCACTTCCTTTTCCAGTTTTCCAGCTGGAAGGTGACAGGTGGATGGAATTTTGGTTCAGAGTCTTTATAGGGGTTTTGGCGTGTTTGTTCGCTTGTCACTTAGACTGGCTTGGTACGAAGCGCTTATTTCTTACGGAATGAACTCCTCTTCTCTACGTGTAATGCAGGTGGCGATCCACCTATTCTGGGTTTTCGTTTTTCTTTCATGTCTTATTTTTAAGACTTTATGTAATTTCTGTCACTTTGGTACGGCTTGGTGCAGCGTTGCTTTAACCCGTTTCAAGGCTAGCCTGGAGGATCTACACGGAAAACGGCCAAGCTTACTCTAGTAGCTTCTGTGAGGAGTGGGAGTAAGCATACTTTCTGGCTAGTTTGAATATGGACATCTTTTTCAAGAAAGACTGATCTATGGCTTTTGGGTTGCTTCGAAATTTTCTGGCATTTAAGCAAAAATGGTAAACAAGCTTCGAGTTGCATTTTCAATTCATGAAGCAAGGGTGTGGCTCCTTTAGAGTCACGTTTAGTCAATTTAAACTTTTCGGGTTTCGAAGTTTTTTCCGACTTGCACGGATCTTGTTAGATCATTGAATCAAAGGTTACTTGCCTTATCTTTCATCTCCATCGTGATTCAACCTAGGCTTTTATGCGGAAAACGGGGAAAACCAGCTTCCAATTGTATTTTCAATTCAGGAAGCAAGATTTTGGCTCCTTTAGAGTCAGGTTTGGCTCTTTTAATATTTCGATTTTCGAAAAATTTTCTGACTTTCACGGACCTTGTTAGATCGTTGAATTAAAGGCCATTTGCCTTATCTTTCGTCTCCGTCTTGATTTAACCTTGAACGGTTGGAAATGACGTTAAACACTGTATTAGGGTGGGTACAGGTCTATCTACTCTGGTAGGGGTATGACTTTTTGAAGTCAACCTTACCTAGATGGACTGCTACACTGGACTCTTGCTCCTGGGGAGCTTGATGTGGTTATTTGTCCTGTGAGGACTCTCAGAAGGTACCTGTCACGGTCTCGGCATTGGGTCAGAAAATCTGAAGCTTTTATGATATCACTTAGCACAGCAAGGTGTAAGGATATTGCGAAAGTTTATTTAACCAAGTGAGTCTCCACTTTGATCAGACAGGTGCTTACCTGGTGATTAACACAGTCTGGAGATGTTAGGGCAGTTTTGCCTCTCACCGTATGAGGCAAGGCCTTGGGCCTCCTCTTTGACAGTCCTCTGGTCGGGCCGTTTGGCTGAAGTACTGGAGTCGGCTTACGGGCGGTCTGAGGAGGTTTTTATTAACTTCTCCCTCAGAGACGTCTTGGGACAGGACGGCAGTTCCGCGTTACCGGTTATGGTAGCCTTGGAACAGGTTCTAATTTCATGATTTCACTATATACCCGCCACCTATAGTAGCAATCTGCTATATGTGAGTTGGGTAAGATATGTAATTTAATCAAAAATTTTAGTAATAAATTTTCATTTGATTAATATACTTACCCAACTCACATCGTTTATTCCCTCCCGCCTCCCCGCTGTGGTGGGTGTTTGGGTCTAAAAAAGGAGTGAGTTGGGCTTCGCTTTAGAATGAATTGCATATGGCGGTGTATGCGCGCGCATACGGAGGGCAGTCTCGTTTCCGGGCTGGCTTAGACACCCTTACGGGTCTCATGTCACTTTTTTTTTTAGAGGCGCCTTCCTTGTTACCAAGGGGACGCGTACAGCGTTACCAGCACTGAACTAGGGTTAATTGCTATATGTGAGTTGGGTAAGTATATTAATCAAATGAAAATTTATTACTAAAATTTTTGATAAAAGTTGCTTGAACATGAACAGACACAAACAACTGTTTCAACGGATATTAGAAGCCTCGTTTCAAAACCGGATACGGGGTCAAGGTTGTATGCAAATTAACATACCGGCGGGAAATTCAAACAACCCAAGCAGGGTGACTACAGCCGCCGCAGGCTTCAGGAGAGAGATGATGCTCAGCGAATATAGTTGGGCATTGACGTGCTAAAGGTTAATGAAGAAACTGTGGTCAATCAGACTAAAGATACAAATAAATGGTTAGCGTTGTATTTGTTGGCCACTGTCAAATGAAAACTCTCCATATAGGACTGTATAATTATCTCCAACACATATATATATATATATGACTACTATCCCCAAAAGGACTTGTAGATTGTTTAGGCGTTTGTAGTTCTCCCCAGTTACAACAGTATTTAGGTCTTCTGTATGTCATGCTGCTCTTGTTTGGCATTCGGGGACAAGAATTTGGGGGAAATGGTTCTTCATGTCTGCACAGGAATGATTCAAAGAGAAGTGATTGTTAGATTGTTTCCCCAATATGTGCTTGTCCAAGTATTATGTATATATATGGGTCATTCCATAAAGCTATGTACCAAAAGTGTGACATGCATCGTGAAAATTGAAAGTGTCTGAATAGGTTGTTTTTATGGTTTATGTGAAAGATATAGACATGCCATGGTGCCATGCTAAACAAAAGATAAGTTTATGCTTTTTGAATACGAAAATGTGAAATGTTTCCGACGTAACATTCGTCCCTCGTTGCAAACGACACATAAAACGCTCCACGCTTGCTGCGTTCCAAAACTTCACTCTTTTTTTTTATTGAAATACCTTTCAGCGATGTTGTAGAACGTCAGATGCAAAAGAAACACAACATCTGATGCGTTGCTAAGTGACAAATATAATTTTTTACAATCCAGGAAACGAAGCTTAGTGGCAAAAGGCAAAAGCACAGTCAAATCGTATCGATTTGACATGGCGCACATTCTAACACATTCACAACACATCAGTAATGGCTGATAACGCACTCAATCTCATATTCGTGCGTACAGGAGTTATTGGCATGGGTGGGATTCTTCCGGTATATGCCGGAAATTCGGATTCGATTATGGCCTCTTTTTTTGTTCTCTTTTGTTTGTTTTGTTGTTGTTCAGTTCAGGATTCATGACATTTTTCAATCCCACCCATGGTTATAGGCATGCTTGCGCTAGTTTGCGGTTGGTTTGGGAAACCAAATGTTACGTCAGAAACCTTTTTTTTTACCGATCCAAATGCACATTTCAAACATTTGGTGGGGCAAACAGCTAAGTGCATAAGAGACAATGACAAAAGGTGACGTTTTCATGTCAGTATGTCCCAAATGACATCACCAGTACATTTTTCATTCTATCTAATCTGTTTTCGTTCTATTTTTTCTAATAACATGCGTTAACAATTGATTGCCAACTGGAATGGAAGAGCACAAAAAGTGTAACTTGATATGTAGTTTCTCTAGAGGGAAAAACATCTTCCACTTTCATGTCAGTGTGTCCCATGCAACATACATTTGCCAAACAGCTATGTGCAAGTAGATTATTTGTTAGTGGTATAGAAAATACTGATCAACAATTAAAGTCAGTTTTCACATTCATTTTCTACCTATTTCTTATTTGTTTATTCTGTTGGCAATGGTGAAATGTCAGCAATCGTGTGTCATTCGGGACAGTAGACATGACACCTGACCTTTTGTCACTGTCTCATATGCAACACTAGCACAAAACATAACGAAGATGTATGTCCATGGTTTTATGGTCACATTTCATTGGTAGCCACAGGGATAAAACAAAACAAGTCGCGTAAGGCGAAATTACTACATTTAGTCAAGCTGTGGAACTCACAGAATGAAACTGAACGTAGTCCGCCGCTAGTGCAAAAGGCAGTGAAAGTGACGAGCCTGTTTGGCGCGGCAGCGGTTGCGCTGTGCTTCATAGCACGCTTTACTGTACCTCTCTTCGTTTTAACTTTCTGAGCGTGTTTTTAATCCAAACATATCATATCTATATGTTTTTGGAATCAGAAACCGACAAGGAATAAGATGAAATAGTTTTTGAATCGATTTCGGAAATTTAATTTTGATCATAATTTTTATATTTTTAATTTTCAGAGATTGTTTTTAATCCAAATATAACATATGTATATGTTTTTGGAATCAGAAAATGACGAAGAATAAGATGAAATTGTTTTTGGATCGTTTAATAAAAAAATAATTTTAATTACAAGTTTCCGATTTTTAATGACTAAACTCACTCATTAGTTTTTAAGCCACCAAGCTGAAATGCAAAACCAAACCCCGGCCTTCGTCGAAGATTGCTTGGCCAAAATTTCAATCAATTTAATTGAAAAATGAGGGTGTGACAGTGCCGCCTCAACTTTTACAAAAAGCCGGATATGACGTCATCAAAGGTATTTATCGAAAAAAAGAAAAAAACGTCCGGGGATATCATACCCAGGAACTCTCATGTCAAATTTCATAAAGATCGGCCGAGTAGTTTAGTCTGAATCGCTCTACACACACACACAGACACACACACACACACACACACACATACACCATGACCCTCGTCTCGATTCCCCCCTCTATGTTAAAACATTTAGTCAAAACTTGACTAAATGTAACAAACACTAAGTCAGTCACAATTTGGGCGCCATTTTGATGCTGTTTTATGTGTTTTCTTTCATGAAAAACACTAACCTACCAGACGATCTCCTTGATTTATTTTTTATTGTTATCTCTTTGATCTATTTGCAGTCGGCTAATATCCTTATAACAGTTGAGAAGCAAGAGTAACGTTCCGCAATCTCTTAAGTCTTGACCCTCTAGTGGTACACAGCTTTATAGAACAACCCATATATATGTTTAAGAACTGTAAAAGAAATCCGATATTTAACAGTTGTACAGGTCATGCAAAGTTCTATAGGAATGAATCATGTTAAACATAGTCCTGAACACGCAGAGGTTTTTGTTGTTTTATCGTACCCATGGAGAGACAGACATTTCATCCAAATGGGTTCTGAATTATGATGCACGGAAATGTATAATGATGGAATTAGTCTTGCTTGTACAGAGATAGATTCATGATAGATTCATATTGCACTTCTGTTGCTTTTGTTATTGTTGTTGTTGAGCTTTGTAATTCCAGCAAATGAAGGCGTGAAGTGCTGTAATTGCTGACCAGTGATTTTTGTGTGTGTCTACAAGGTTCTGACCCCGGATGAGGAGCCTGGCGGTCTAACCAAAACGCGGTCATGTGACAACCTGACCACGGTGACCAACACCCCACAAGATGGTGCCAGCAACCCGACTCGTCGCTCCAGTGACCCCAACATCGGCTGTGGAGGGGACACCATGGCGCTGCTGTCCAAAGAAGTCGACTCCAGCCATGCTCGCAACTCAGACGACCCCAGCAGTGGAAATGCTTCCGACAACGACACGTCTGACATTTCCAAGAGCGAGGACACAACGAGTGAAGATGACAGGCAATCGGAACAGCAGGCTGATATTGATGGGGAAGAGGAGGAGGCTTTGCAGCACACTGTGTGTCAAAATGGCAACCAGATCGGGAAGATCGACCAAGTGTGCAATGATGAAGAGGGGGATGTGAAAGTGTGGAACGGTGTTGGATCTAGTGTGTGTGCCAGTGAGGATGAACAATCCACTGCAACGCAGACTGAGCTGGCTGATGGTCTCTCGCTGCCCCTGGGGGAAGGACTGGGTGATGGAGAGAGTAGTTCCCCAAATGGTGTGATTGACACCAGTCCCACAGTGAATGGCAGGGCTGTAAATGGAAAAGCAGAAGAGCGAGCGATTATGAACGGCCATGATCTGGCCCCTGTGCTACAGAATACTAACTGCGTGGAGGTGGACACTCAAACTTCTGAGAGCAGTCTTGTGAATGGTGACCACAGCACAATGACCACTGCTGTGGATAGTAAAGCTTTTGACAGTTCCACTGACACTCTCACTGGTTCCGAAGAGGTTGACCAAGCTTTCCTCCTCAAGTCTCGGCGTCGCTTTAATTCTGAGCATGCCGTATCTCAAGCTGTGATTTACCAAAACGGGGGGGAACAAAACGGCCATTCTGATTGGGATGAGGAGGGTTCAAGACTGTTGCCACAGCGACAGGACCTGGACTCAGCCTCTATGGAGTCACTGAAGTTGTTGATTCAGAAAAACTGCAGTATTAGCACCAGCACCACAGACATTAGCGACTCCCATGTGTCTGCCAGGGGCAACGGCATGGCGGCTGAGGTGTTCTCTCGTACAGGGGGTCTAGGGCTCTACATCCGCTGCACCAACGGCATGTGTGGCGTGGGAGGTATGGGGAGACGCACACCTAGTTCCTCTGAGGCCTCCCCCTCTGTGTGCTCTCTCGTGGCCACGCCCATCAACTCACAAACTCCGCCCTCCACTTGCTCTCCTACGCCAGGCTCTGAGGGCAAGGTAAGTTGAGTGTGCAATGCAAGCATATGTTACAGTCCACTTGATCACAGCATCATCAAGGCAGCTCACCATAATCATAGTTAATTTACTTTTGTGGAAAGAGAAGTTTGGAGAGCCTCGTGTTGCAATCTTGGAGTTGGTGCAGTTAGTTTACTTGGGTCAGTGTGTTTGAATCATGATTGACCTTGGGATTGTACATGTACATTTGTATGCCAAAAGACGTCTGCTTTGCATCACTCTGTTTCAAGTGTGGCATTGCTCTCTGTTTCTCATGAAGTGGACTTTTTTCTTAACTTAATGGCAACTTTCTACATAGTCTTTACTGTTTACACGAGAGGTTCAGTCACTGCGCATTTTTCCATAAATTAAATATTGTTTGTGTTTTGTGTGAACTCCTCCATGCATTTTTGTAGGGTACTGCATTGTGTTTTGCAAAGCATTTTCAATGTTGGTGACTAAAACCATTTGCTAAGTCTGCTTGCCAAGAGTAGCTTTATAGTGCCACGACAAGTAGATGTGAAATTGAAAATGACCTTATCTCCCCACAAAATTCGAAGATATATAACATCTTTGCTGCAATTGCAAGAGTTTCTAGTCTTAGCTATTTTGCATCAAGGGAATGTGGTTTGTTACTCAACTTAACCAACCGGGGGCCTGGTATAGTACTGTGGTAGCTCAGTTGGTACGTACAGTAGAACTCCCCCTTACCCCCTTTTTACGACTACTCCCTTTTTACTACCGATTAAATTACATATTCTTACTCCAATTCTTATGAATGCATTGACTTCAGTCCCACATGCTAGATGTCGAAAAAAAAACCACTCAAATTACCTGCCCTTAGTAGGGTGGTAACCAAGCTAAAAGCGACGCCATAGCCGTTGCTATGGCCTGACCTTGCTCAGTTACCCACAACACCCTGCGCACCATGTGAGCGCCAGCATCCGTAATAATCATTCTCGACTTTCGACAACACACGGTGGACGTGTCGATTTTTGTCACTCACTTTTGGCCTTCGCTTGCCGGCTCGTCCGTGAGACTAGATGGTGTTTGTGGGTCTACCTGTCCATCTACCTTTTGGTGAGATCTTTCCTTTTTCTTTGTTTGATAGCTTTGTGTTGAGCAGGCACGCAGAAGTTTTTCGTTCTGGGTGACTGTTTTTCGCCGGTCTTAAAATGGCCGACAACAAAGCTAAACTTGGCGCGAGACTGGAAGGTGACAAGGCTCTTAGCCCGGTTAAGAAAGCTAAACCTAAGAGTAGCCAAAGAACTTTGATTTGCCTATTATGCGGGTCGTAGATCCGTCAAACAGCACTTCTTTTGATGTTCCTATCCCTCCGAGGGCGGGTTCAGTTCTTTCACAGCTCGCTTCCCCTGTTGGGGTTAATCAGCCTTTAGGCTCCTTATAGTTATAGACTTATTGTTGGATCGTCGTCGGTGCGACTGATGGGGGGGGGGGGGGGTGGCCGTGTGGCTATTCTTTCCCCTTTCTCTGCGTAAGAGGAATCAGTCAATGTCCTCCTTTTGGGGGGGACTTAACGATGTTTTGTGTCTTTATTCTCAGCTGTTTCAGGCGCGATCGGCGGTTCCTGCCCTCTCGTTCGTCAGCTTCGCACTGTGGTCTAGTGCAAATGGCCTGTTCGGTTCAGCCTGTTTTTTGCCTCTGGTGGCTCTGGGCTGTTCACGAGCACTCCCTCCTTTTAGGAGGGGGGGCCTGCTCCCTGCCTGCGTCTAACCACTCTGATTACCTCCGGTACTTCACAGTGTGTTACGCAGCCCCCCGCCAATGGGGGGGGGATAGGGGGGGCGCTCCTGCTTCGCACCGTCGTCTGGTGCAAATGGCCAGTTCGGTTCAGTCCTTTCTGCCACTGGTAGACTGGGTTGTTCGCGAGCACTCTCTCCGTTGGGAGAGGGGGCCTGCTTTGGCCGCTCGGCTTGCTTTCAGCACAGCTGGGTCGGTCATGCAGCCCCCTTACCGTGAGGAAGGGGGAGTGGGGGGGCACGGTAAGTCACGGCCTGGGCTTGTTCCCACTCTGCCCTTTGCGGGCAGGGGGCTGTGTTAGCTTCCCACCCTTTCCCGCCCTCCGGGCGCGTTCGGGTGGGGGTGGTATCAGTGACTCACTCTTTCCCGCCCACCGGGCAGGATCGGGTGGGGGCTGGAGCAGCGTTCCACCCTTTCCCTCCCTCTGGGTTGGACTGGGTGGCCGCTGTTGGACTGTCTTCACAGTCTGTGCCTCTATTGTCCTGGCCCGACAATCGTTCTCCTCCCCTATCGGGGTGGGTGGGCGGTGGGCTATAGGACTACGGCAGGTGGACGGATGGGGGTCGGCCGTTTTTCGGTTCGTCTCTCTCCGTCGCTCTTACTGCTGTGACGAGCCACCCCCCTCCCCATCTGGGGCATGGCGTGGCTCAGGCCTTTCTACACAGTGGGGGTGCTATGTACGGCTTTCCAGGCTATGTTACATACTCCTTCTCTGCTCCATTTGGGGCAGGTGGCTGTGTTAGCTGCCCGCGCTTGTCGCGGGTAGCGGTCGGGGAACAATGAGCTTGACTCTCTTTTGTTCTCGGCAGGGTGTCTCGCACAGTGGTCGAGGAACAATGAGCTTTGCTCCGTTTTGTTCTCTGCACGGGCTGTGCCGGCTGTCTACCTGTGAGCGGTTGCTCTGGCAGGCGGAGACAGAACATACTCTTTCTCTCCAGTCTCCCATTCTTTGTATTCACAATGGTTTGCGGGGACTTGGCAACAGTATCGCCTGGCCAGTGGTCATTGTCCTTAGCCAGCATAGGTCACCCCCCCCTCCTAGGGGTGGGTGAGTGATAGGGCTACTTGACTTCGGCAGGTGGACGAGTGAGGATCGGCCGTTTACGGCCGTTTCTCTATTTCAGTCTTTCCCCCCTCTAGGGGTTACGGCTTTGCTGGACCACCCCCCTCCCCACTTGGGGTGAGTTGTGGTTCAAACCAGGTAGTCTGGTTCTTAGCACTGGGATGCTTCTCTCGCACAGCGGGTGGGGTAGGGTGGGGTAAGATGCGCCGGGCCCGGCTTTGTCTTGTTTCCCCACTCTCTCTCCTTCTCGGCAGGGAGCTGTGCCAGTTACCAACCCCTCTTCCCCCCACCTCTTGTTCAGGTGGGCGGTTTGGGTTCGCAGTCAGAGACTGATCATGCTTTTCATTCTCACTCTTGGCGGTGTTATCGGCAGGAGTGTTTAGTGCGCGACCTCCCCTGTCTCCCCTCCTTTTGTGTTTTTACACAACTGCTGGTTAGGATTCGGACTCCTTGTTTAAGGAGGGGGAGTGTGTAGGGCGGCCTACTGGTTGTAGGCTTCCCATACAAAAAGCGGCTGCTGTTGCAGCTTACTTTGTCCCGGATAGGTTGGGGGTGTCTCTCTTCCTTCCTCTTCCGGGATGGCTTTGGGTTTTCACAGGCTTTCTCGCAATTGTTTCATTTGCTGAGTCTCCGGTGATTGCCTACCACATGCCACACTTTTTGGCTTGATCCGCACCTTAGGATAGTGGTCTTCAGCCTACACCTTTCCCGCTGCTTCATACGCAGGGAACTGCTGGCTTCGGGGTTTCAGGCTGCTTCGTTCTCACTTTTAGTGCGGAAGAAGATAGCAGGGAATTTTCAGGCTCAGGGTCTGATCCGGACTTTTTTTTATTGCCAGGGGCTACAGCAGTCCCTGCAATGTACGGCCCCCGGCGTGAGCGGACACCTGACATGTACGGACACATTTGCTCGGCACGGAGTGTTTTCCTTCTATATTTGCCCCTCCTTAAACGGACACCTGCAAAACGTGGACGCGGACACTCATTTTCGGTCCCAACAGCAGGTCATACCTCCAATGTACGGACAGACCATCGTCAAATTTTCACCACAACAAAATCGATAACAGAGCAGTCCGGCTCTTGGTACAAAGATCACAGCCGCAATGGCGTGACGACAGTCACTGGTAACTTGAGTGCACCTGTACCCATCAGGAGGGGGGGGGGGGGGGGGGGGGTAGTTTTGGTCAGGAGTGGAGTACATGCGAAGATGCCAACATGAAACTGCACTGTGCTCTTTATTCTTGTCTGTTGGACGTAAACAACAGAAACCACAGTCGATGAAGGTCCTGAGCGAAAGAGAGTGAAAAACCGGCCACAGTTCTCAGCATCGTGTGTCTGTGTAACCTCTTTCATTGACAAGATACTCTTGTTTCCGCTCAGCCTGACACAGTCAACTGGTTTTGCTCTGAGTGAACAGTTGGAGCTGACCTCTCTGGCCACAGCCCCAAACAGTACATGGCTGGAGGGAGTGAGAGAGAGAGGGAGGGGGGTGGGGGGTGGAGGGGTAGCTGGCTAAACTCTGTGGGGTGTCCGGTGTCACTGCATGTCAGCAGGAAGAGCATTGGAGAGAAATAGAGAGGTGTACTCTTCCACACAATTTCCAAGCATCAGTTGTCACGGCTTGGGGTAGGCATTAGTGAGGGAGAGTGGGAGCTGTGTTATGTACAGTGTATTTCCGACTGAAGAGTGAAAAGTCACTGCCATGCCACATGATCGGCATGCATGTCAATAAAGCCAGACAAGATGAAAATAAATTACATGATTATGACATGCAGCTCTATCTGCTGCTATTTATTCAAACTGGTTTTCAAGCTTATTCTTGCAAAGCATCTGCACACGCTCCTCTGTGCTGTGTTTGTGTGGCTGCTTTCGTATGTCAGTGCATGGTGAGTGTGTTCACTGCCTTGAGGATTTATTTTATCTCTTCTTTTCAACACTTTTCATACAAATCATTTTTACAGAACGTTTAAAGAAGTATTAGGAGTTTATTGTTTAGTAGCCACAAGAAGTGATTAGCATATATAGACTCAATCCTGTTGTTTGTGTGTCTCTGTGTGAGTGTATGGGGGAGGGGGTGGTGTGGTCACCCCTCCCGTGACCGGACACCTGCAATGTACGGACAGTTTTGCTATGGCCCAAGGGTGTCCGTTCATGAGAGGGACTGCTGTAGTTTCCTGGCTTCGCTTACAGACCACAGGGAACGTGGGGTTTTCATGATGTTACTCCTCCCTCTCCTCTCTGGAGGAGCTAGGATGGCATGGTTTAGAGTTTTCTGCTTTGGCTGAGACTCTCTTCTGTGCTTTCTTATAGGCAATCTTATCCTCCCTGAACGCTCTTTTGGGTTAGGGAGGATAAGGCTTTAGCCAGGCTGCTGGCAGCTTGGGCTAGGGTCGTCACCGAGCGGAGGAGTTTCTCGGTGACGTTTTAGGCCCACACTGTTTTTGCTTGGTGTGATCTCCTTCTTTTACAAGGGGTTTGATTTCACGCCGGTTACAGGAAGCAAGGGTCAGGCTTTTTCTGGGGTTGTTAAAACCTACTCAATAGCTGGAATCTTTCCCTTCCTTATTGGACCGCTGGCAGCGCGTTTATGCGCTCCCGGTTACAAAGGGGTGTTTTGGTTCAGTGTCTCCTCCCTCTCTGCGGGAGGTGGGTCGGCATGGGCTAGAGTTTTCAGCTTTGGCTGAGATTTTCCTCTGTGCTCTCACATGAGCTTTCCTTTTGCGTTTCTGCACACAGGAAAGGGCTCGGTTTCTGGAGGGTGTTGGTCTCTGGACTATCTCGGGGGCTGGTTGAGCTTTTTCAAGGTCAATCAGCTTGTCAGCTGCACTTTCTTTTGGTGTTGAACCAGGCTTTTTGCCTGGTGCTCTCAGTAACCAGGCAAAATTCCGAGCTGTCCTTATCCCAGGTTTTTACCTGGGCATGCTGTTCGACTTTGTCTCTTGGAAGGTTTGTTCTTCACACAAGAGAGAATAGGGAGGCTTTAAGCTCTTTTCACTGCCAGACTGGCACGAGAGCAGGCCTCTGCGAGGTCTTTAGACCCGATCTTCGGTCGGACGGTATCGATAGCTATGCTGGCCCTCTAGTCTTTCCTCAAGTTTTTTGGGGGGTTCGGCCTCACAGGTCTGGGACATGAGGGTCCTCCTCCAGAGTGGGTTCCTCCACGCGGGAAGGTGGCTGGAATCCTTTTGGATCGCTCAGGGTGTTTTTTCCCTAGCTTTGTTTCCCCCCGGACTTAGACCGCTTTATGGATGCGTTTTCGTCTGGATGGGGCCTGCACTGGCAATTGCAGTCTTGAGGCTGTGATGTAGACGCAACTCCTTGGGCTTCTCTTTTGCCTGGGGTTAGGAGCAGTAGCTCTCAGTCTACTAGCCTTTCTTTTTGGCTATTTACAGGCATGTCCTGTTGCATTCGGGCAATTCTTCTGTTGCTTCTTATGTGAACTAGCTGGGAGGAGCAAGTTCTCACTCCCTGTCAGACAGAGTATAAGGGATTCTGATTGGGTTTTCACACTAAATCATTTTCTCAGGGGAATATCTCCCCGGCCAGCTCTGCGATCTGGCCGACTCGCTCAACAGGTCCTCTCAGGGCTTGCACAGGGGTTGGCCCATCTGCTTACGGGTCTGGAGGCGTGCTGTTTGTGTTTTAGATCATGGGTTCTGACTCTGGTCTTTGGGCATGAAGCATATATTTCCTCCACTTTATCTGTGTATGCTCCTTTTTGGCCTCCTTGGCCAATTGGGGATATAGAGCGGGGGTGCAACTCCTTAGCGCCTCTCTCTCGAGTCTCAAGCCAGGTGGTTTTTCACCTCTGTTTCATTTTTTGGCTTTGGGCAGCTGGGCCTCTTCTTTGAGGTTCCGGCGTCTCGGCTATCTCAGCTGTTTTGAAACAAATAGGCCTCTCTTCTGTTGTTCATGGCGCTCTTGTGGGCATGATCAAAGGACCTTGTTTTACGAGGTTTAGAGGCTCCCCCTTGTTTAGCGCGTTGGACTTTGTTCTACTTACTCTGGGCCTCAGCCCTGTAGGGCAGTGAGGCGCATGCGTTTTTGGTTTGCCAGAGGATGTAGCCTTAGGGCTTTTGGTTCCGTTTGTTCACGGTTTTTGGCCAGGTTTTGGGGTTTCAGAAACCTGGTCAATCTCCTCTGGTGTTTGATTCCCTCCTCTCGGGAGGATTCTCGCTCCGGGAGTTTCGGATTTTCTAACTGTCTGGTTAGACTTTTTAAATCCCTTTTTGACTTTACAGTCTTTTGGAACCACGAGCTTTAGCTCAGGTTCTTGTTTCTTTACAATGTGGTGAAAGAGACATCTTTTATTTGTCTCTCTCTAGAGGCTCTGCTACATTCATAGGACAGTCCTATGAGTGGTGCGTTTTGAACAGGGTGGGGGGGGCGTTCAGTCCTCCCTCTATTCCTTTTCAGACGTTAGGGAGTCCAGAGTCTGGTGTTCTTCTCTGGCTGGTGGTGTTCCTCTCGCCTATATATGCGAAGTTTGCCAACAGCTCAGGAACAGACTTTGGGCTTCCTTTTTTGCCGTGTTGCGTTCTGTTCGCCTAGGCGAAGTTTTGCAAACAGCTTACTGGAGATCAGACGATGTGTTCATCAGTTTCTATCTTCGGGATATCTCCTGCACGCGGCTAGTTGGCTCCAGTGCATTGCCAGCTTTAGTTGCTGCAGGGCAGGTCCTTACAAGGACATAAGTAGGTTCCCTCCACCTTTAGGAGGAATCTGCATTCATAAGAATTGGAGTAAGAATATGTAATTTAATGGAAAATTTTTAAGTAAATTTTCATTTGATTAATATACTTACCCAATTCTTATAGTTAATACCCTCCCATCCATCCCCGCTGTCTTATATCCTTGGGGTGTTTTAATAGTCTCGAATGATTATTACGGATGCTGGCGCTCACGTGGTGCGCAGGGTGTTGTGGGTAACTGAGCAAGGTCAGGCCATAGCAACGGCTATGGCGTCGCTTTTAGCTTGGTTACCACCCTACAAAGGACAGGTAATTTGAGTGGTTTTTTTTCGACATCTAGCATGTGGGACTGAAGTCAATGCATTCATAAGAATTGGGTAAGTATATTAATCAAATGAAAATTTACTTAAAGATTTTCCATTTTGCCACCACGGATGCATTTTACTATATAATGAACCCCCAGTGGGCGACTCACCCCAAAACGCGACTTACGACCAAGCTTTTTGGGATGATTTACGACTTTTGCGCACATTTTGAGCAGACAAAACACAACATGGTGGCTCTCGCTCCTCCAACTATCGCGAGACGAAAAAAAAAGAAATCTCGCGCGCGCGCGAGATCCTAATACATCCAGTTTTCCTCTGTTCGCTATCTTGTCAGTTTTCTGACGACTTGTTGACAAACGAAGATTCGCGAAAGAAAGAGAAAAGCGCCGACTCTTGAGTAATGAGCGAATAAAGTAATCGCTAATCGAGTGAAATGGCAATCCGCGGCAACTTCCTTAGGAGTCGGGAAGACGCAAATCCTGTGTATCGTCAAGGATAAGGACTCGGTGTTATCGAGATGGCGAGAAGGGTAGCGAAGCGAAAGTACGTAAAAAGAGGTGCCTGTACGAAAACCTCAATGATCGTGTATGGGACAAGTTTAGCGATGCAAAGCGAAGAAACATTCCTGTGAGCGGAAAGATGATTCAGGAGAAAAGTCGTTATGCATTCTATCGAGTTGGGACATTCGGATTTCACTGGTTGCGCCACAATGTCAAATGTGCTTCACTCAGCGGGGAGCAAGCATTACGCCATGAGTAAATTTTCTTTGAAATTTGAGTTAAAGTTGTTCTGCTGTAATGTGTTTGGGTGTGTGTGTGTGGATATGACAGTAAACTGCAACTGTGTGTTTGTGTGTAAACATGACAGTATGTAACAGTAGCTCAGTTGGTAGAGCACTGGACTTGTGATCGAAAGGTCGCAGGTTCGAATTCGGGCCGGGACGGACACGGGTCAACTTTATGTGCAGACCCAGAGACGGAAGCCATGTCCCACCCCCGTGTCATCACAATGGCACGTAAAAGACTTTGGTCATTCTGCCATAAGTGCAGGTGGCTGAATACACCTAAACACGCAGACACCTCACTGTGTTTCATTTCAGGCACTCTCTGCTCCAGGCTGGCTCCAGCTAAAAATAACCGGCAAGAACCACCCTCATCCCCCTATTTACCCTCCCTTTCCTTTCCTCCCCCCATTTCCCTCCTACCCGGCCCCATTCACAGTGGCGCCTGACAGACGACTCTTTCTTTGTCTGCAGCTAGCGTGGACAGCAGCTGCTGTGTTGATAAGGTTCTGTAGCTCGCGCGCTCTAGAGAGAGCCTAAAAACAGTGAGAACGTTTTCTGCACTGTTCAGAATGCCTGATAAGTGGCCCTCTATATACTCCCGCAAGGAAATAGTCTCCATGCGTAGGGTGTAATACTTGAAAGTAGAACAGTGGTTATACATTGTATACTCTTGAGAATAGAATAACAGGTGACCTTTCTTTTCCCTTTTGGAGGTTTGTCAATGACGCCGAAGATGCTTACTCATGGCGGTGTTTTCCAATGTGTCACTGTGTGTGTGTGTGCGTGCGTGTGTGTGTGTGTGTGTATGTGTACATGTGTGTGTGTGTGTGTGTGTGTGTGTGTGTGTGTGTGTGCGTTCGAAATATATACAAACAGTAAAGTATATCGTATTTACATACATATTATGCCAAGGACTACTAGTAAAAGTCATTGATGGTGCGCATGTAAAATTTGTTTTGCGTTTATATAATTATAAAATTCAAAATAGTGTAGATATAAAATTCAAAATAGTGTAGATAATGTCAGTAACATATAAGAAAGAAAAAAGATCTTACGGCAGGGTTCGTACAGAGTCCTTGAACCCTGGAAAACTCCTTGAAAATTGGAAAACCTTTTCCAGGCCTTGAAAAGTGCTTGAAAATAGAGTTTTGTTAAATAGTCATTGAAAAGTACTTGATTTTTCCAAATTGTTGCCTATACATTTCGTCAGCAGCTTGTCTTATTTAAAAAAAAAATCTATCCCCCTTTTTTTCGTCAAATACAGTACACACATTTTGGGAGAATAAAAGATCGAGTGAAAACGAAAGCAGACGAACTAACTATTATTAGTCACCCGTAGTTGCTTTCTTTCCCGGAAGTTAGCAAGGGAAACAACTACGGAATGACTAATAGTTTGCAGACGTGGAGAACCGCATTAATTTGGGGAAAATCATGTCCTTGAAAAGCATTTATTTGGTCCTGGAAATGTCCTTGAAAACTCCTTGAATTGTATCAGCTCTGCCCTGCAGGAACCCTGTTACGGCAATACATGTTCATGAAAATTGTTAGCTGCATGTGAATAAAACAAAAAAGCTTACCTCACGGCCCTCCTATACAAGTCTCACAAACTTGTATATATATATAATATACCACAGGAGAAAAAAAAATAGCTCGCGCGCGCTCACCCAAATCCGCTCGAAGTGCCACATGATATTAGCCCCAGACAACACATAGGCGGATAATACATGTATGTCAATCGTATGAAACAAAACATGCCACAATTTACAAGACAGAAAAAAGGCTAAATGAGAGAATTAAAAAAGGTGTTTGCTCTTCAAGTAAATAATTATACCACACCTTACAGATCTGAAAAACACATGTATGCTACAGTTAAATAAACAGGAAACCCAACATCCGAAAGCACGGCACAATCTATAAGAGGACAGAAGACAACACAGTAAACAAAACATCATAATCAATGTGTCACAATAAAAGAACACAAAATATTGGAAAAAAAGACAAAGGTAATCCCTAAGTACACTGATATATACATGTACAACACTTTACAAAATATATATACAAACAACAGAGTATATACAGTCGTATTTAAAAACATATTATAGGCATGCGTATGGTGCGCATGTGAAATTTGTTTTGCGTTTATATAATTCAAAATAGTGCAATTAATGCCTGTAATATAAAAGAAAGAAAAAACGGTCTTTCAATACATGTTCATGCAAATTGTTAGCTGCATGTGAAGAAAACAAAAAGCCTACCTGACCCTGCAACTGTTGGTCAGTAATCCAATAGCAGCACACAAGTCGATTTGAAAGTTTTTCAACACAGTTTTTCACTCGTATTGTTCTCACAAACTTGTATATATACCACAGGAAAGAAAACACGACAGTCAACAGAGCTGCATATAATAGCGTACTGTAGCGAGTGCCTGTTCCGAGCGAGAACCTGCGCGTGGGTTAATTCACAAAACTTACCCCAAAACTGCTCGAGAAATCATACACAAACACCTGGAGCGAAACTTGTTTTCACTCTATCACACAGTTAAGACTAAGTACTTACGGACGGCAAAATAAAAACACAGTCGGTGGCTGTTATCAGTATTCAGTGTGATTATAAACTGATATACAACGCGCAAATTCTGTTTCTTTTAACAGGAACAAAGAACAAGAGCTGAGTGCCAGTGATATTAGTATTCCACAAAATCAAACAAAACGAGTCGAATGGCTGAACTCTAGTTTGCACCAACACAATGCCTGTATATTCAAGTAACAAAATATACAAGATGAACATAATCCCAAGCGTAAGTCACTGAAACGATCCCTTTTTCACACCAAGAATCACGTATTTCTTCAAACTGGCGCCATGCCACACATGCTCCAGAGAAGCCTTTGTCTGCTAGAGACAGCGCGCGAAAGGGAATAGGTCACGGGGCGCGCGCGCGGCACGCTATAGTAAGCCGAGCCAGCTCTAAGAACAGTTCAGCTGAAAGTGCAAATCCCGCGACCAAATGGAACAGTGTGACCTGGGTAGCGCGACTCCGTTGCTGCTAGCTTTCCACTGGGAGGAAGTGACCCGAATTTCCCAGCGATGGGACAATAAAGTAATGAGAAATGAGAGAAATGAGAGTACGTACACTGCAACCAAGTTCATGACCGCCCGGGCCAAAATCTCAAACCCCCATTTAATCACATATTCTTACTCCAATTCTTATGAATGCATTGACTTTAGTCCCACATGCTAGATGTCGAAAAAACCTCTCAAATTACCTGCCCTTAGTAGGGTGGTAACCAAGCTAAAAGCGACGCCATAGCCGTTGCTATGGCCTGACCTTGCTCGGTTACCCATAACACCCTGCGCACCACATGAGCGCCCGCATTCGTAATGATCATTCTCGACTTTCGACTACACACGGTGGACGTGTCCGAATTTCGCTCTCACTTTTGGCCTTCACATGCCTGCTCGTCCGTGAGACTAGCCGGTTCTTGGGGGTCTACCTGTCCGTCTACCTTTTGGGTGAGATCTTTCCTTTTTACGTTTGGATATAAATGTTGATAGCTTTGTTCTGAACACGCACGCAGATATTTTGTTCTGGGTGACTGTTTTTCGCCGGTCTTAAAATGGCCGACAACAAAGCTAAACTGAGTGCGAGACTGGAAGGCGACAAGGCTCTTAGCCCAGTTAAGAAAGCTAAAGCTAAGGGTAAAACTAAGAACGTTGATTTGCCTATTATGCGGGTAGAAGATCCGTCAAATAACACTTCGTTTGATGTTCCTATCCCTCCGAGGACGGGTTCCGTTCGTTCACAGCTCGCGTCCCCTGATGGGGGTGAGGAGCCGGGGCCTTCAGCCTTGGGCTCGTTAAAGTCCGAATTGTTTGATTTTATTTCTCAACAGTTTGCGTCTCGCTCTGGGGTCCCTCCTCTGCCTCCGGCGGTAGGGGATCCTTCCTCCCTGGCTCGGCTGGGGTCGTCGTCGTCGTCGACTCCGGCGACTCCTGCGGATGGGGGGGGGTGGCCGGGCGGCCATTTCTTCTTCGCACTTGCCTTGGTGCACCTGACCAGTTCGGGCCTTCCCTCTCTGCCTCTGGTAGTGCGGCGGTTGCGCTCGAACACTCTCTCCGTAAGGAGAGGGGGTCTGCTTCCTCTCTGTCTCTTCCCGCTCAGCTTGCTTTTAGCAACACTGCAGTGGGAAGTCAGCTCTCTCCCCTTGTGGGAGAGGGAGAGAGGGGGCATGGTAAGTCACAGCCTGGGCTTGGTCCCACCTTGTCCCACTGGGGGCAGGGGGCTGTGTCAGCTTCTCACTCTTTCCCACCCACTGGGCGGGACTGGGTGGGGGCTGGTGTAGCGGCTCACCCTTTCCCGCCCGGCGGGCATGATCGGGTGTCCGCTGTTGGACTGGCGTCTCAGTCAGTGCCGCTATTGTCCACTGCTAGCAGCCGCCCCTCTCCCCAGCAGGGGTGGTGGGGCAACGGGACTACAGCAGGTTGACGGGTGGGGGCGGCCGTTCACGGTCTCGCCTCTCACTCAGTCTTACCCCTCTCAGGGTTCGCTTGCTGCAGCTAAGAGCCAACTCCCACCGCATGCAGCGGGCGGGGTAGCTCAAACTGGCCAAACCGGTTTTGACTGTTGGGGCCAAGCGCCCGGTCAGCGGTCTACCGACAATGGGCCTGGCGCGGCTTTGTTGGGTGGCCCCCTCCCCCCTCCTTCTTGGCGGGTCTCTGTGCCAACTGTCTACCCTTCTACCCCAGTGGGGCAGGGGGGTGATGGTGGGTGGCAAGCGGGATCGGGTCACGCTTTTGTTGCTCCTGTCTCCCCTCCTGTGTACAGTGATACTGTAGAGGCTGGGGACTCTGATTCTTCTGTGGAAGATGAGGAGTGTGTAGTCTTGCCTTTTGGGTTTAGGCAAGCCATGAGAAGAGCGGCTTGTGTGGCAGCTCGTTACTTTCCGGAGGGGGTGGTGGATTCAGGACAGGGTGTCTCTTTTCCACCATCCGCTGCGAATGATTTTCGGCCTTCGCAGGAGAGTTCACAATCGTTTCGTTTTGTGGAATCACCTGCCGTGGCTTATCACATGTCGCAACTTTTGGCTCGACCGGCCCCTCAGGGCAGCGGTCTGTCGCCAACTCCCTTCCCTTTGTTGCATGCTCATGATACAGCGCCTGCTTCAGCCGATCCATGGCTAGCGTCAAACGCACAGGCCACTGCTTTTTCGCCGTTAGTGCAGAAAAAGCTGGACTGGAATGTGAAGTCAAGGAACTTTGTTCAGACTTTTGCTTTGCCGAGGGCGACTTTGCCAATTCCGCCGGAGTTGCTTGCCTTGTTGCCAAAGCAACCTTCTGCTAAGGAGGGGGTCTCGTTCTCTGATGCTTCTCTCTCTTCTCTGGAGGAGATAGGGCGTCTTGATCTTGAATTGGCTTCTATGGCAGAGTCTTTGCTCCGAGCTCTTACTCGAGCTGTTGCTGGCTCTTTGGAGCCTTTTAGACTCAGGGAAGACGCCTCAGCCAGTGATATCTCCATACTGCTTGCTGCTTTGGGGATGGTGAATTCTGAGAGGATGAGCATTTTAGCGAGGCTGTATGCTCATGCTGTCTTTTCACGGCGTGATTTGCTGCTTTCTCAAGCAGGCTTTTCCCATCAGTCCACTGTGGACTCGCTGCGTTCCTCGCCTTTTGTTGAGGGCTCTCTCTTGGGTAGAGTAGCCCTGGATGCAAGGCAGCAGGAAGTTCAGGAGGCTAAAGACAGGCATCTCGTTGGGATTTCGTTTAAAATCCCAAAGAAATCTCAGTCTTCTTCTCAGCCTTTCAGGAACAAGAAGCAGCACAGCTCCTCTCGTCCTAAGGAACAGGGAGATAAGGCCGCACCAGCTAAGGGTGCTCCTTATCCTAAGAAACCCTCGTTCGGGAAGGGGAGGGGTGGGGCTCGAAAGCCCTCCCCCCAATGAGGCTCTCCCGATCACATCACCCCTGTTCCCCCCACTCTTGTGGTGGCGGGGGGCCCCACCAGGGCTATTTCCATGTGGCAGGCGTTAGTGCACAGCCAATGGATTTTACGGGTGGTGCGATCGGGATTCCGGCTGTTGTGGGAGGGGGAAAAGGCTCCCTTGACCAGGGTTCCTCCTCCCTTTCGTTTTCCGGCCAGCCAAGAGGCCAGAGTGGCTATAGAAACAGAGATCAGGTCTCTTTTGGCCAAGAAGGCTATAGAAGAGATTGTGGATCGCTCCTCGCCGGGGTTTTACGGACGCCTGTTTGTAGTGCCCAAGGCGTCGGGCCGCTGGAGGCCGGTCCTCGATCTTTCGTTCTTGAACAAGTTTCTTCGGAAGATCAAGTTTCGTATGGAAACACCAGCTTCGGTCAGGGAGGCCCTACGCTGGGGAGATTGGGTGACCTCGGTGGATTTGACGGACGCCTACTTTCATATCCTTATGCATCAAGTGGACAGAAAGTGGCTCCGTTTCCGCTGGGGTCATCGGATCTTTCAATTCAGGGCTCTGCCCTTCGGGCTGTCCCTGGCCCCGTGGGTCTTCACTATGGTGATCAGGCAGTTGGCCGCGCTGATCAGGCAAAGAGGTATTCGTCTACGGACGTACCTCGACGACTGGTTGATTCTGAATCAGAGTCAATCAGCGTGCCACTTGCACACTCAGGTGGTGTTGAACCGGGCTCTGAGCCTGGGGTTCTCGGTGAACCAAGCGAAGTCGGAATTGACTCCCTCGCAGAGGTTTGTTTACCTCGGTATGGCGTTCGACACTGTCGCTTGGACGGTCCGGCCTACGCAGGAGAGAATTCAGAAGCTTCATGCTCTCATTTTGGCCGTGGCTGGCAGCCAGCAGGCTTCGGTGAGGGTCCTTACCTCGATTCTGGGCCAAATGGAATCGATGGCAACTCTGGTTCCCTTAGGGAGAGTGTACAAGAGGCCTTTCCAGTCTGCGCTCAGGTCTCTTTGGGATCCGGCTTCTCAGGACTGGGACAAAATCGTCTCCATTCAGGGTTGGTTCAGTCACGCGACTGCTCGGTGGCTGGACCTAGACTGGATCTCTCAGGGGGTTCCCATCGCTCTGCCCCCTCCGGACATAGACCTATTTACGGATGCGTCTATGGCCGGGTGGGGGGCTCACATCGGGGGCCAGGCGGCCTCCGGTCTTTGGACTCAGTCCCAGCGCCTTTGGCATATCAATCGCCTGGAGTTGGAGGCGGTTGCCCTCGGTTTGCTTGCGTTTCTCCCTCTGGTGGGCGGCAGACATGTCCGGTTGCACACGGACAATACCACTGTCGCTGCTTACATCAACAAGCAGGGAGGAGCTCGGTCGTTTTCCCTGTCAGACAGGGCGTGCGAGGTTCTGGTCTGGTGCCACTCGCATCGGATCATAATCTCAGCAGAGTTTCTTCCGGGCAAGCTCAACGCACTGGCGGATGCACTCAGCAGGTCCTCTCAGGTGTTGCACACCGAATGGACGATCACTCATGGGGCGCTCCAACGCCTGTGGGCACAGGTGGAGAAGCCCATGATCGATCTTTTTGCAACGAGGTTCTCAAGGAGACTTCCCATTTTCGTGTCCCCCTTTCCGGACACGGAGGCTTGGGCAAGCAATGCGTTGGAGATCTCGTGGAGGGGCCTTCAGGCCTACGCATTTCCTCCCTTTCCTCTGCTCAGCAGAGTGGTGAGGAAAGCCGAGCTGGATCGTCCGGAGCTCCTGCTGCTGGTAGCCCCCTGGTGGCCTTCCCAGCACTGGTTTCCAGATCTGCTGTTGTTGGCAAAAGGGGTTCCGATTCCTCTAAATCTAGTGCGGGGAGAACTCGTTCAGCCAAGAACAGGCATCCCGCACAGAGACCCGCTGGCCCTGTGCCTACACGTCTGGAGATTGTAAGGTCGGAATTGCGTAAATCTGGCGCTTCAGACTTGACGCTGGATTTAGTCCATAGGTCCTCGACTGCGTCTGTTTATGCTTGCCATTGGTCTGCCTGGGCCAGGTGGTGTAGGGAGTCTGGGGTCAACGCTTTGGCTCCACGCTCTCTACAGGTTGCAAATCATCTCTCTTTTTTGTCTGCGCAGGGCAGCTCGGCCTCTGCGTTGAGAGTCCGGCGTTCTGCTATATCTGCTACTCTGAGACAGATAGGCAGATTGATTAACGTTAACGGAGTGATTGCTAGTGTGATCAAAGGGGCCGCTCTCCAGGAAGCGCAGAGACGGACCTCTGTCCCGGCATGGGACTTATTTTTGGTTTTAGAGTATTTGCGGTCTTCGGCGTTTGAGCCTTTGCAGGCTGCTAGCCTGACTGATTTAACACGCAAGACGGTTTTTCTGCTTCTTCTGGCTACCGCTCGGCGAGGCAGTGAGATACATGCCTTGTCGGGTTTGTCGGAAGACATCGCGTTTGAGCGCGATGGATCAATGTCACTTCATTTCCGGCCTGGTTTTCTCGCGAAAAATCAAAAGCCAGGCCAATCCCCGCCCGTGGTCCGAGTCCCCCCGCTTGGGACTATTCTGGCTTCGCACGATCCTGACTTAGCCAACTGTCCAGTTAGGGCCTTGAAGTCTTACTTGGCTCGCACTCAGTTGGTTAGAGCCAAAAGTCAAAAACTTTTGTTCATTTCGTTGAACACAAAATATGACAGGGACATATCGAAATTGACCCTTACAAGATGGGTGGCGACCCTCATTAGACGAGCATATGAGTGGTGGCTCTCTCAGGAGAGGGGGGGGGCGTTCAGTCCTTCCTCTGACATCAGCTCGAGTACATGAGGCCAGAGCCTGGGCGTCCTCTGTGGCCGTCTTACGGTCGGGGCGCTTAAGCGACGTCTTGCAGACAGCTTACTGGAAGTCAGACGATGTTTTCATCAGCTTCTACCTTCGTGACATCTCCTGCACGCGACTGGATGGCTCCAGTGCATTGCCGGCTTTGGTCGCTGCAGGGCAGGTGCTTGCAAGGACATAAGTAAGTTCCCTCCGCCTTTAGGAGGAATCTGCATTCATAAGAATTGGAGTAAGAATATGTGATTAAATCGAAAATTTTTAATTAAATTTTGATTTAATATAATATACTTACCCAATTCTTATAGTTAATACCCTCCCATCCGTCCCCGCTGGATTATGTCCTTGGGGTGTTTGTTTGATTAATAGTCTCGAATGATTATTACGGATGCGGGCGCTCACGTGGTGCGCAGGGTGTTATGGGTAACCGAGCAAGGTCAGGCCATAGCAACGGCTATGGCGTCGCTTTTAGCTTGGTTACCACCCTACTAAGGGCAGGTAATTTGAGAGGTTTTTTCGACATCTAGCATGTGGGACTAAAGTCAATGCATTCATAAGAATTGGGTAAGTATATTATATTAAATCAAAATTTAATTAAAAATTTTCGATTTTACGACCTAATTTTCAAGGTTTTTCCAAAGTCGTAAATGGGGGGTTCTACTGTAGTGCACTGGACTTGTGATCTGCGGTTCAAACTCGTCCCAAGCTCTGACAAAACATTTGTGGCTGTGTGCCTATCCTGATGTCATTCCAAGTAAATTGTCAGCAGTACCCTGCTTCTGGTTGGGTTTACCACTACCAGTAACTGAGTGTAATCTGACAGAATGTAACCAAAACTGTTTTCACCGCTTGAAACTTTAAATTTGAAATGGATTACAGATAAGTGGTTTTATATTTTGCAAGCAATGTTGTACTATCTTGTAGAGCTGTTTAGCGTTTAACTAAAGTATATCACTGAACAGTATTGTAAGTAAGACAAAGAGCGGCTGTTTTCTTATTTTCAACATATGTATGCTGCCTGCTTTAGTTTTTTTCTCTTGATTATGAGTTTAGAATCATTATCCTATTTTACTTGGTGGTTTTATGCATGTTTTACTTGAATGGTGTAAATTTGAACACCCTTGGTCAGAGTTCAGCAGTGGAGAATTGTATCTTAGGAGAAATAGAAGTCACAGAGACATACATGTTCATATTGCAGTTCAGTAGACGTCAGTAGTAACTTTAATTATTGTGGTGCGTTTGCAAAGAAACAACCTGTCACTGATGAATGTATTCATTATAATCAAGAGTATTCTTTGCTCAACAGAGCTCGGAGTCACCACTGGTTAGACAACTGAACAGCGTGGCACGTCACCTGGACTGTGACGGCCTGACGACGTTTGTGGACCCTGCGGTGGAGCGTGTGCAGAACCTGGTGATGGACTACCAGCGCCGCATCAACGACCTGGAGAACAGGCTGGAGACCACCACCAACCACCTCAACTCCTTGATGCCCGCCTACCATGGTGCAGGCCGGGGCGTCGACCCTTCAGACTTCATGGTACCTTCCTCTCTCTCTCTCTCTGCTTCACCTTGCTTTTGTGCTTGACATTCTTGCTGGCATGAAATTCAACATTGGGAACTTTGGGAACATGGATAGTGCCGTTAGTGTATGACAGCTGTGTGATTCTCAGTGCTTGTGCTTGGGAATTCCATTCAGAGAACTATCTATCACGGGCGATTGTGTTTTAAACTGTGGAAGAACAATTCTGGCAGCACTGTCATTCTGCCATAAATGCAGGTGGCTGATTGTGATTACACCTAATCCTTTAAACTTTTCATTCTTTGCTGTGCGCAGGCATTCACAGCACTTGTATTTTAGTTATTCATTTTTGTGTGCAAATTTGTGTAAAGTAAAGTGTGTGTGGAGGATCTAGCTGGGCCTATAATAGTCGGTCAGTGGTCTGAACTGTTATGTATCCTTCCACAGAACTTGCAGTCGGAGCTGTCTGATGGGGGAGAGCTGTCCTCACTAGGGACGGAGAGTAACCCTGCCTCTGACGTGAGTTGGGAGCAGGTGGACGAGCGGGACTCTCGCATCACGCTGTGGGTACCTGACCACGTGGTCACACACTGCGCTGCTTGTGGGGGAAACTTCTGGATTGGCCGGCGAAAACACCATTGCCGGTAACACATCATCTTCTCTCATTGTCACTTTGCCAATAGATGAATTCCGAAAATAACTGCGTCAGGTTTGTATGTGGGAGAGTGACCTTTTCTTGCAAAACCTCTGCCAAACATTGGAGGGGCCAATTACTAGTGACATGAGTGTCGGAAACAAATGCTCCCGTTCCCATGTTTCACACATGGCCCCTCCAATGTTACGCAGAGGTTTTGCAAGAAAAGGTCACTCTTCCACAACCCATACAAACCCCACAGAGTTATGTCCAAAAATTATCTATTCTCCCAGTGTAGTATGTAGACTAGCTTTTGACTTCGCTATTTACTAGATGGTTCACAGGACTATTTTGACGAGGTGAGCTTTTTGACAGGGTTGAATGATTTAAAAAAAGAAATGAGCAGGTTGGATTGCAAATAGCTACAAAATGGTGTAGCCTTTCTCCCTTGTTGTCCTGTGAAGTTGGGAGTTTGAGTGGATGTGGAATGCACAGATTTGTGATTGTGTTTTGCACCAGTCTTGCATTTAACTCTTGACGCCCTGTAAGGTTTTTTGCATGTCCCAGTGCAAATCCTATAAGGATTTGGGAAAAAGAGACAAAATTTGGGTGTGTTCAATAAAAAAATCATATTTTTATTGTTTATGGATGGATTTACTTGATTTTTTTTTTACCATAGAATCACTCTGTCCACCATCGAAGTCATTCTCCACATTTCTTACCTCAAACCCGTGAAAAGACGTGTCACTATCACTATCACTCGTCTCCATGTTGAATTTTGAAAGCTAACACAAAAAATCCGAACACAATCCGTCCACAAAAATCGAAATCACATTCAAAAGTCCTGAGAAAAAACGACCGGTAGCCATGCCATGTGCATTGAAGGACTAAAGCTGTTTTCCAATGCAGGAGAGCATCGCAAGGCTGGTAACTCTTGTTGAATGACACTAGCAGAGAACGCGCGGTCAGGACTACAGCCCACGAGCAGAACCGCGCGGTATAGGACGTTAAGAGTTAAGTGGTGTCTGGTCAACATTTTCCTTGTGTGCTTGTTTCAGAAACTGTGGAAAAGTGTACTGCTACACGTGCTCCAACTTCTTTGCCCCAGTGCCCACCCAGCATTTGGCAGAGCCTGTGAGACTGTGTGGCGGCTGCTATAGCCAGCTCCACCTCTCCGGCCCGGGGGCAGCGTCCGATGATAGTCGTATCACTGTGGGGGGGGACTGAAAGGGGGCAGGATATGGCTCTATGCTTTGCTCTTTCATTGCAGGGGGGGGGGGGGGGGGGTGGGACTCTAATTTGGCAGGGATACTCTGCTTGTGCATTAAGATTGTGGAGGAATGAACAACATGATGAGCATTCTTTTGTCGTTGAATACATGCTTTCTGGTTGTTGCACTGCACAGGGAATTTTGTAAAGAGGAACAGACAATTGACTGGGTTTTTTATGTTCATGCTCAGCTGCTGAGCTAGCAATTGTGAACCAGATTACCAAAATTCTTGTATGTATGCAATTTGTCAGGCAGGTCAACAACTGTGCCACACTATCCATACCTTACCAGTAAACAAACTGGCTTCTCGTTATAGCACCCTAAATTCGGTCAGCATTTCGCTACTTTGGTAAAACATTATTATATACAAAGTTGTCTTTGTATGGACTGTAAAGTACTTACAAATTTTGTGGCAAAGAATAAGTAAATTGTTGTAATCTTACTGGTGATTATTTATCTATCCGTGTATCATGCCATCTCCATAAGAAAAACTGTCTCGGAGGCTATGAGTATGAAAGCAAGATCAGGCTAAGTATTTGCATTGTGGGGAGAAAAAAAAAATTACGTGAGCCTGCATGACCTTGACTTTGATTCAGGTCAAAGCAGTGAGTGAAAACTTGCATGGGAAAGTATGTAACTTCGTGTGTTTCTTGAGAAAGGCAAACAAAGCTAGGCTTTAAAAAAAAAGAAGTATTTTGCAACCTGAATTTTGAGCAGTTTTTTTTGTTTTTTTGTTTGTTTAGTACTTCAGTACAAAGTTCTTAAAAAAAAGGTTCACTTGCTGAAGTAATAGCATGATGACTTCATGTGATCGTGGCGAAGTACTGACCATCCTACTCTCCCTGGCGGTATACAAGTGGGCTATGTTAGTGTTTACCTGGACTTCAGGCTTGTTAGTGTCTCACCTGTGGGAGCTGAGTGGCTGTAGCTTCTGGTTCCAGTGCTACCATTGCTGGCTGCTACGTTGCATTATTCATCGCTAGCTGTCGGACAGCGTTTAGGAGGGCTTCACAGTTGCGTGGGATTGGTCATTGTCTTTCTTCTTCTTCTCCTTCTTGTCGATCACTCAGGTCATTGTCTTTCACAAGTCACCATAAGAGTGATCACAATATATGCTCCTTCCTATGACCAGTATAGTCGCCATGCTTACAAGATATGTATGTTTATGTCTCTATTTCATATCTACATTGTTCATGTAGTTTGGTGTACTTTGGTTGTATTGTGTTTTATGTGTTGTAAGTATTGTGCAAGTGATGGATGGCAGGGAAATCATTTCCTGCTGAACCTGCTTTGAGGTGAGGGCTTGAAGATGATCACAGACTGGAATCACACGTTTGTGCTGCATTTCAAAGAGAAGTATGGAAAGAACAAGCACATACAGATAGGTTTAAAGGCACAGTAAGCCTCCCGTAAACCATCACAGATACTGTCAGTCTTTTACACACAGTACAAACACCCTTCCATTTGAACACTCACCAAACGGGAACATCCTAGGTGCCCTCTGTAAAGAGCGAGCAATTTTTGACTCACATGCGAAGCAAAAGTGAGTCTATGTACTCACCCGAGTCGTCCGTCCGTCCGTCCCGTCGTCTGTCCGTCCGTCCGGAAAACTTTAACGTTGGATATTTCTTGGACACTATTCAGTCTATCAGTACCAAATTTGGCAAGATGGTGTATGATGACAAGGCCCCAAAAAACATACATAGCATCTTGACCTTGCGTCAAGGTCGCAGGGGCCATAAATGTTGTCTAAAAAACAGCTATTTTTCACCTTTTGCTCTGAAGTTTTTGAGATTTAATACCTCACCTATATATGATATATAGGGCAAGGTAAGCCCCATCTTTTGATACCAGTTTGGTTTACCTTGCTTCAAGGTCAAGGTCACAGGAGCTCTTCAAAGTTGGATTGTATACATATTTTGAAGTGACCTTGACCCTGAACTATGGAAGATAACTGTTTCAAACTTAAAAATTATGTGGGGCACATGTTATGCTTTCATCATGAGACACATTTGGTCACATATGATCAAGGACCCTTATGAAATGTGACCAAAATAAGGTAGTGAACCACTAAAAGTGACCATATCTCATGGTAGAAAGAGCCAATCAGCACCATTGTACTTCCTATGTCTTGAATTAACAGCTTTGTGTTGCATGACCTTGGATGACCTTGACCCAAGGTCAAGGTCACATGTATTTTGGTAGGAAAAATGTGTAAAGCAGTTCTTAGTGTATGATGTCATTGCTAGGTTTAGCTGAAGGTCAAGGTCATGTAAAGGTCAAGCATGTGATTCGTATGGGCTTTGCCCTTCTTGTTAAAGAATTAATTTTGTGGAGAGAGTGTCAGAGACAATCGGACCGTTGTGCGTTTTGGCGCTAGACCTAACTTTTAAAATCTAAATAACAAATTGACAGCTTGTTACGCAAACATTCTTAAATCATAAAAGAATTCTTTTTTCATCAAGACAAGATCAGTACAATTCAAAGTTTTGAAAGTTTGAGAAAAGAAAAGCCCGGAAGCAGGGTCACGCAAGGTCGTGGTTCTCGTAGCAGACGATGGTTTATACCTATCGCCAGTTCCTCTGAACAGTCAAAAGCCATCGCTGGAGTTCTTGTGAACCACAGCCGTTTGTTTCGTGCATAGTCAGAGGTACTTAATAACGTGCTATTGTAAGTCGCATTCAAATTACTAACTGACGACTACATTGTAAACAAGAGGCGAAGACTTCAAGGCTCACGTAAAAAATCAACAAACAGTAACACAAACTCAATCACTCCGTCACACATACACACACACAGTCGGCATAGGTGACACGGTGCAAGAGTGCGAGACACTTGATCTAGATCTGTCTGTCTGTAGCCTACTTACTTACACGACTGCCAGATCGACACGGCTGCGCTTTCGACAGCGCTGCGCTTCCTCGCACAGACACTGGAAACACGCTGTACAGATTAACCTGTAGGAAATCTCCTTTGGTATTTTCTTTATCTATTTTTCTGGAGCTACGAAACCGAACAATGTAAAATCGTCTTCTCCGACTGAATCGACGAACTGCAGCCTGGTGATAACTGTATCTATACCACAATCCTTCACGCGATCTGACCTAACCTTGACCCCTGACCTGTTCTACATACCACACACGACACAAACCAGTCACCTGTTTTTACCCCCCCAAAACCCCCCACCGCCCGTTTTCTTTGGATACACACTTTAACTACATACGTGCCGACGAAATGTTGATCATTGCTTCAATACTTTGAAGCTGTTGCTTAAATAATAACCAGGTAAAATTAGTATTTCAGTGTTCAGTCAAATGTTAAAGTTTCTACCACAGACATACATACATACATTATACATGCGCACGCACGCACGCACGCACAGACAGACAAAAGTTAGCATCGCATAGGCTACACTTACGTGAGCCAAAAAGGGAAGCTTGATCACACGGGTTCACAATGGCTCAGGGGTAAGATAAACCACGCAAAAATAAATTCTTTGAAAATTGCTCGCTCTTTACGGAGGGCACCTAGGATGTTCCCGTTTGGTGAGTGTTCAAATGGAAGGGTGTTTGTACTGTGTGTAAAAGACTGACAGTATCTGTGATGGTTTACGGGAGGCTTACTAGCTGTGCCTTTAACCTCAGTAATTTTTTATTTTTTTATTTTTAAAGCAAAGTTGATGTCAAAAATATTATTTGTCTGTCCAATTCTACTAGAAGTATGATCTTCTCTCTTTTCATCCCGTCTCTCTCCAACTTTCATCTGTCACAGAGACTGCTTTGGTTGTGCTTTCTAGAATTCAGGATTGCTAAGCTCTTAAAGCTTTTCTGTACTTTGCAGTGAATCAAACTTTGTGTCCTTTGAGAAGTCATCAACTGCTTGACTGCAACTCCCTTTGACCGGACTTTATGACTGATAGAAATCTGATCTTTGTTTCATCATAGTCTAGCCTTTTGAAAGAGGGGAAGATTTCATTTCATTCTTGAATTAAAGACCATACAAAGTTTGCAATAACATCAACCGCAACAACAGCAAAGTACAAAGAACACACACATGCATGCGCACACACACGCACGCATGCACGCACCTGTGCACATGCACATAACAAGACAATTTTTTGTATCTGACTGTACAATTACAACTGCAACACCAATGACTGCAGCAACAAAACAGACAGGAGAAACACATACACTGATACATATACACCAGAACAAAACTTGCATGTTTGCTCATTTTCTGAAATAGAAAACAGGTTTTTAACAAATCGATATCAAAGGCTGTTTGTTGTGTTAAGGATCTCATCATGAACAAGGGGGTAAAAAGCAAGGTTATGAAGTATATAATCTGGGGATGTAGTTGACGGGGTAGGGAAATCATATTTTGTTCAGAAATGTGCTTTAAGTGTTCACAATTTGTTTTGTAATAATTTTTATAGATTGCTTGATGCTTTTTTATGATAAGAAGCTACTGTATCATTATCTCGTGCATTATCACAGAATGATCAACAGTGGTGCAGAAGTTTCAATTATAAGGTAAAAGTGACCACAAACAGACTAGTAAATATAAGCTAATTTATTTTTAGGAAATTGAATATATGTGCATCTCTTTCACCTCATTTCAGCTTGTTTGTAGTTGTAGTTTTTGATTGTGGCGTCGTACATGTGTATGTGTCTTACATGTGTGTGTTTGATATTTATGCTGTTTGATAGAAAGAGGTGTGATACACAAGTCTTTCATTTTTGAGTGTAATAGCCATGCAAAAAATTGCGATGGGGTTGAACAAGCATGGCGATCCTGAGAAACTGGTTCATTGCTAAACAAGATGGAGGCTGGGAGGTAGAGAGAGTTGCTCTGAATATTTCATTACATGTTTTGCTTGTATGAGTGTTTTGTGAATTTTTTCAACAGCGTGTGTTGCATTAAGTTTTATCGGCTATAGAAATCCCATGCTATGTATTTATGTATATTTGTACTCTGCATGACTGAGTAAGTGAATGTGAATGTGTGTGTGTGTGTGTTTTGAATATTTGAAGGTTGGATAATATTTTGAGAATCTGATGTTAAAATTGTGCAAATAACTTTTGTTTTGTTCTGTTACTGCTTATCTGAGATGGCCATTATACACAAAGTACACATGCCCCCGAAGTATAAAGTATGACACAAATTAAGAGTTGGGGCTCAAAGAGTTACAAGTTACAATTTCATCAATTTAGTGACACTGTCTGCAACTGTGTTCTTCATGTGGGAATGAATTGATTTTGTTGGATCACAATTTATTTACAATATGTTGGTGATTGTAATCCTTGTTTATGTTTTTATAGTTATCATCCTCATAGTGTTTTGGGCTGTTGGAAATATACATGTCTCTTTGATTCCCCTGTATGACCAGATCTTGCACACACAGGCCAGTAGTGGTAGCTGAATAAGTTAACAAGAGTAAATACTCAATGTGTGCTGAACATTGCATTAAATTACATATTCTTACTCCCAATCACATATAGCATTTGACATAGTCCGAGATGTTAGGTACTGAAAACGCTTACCCGTCTAACTTAAGGGGAAGCAACCCCATCACCAAAAAAGGCAAACGTAGCCATGGTAACGAGCCGGTATCCCGGGAGTTACCTCCCATCTAGTGGATACTACGTCACTTCCTACCACAACACGTGGCAATTTATACGACTTTCAGCGTCCCGTGAGAGAGGTTGTTGAATTTTTGCGCTCCCGTGGCTGCCGTGTGTGAGTCCTTCACCGGCCGGCCATGTTACCCGTCTTTCTCCCGTGCGGGCTCCTGTTGGTGAGCTCGTTCTTGTTTGTTTCTACGAACTTTGTTGCTGTTTTGTTACTGATGTTTTCGTCCTTGGGACGTGTTTTGTCAGTGACTTTGTGCGTTTTCGCCATTTTGTATTCTGGTCAGTGTGTTGACTGTGATATTTTGGTGTGTTAGCCTCCGCTTGTCTGCTTTTGTAGTGGGCACGCGTGGTTGTTTGTTGTTCTTTGAACATTGTGTATTACTGAGCTTTCTGTCCGTTCGGGCTTGCGTTTGTCAGTAATTTTTGTTGTGTGTTTCGTTTTTTTTTTTTTTTTTTTTTTTTTTTTTTTTTTTTTTTTTTTTTGGTCCGTACACCTGTTCCGGTATTCTCTCACGCCGCCCCGTCCCTGCATTCGCTGCTCCATCCACATCTGAATTTTCGTTCCGCTGCCAGACCTGTCGATTTTACAGACGCTCCAGGGAGGGATGTCGGGTCGTTGCGGTAGGCTACCCTCGGAAGTTGACACTGCACTTCTGCTGAGTCACTTCGACGGTGTTCAGTAGTGGGTCTGTCCCGAGCTAACGGACTCAGCCCACTACCTACTATGCCCCCTACTAACGACATTGACTGCTAAGTCGCGGAGCCAGACTAAGTGAGCGTCCCCTCCAGAGAGCAGACCGCCACCACGTCCCTCCGTCGACCCCCCAGAACGTCACACGTTGAAGACTGACAGCAGAAGTACTATTCAGGGAAGGATGGAACAGGAACAATGAGACCAAGGTCACCATGAGAGCTCCGGGCATGAAGGGCCACAAGAGCAAGGACATTTTATAATTTTGGATGATTAATGAGATGAGGATGATTATAATGATGATGCTATGGATTTCCAATTTGGTTTGAGACTACGTGACAGGGCAGCACTCTACGCTTACTGTCATAATATATCCTGGCATCAACCAGGCCCGAGAACTGCCGCACCTGCGGTGTTGGTCAGGTATACAGAACCTGAGCACCCTCAAAGTCGCATTCGTTAAGTGAATGACACTCGGCTGTGTGATTCCAGCCTTCCCATAGGAACCATAGCACTTCCACTCTGGGTAGGAGCCGACCGTAGCCCGAAAAACCCACATGACCTGATGGGATTCGAACCCACGACCTCCCGGCCCGCAGCCCGATGCGCTAACCACTGCGCTACGGGGGCCGGTGTGTTTCGTTTGTTGGTTAGTCAGCTTGGCTGACTCTGATTAACGGAAAGAATAGTACGAGTTTCGGTCGTAGGCCGCTACTCTTGGTATAGTGCTAGTTCTGTGCGTTCTAGCGTTACTATTGTCTCCTCCTTTGCTTTGGCTTTGGAGCAGGGGGCGTTTGTGTCCTCTTTGTTACAGTCCCTCGTTTCAGAGATCCGTACTTGGTTTACGAGGAGATGCAGCGCTCGGCTGTTTCCGGCAGCGCCGCATTTCCGTTCGGCGGAGGGGGATGTGCTGTCACTTGCTTCGCTGGTCGTGCCTTCCGGTTTCCGGATTTCAGGTTCCTGCCTCAGCGGTTTCCACCTTCACAGGTGGACTCTCAAGTAAGTCGAGCTGGTCCGACGGCCCTGGTGAGGCGACGGGACATTCCCTGCTGGGAAACAGCTCACATGGGCAGAGTCACTACCTGCACTCTGCTGGTCGGCCGATTTTGCCTGTCTCAGGAACAGATGGTGTCGATCAGCAGCGGCGGCTTGCCGCCAGTTGACATTTCCTGTTTTATCCGGAACTTGTTGACTGGTAGCGGCGACCGTTCCCGGTTTCGGCCGGGATAAACACAGCGGTGGCTTGCCGCCGGCCGACATTTCCGCCTGTTTCAGGACCGGAACTTGTTGACTGGCAGCGGCGACCCTTCCCGGTTTCGGCCGGGATAAACACAGCGGTAGCTTGCCGCCGGCCGACATTTCCGCCTGTTTCAGGACCGGAACTCGTTGGCTGGCAGCGGCGGCCGTTTCCGGTTTCAGCCGGGATAGACTGGCCTTCGGGTTTTTTGGCTTCCGGCCTCAGTCTATGCAGTCTTCGTTTCCGCTTTCGGCGGTTTCGGCGGCTGCGTTTCCGGTTTCGGCCGGAAGCATAGGTCCACCTACACACGTACGCTGTAGCGGCGGGGTAGGAGGGACCGCAGACTGGCCTCCGGGCTTAATGGCTTCTGGCCTCAGTCTATGCAGTCTTTGTTTCCGCGGTGGCGGTTTTGGCAGCTGCGTTTCCGGTTTCGACTGGAAGCATAGGTCCACCTACACATGTTCGCTTTGGCTTCAGTGTATGGATGAACCACAGACTGGCCTCTGGGCTTTATGGCTTCCGGCCTCAGTCTATGCAGTCTTCGTTTCCATTGTTGACGGTTTCGGCGGCTGCTATCCGGCTTCGGCCGGATTTGCCGTTCTTCTTCCTGGCTATTCCGTTGGATGGCAAGAAGGAAGCAACAGTGTCTGGCAAGAGGTCCTCCTACACGTGTACGCTGTGACGTTGGTGTTGGGATGGACCACAGACTGGCCTCTTGGCTTTATGGCTTCCGGCCTCAGTCTACGCAGTCTTTGTTTCCGCGTTCTGTGGTTTCGGCGGCTGCGTTTTCCGGCTTTGGCCGGATACGCTGTGTCTCTTTCTGTCACTTCCGTTTAGAGGTCAGAGAGGGAGCAATAGCAGTCGGCTTTCGGCACTTTGTGCCTCAGCCGGGGCAGTTGTTACTTCACCCGGAGGGTGTTGTGACTTCCGCTTATCCAGGTCCGGTGGTCGGATGGTTGGTCTACTTACCCTTTTCCTCTTGGTCAAGGGATGAGTGAGGTCGTTTTCCGGTTTTCCGGTTTTCCGTGCTTCCTTCCACCGCTGGTGTCAATGACTTTGGTCTTTGTCCTTCACTGGTTCACTCTGAGTTCAGGCTGGGTCAGCGAAGAGACACGGTCGGGATTTCCGTCAAGGCTCAAGTCTTTTCTTGAAGCTGCGGCGGAGGTTACATCCCGTTACTGTCCTTACAGGAGTCATAGGTCCCTCATCACACGGTCACTTTGTGTCGGTGCTGGTGTTGACCGGAAACTGGCCTCCGGGTTTTTTGGCTGTCGGCCTCAGTCTATGCAGCCCTCGTTTTCACATGGTGCGACTTCGTCGGTTACTTTTCCGGCTTCGTCCGGATATTCTGTTCCTCTTCTTTCCGACGGTGTCTGTAAGGAAGGAACAGCGGCCGGCCTTTGGCAGGGTGGCTTCTGCCATTCAGTTCCGTTGTCTTTGGATTTCATCTGGCTTTTCCTGACTCTCAACCGGTCAGGATATCAGTTGGGATGATGTTCGGGTACGCGGGTTTCCGGTTTCCGGTTATCCCGTGTATTGTTTCTGCCTCTGGTGGATGTGACTTCGGCATTGTCTTTCGCCCGGCCACTCGGATTTCAGTCAGTGGCTAGTGAAGAGACATTTTTGGGGTTTTTCGTTATAGCTCAGGTTGTGCTTGACGCTGTGGCGAAAGTTTTCCCTTTGTTTTCTGGAAGAGTATCGGCGGTTTTCGGTTTCCTCTTTGGTTGCCTCTTCGGCGATGTTGGACTTCCGTTCAGCGGAGGAGGAGGTTTCCTTCTTCCTGTTCGGAGAGTCTCCTTCTGTGGCATACCACTTTTAGCAGGTTCTGGCGAAGCCTTTTCATGCCTGGAATGGTATTCCTTTGTTCCCGTTCCTTTGCTGGTCTTTTCTTGGCAAGTTAAGGAACAGGCTCAGCCTTTGCTGGCTACGGCTACGTAGGCTTTGGCTTGCTTTCGTCCTTGGCTCTCCTGCGGTCACCTTTCTGGTGACGTAGGGATTGCTTCCTCTGCTGGTTAAACAGTTGTCGAGAGACTTGGTTGTGTCCAAGAACACATCCTTGTCTCTTCAGGGGTGATAGGACGTCAGTGGGTTGGAATTGGCATCTTTTTGGGATCGATCATCACTTTGTTATTTGATCTATTCACTTTCAGTGTAGATCATTTAGCTGATATCGTCTTTGTTCTTAGTTCAGCCTTGGTGGTGTGAGCGAAGATCAGGTGCTTATATCCTCACTTCACCAGGCTCATGCAGTTTGGTGTCGGAGGGTGTTTGTTCTCGCACTTACAGTGCATGGAGGTTTTCCTCTAGTTTGGTGTCCGGCCTCAGTCGGTGGACAGTCGTTACAGCCACGGGCTGCTGCTTCTGTCACACTTCCGGCTAGCCGGAGAGGTTGTTTCTCTTGCCGGCGTCTTAGTTACGTCAGTTTTTTTTTTTAAATTTTAGAAACAACGATTGACCTGGTGGTCATTGTTGTCTGTCGCTGAGTTCGACTCTGTCTTTCTCTGGCGATCAGATTTGCTCTGGTGTTTCGTCCTAACTTAAGTTGTACTTGAGTTGGCCTCGGAGGTTACATTCAGATTTTCTGAGAGGGCATTGTCTTGGACAATGTAGGTCTGAGGAGTTTTCCTTTGTGGCTTACCTTCTCTCTCAGTTTTGGCCAGTCCTCTCCCTCGGGCAGGGGGGCTGGCTAATGTTCCTATTTCTTTGCTGTGGGCTCATGGCCCGGCATCGTTTGTTTGCAGCTGAAACTTTGTTTCTTTCGTTTACCTGTGTTGGCGGGTACTTCGGAATTATGGCTGCCCTACGGGCATTACGGCTCTTAGCCTTGGCCTGTGCGATTGTCTCCTGCATTTCGCGGGTTACTATGGCATTTTCGGTTCCTGTGTCGGTGGATTTCTAATCTTTCTTCTTCCTCTTTCTGAGGTGAGTCAGTGCGATTTCCGCTAGGTCGGGTTTCTTGATACAGTCACCCTTCTTTCACAGGCAACTATGACTACGGCATTGGCCGGTTGGTCTCTGTGTCTGTCCTTAAGTCTTTCAGGCGTGGACAGACGCGTTCTGGTTTTTCGCCCAAACTCAGGAAGATTCTTGATTTGGTCTTGAATATAAATTTCCAGTTTTTTCCTGAGAACTTTTTGTCTCGGGAGTCATTTGGCTGGTCGGCTTCACGGTTTTTCGGTATGCCTACCAGTCGTGTTTTCGCCTTTGGGTTCTTGTTCCAATTACCTACAGGCAGATCGGATTGCGGACTCTATGACTTTGAGCCTTTTCGTTCATGGTTAATGGTTACACTAGACTTTGTCCTCGGTGACTTCCGCACTTTCGGTTGCTTGCGCACTTTTGTAAGTGGCTGCTTCCTCGTTTTATCTCTTTCTGCTTTTGCACGAACGGATAGCGGATTTCTGGTTACCATCTCTTTTGAGAACAGCAAGACTGCTGTTTACGGCATCCTTCTTTAAGCATGCTTATGGGTGACTATGTCAAAAGATCGCAGTCAGATTTTTTCCTGATGTTTTCTTATGTCACTTCCTAGGAGACTTTGTTTGTTCCTGGGTACCCTTGCGCAGAGTAGCAGTACAGTGTGCTTGGGGAGGGTGAGCGTTTCTTCAAGTTCTTGGAACTTTAGGAATGTGTTTGCTCTTTTGAATTTTGTTCATTGGGTTGGACTTGGGTACTTTGTACTCAGGTCTCTCTCTTTCTTTTGTGATTAATTAGAAAAAAACACAGTAAACACCAAGTTCCACTCACATGAACTTTCTTTCTCTTTCTTTTGTGTGGAGATTGGTACTCTTCTTTGGAGCTGACCTATATCTCTCAGGTTTTGTCGGGCTTTGGCATTGCCTTCCAATAGGAAAAGGGGGGGGGGGGCAGATTGTCTTTCCCCTCCTCTTGGCTCGGGTTCATGCAATCCAGGGCTCTTCTTTCTTCCTGGGCCGTTTTTCTTTATGGTCCAGGGGGGAAGTGCTGGGCACAGCTTTCTGGCTTTCTGAAGTTGTCTTTAGCATGTCCTGGCTGTCTTTCAGGAATTTCTCTGGCCCCTTTCTGTCTTGTTGGCAGCGGGCCAGTTCCTGGCAAGGGTGTTAGAGTGAGTTAGATTTTTCTTTCCCAGGGCCCTTCTTGCCTTTTTTGGCAACGGTCCAGTTTCTGGCAAGGTTTTTAGAGTGAGTTAGATTTTTCTTTCCCACCGCCTTATTGATGTTATCTGCTATATGTGATTGGGAGTAAGAATATGTAATTTAATGTCAAATTTTAATAATACATTTTGATTTAATTAATATACTTACCCCAATCACATAGTGTAGGCCCTCCCGCCTGCCCCGCGTATGGTTTGAGTTTTCTTAAAGCCGTATGAGTTGCCACGTGTTGTGGTAGAAAGTGACGTAGTATCCACTAGATGGGAGGTAACTCCCGGGATACCGGCTCGTTACCATGGCTACGTTTGCCTTTTTGACTCACATGCGAAGCAAAAGTGAGTCTATGTACTCACCCGAGTCGTCCGTCCGTCCGTCCCCCCCGTCCGTCCGGCCGGCCGTCCGGAAAACTTTAACGTTGGATATTTCTTGGACACTATTCAGTCTATCAGTACCAAATTTGGCAAGATGGTGTATGATGACAAGGCCCCAAAAAACATACATAGCATCTTGACCTTGCTTCAAGGTCAAGGTCGCAGGGGCCATAAATGTTGTCTAAAAAACAGCTATTTTTCACATTTTCCCCATTTTCTCTGAAGTTTTTGAGATTCAATACCTCACCTATATATGATATATAGGGCAAAGTAAGCCCCATCTTTTGATACCAGTTTGGTTTACCTTGCTTCAAAGTCAAGGTCACAGGAGCTCTTCAAAGTTGGATTGTATACATATTTTGAAGTGACCTTGACCCTGAACTATGGAAGATAACTGTTTCAAACTTAAAAATTTTGTGGGGCACATGTTATGCTTTCATCGTGAGACACATTTGGTCACATATGATCAAGGTCAAGGTCACTTTGACCCTTATGAAATGTGACCAAAATAAGGTAGTGAACCACTAAAAGTGACCATATTTCATGGTAGAAAGAGCCAATAAGCACCATTGTACTTCCTATGTCTTGAATGAACAGCTTTGTGTTGTATGACCTTGACCTTGGGTCACATGTATTTTGGTAGGAAAAATGTGTAAAGCAGTTCTTAGTGTATGATGTCATTGCTAGGTTTAGTTATTTGACCTTGACCCTGAAGGTCAAGGTCATGTAAAGGTCAAGGTCAAGCATGTGAGTCGTATGGGCTTTGCCCTTCTTGTTTGGTGATGGGGTTGCTTCCCCTTAAGTTAGACGGATAAGCGTTTTCAGTACCTAGCATCTCGGACTATGTTAAATGCTATATGTGATAGGGGTAAGTATATTAATTAAATCAAAATTTATTATTAAAATTAAACATTAACATAAATGCAGGTGTGCGGATGAATTTAATAGAATGCAACACTTAAACACCATTTGTGACACTTAAAATTCTAAAATGCTCCACTTGATAGCTCTGATTATGATGGCAGGAAGATCATACATGTACTGCTAAAGGGAGACAATCAGATTTGGGTTTTAGCTCATGCCATTGGTCGTGTGTCTAGCAAAATAAAAGAAAAAGGAAGGAATGGAAAGCAACAGCTAAGTGAAGGAAAAGCAGGAGGAAGAGAAGATGGACAACATGAGTAATATCTTCTCCTATTAAAGTGAGACTGAGAGATGTAGGCTGCCTTGCAGGAAGTGGTCTGTGTGTGGATCAAGGGCCATGTAGAATCCTGCATTCATGGTACATGTAATGCTTTGGGTATGACGTATTCATTATCCGGAAATGCTTCTTTCTCTGAGCATTTAATGTTGATGGGTTTGTTTATCTTGATTTCAGTCCTTTTCCGTGGATAAAAATCCTTTTTTTATTATCCTTTCTGGTCATTTTATGAAACAGAATTCACATTTGTACACCTGAGCAGATTTATTCCAAGAAGAATACCTGTATCACAATTCAAGTAACATAAATACAAAAACAAAATGCTGGTTAAACAAAGGGAAAGGAAAACATACTCTTCAAAAAAAGTTAAGGACCGGTCATGAAATGTCCACAATCTTTAAAATATTCGCCAAAAATCAAGGATTTGACAATTTGATTCAAACGTGACTTTTTTGAATTAACAAAAGGGCAGTGAGTCTTGCTCTAGGAACATTTTTTGCAGGCAGTGTTACTGTGCCATACTAAACAGGCGGAAAAAGTTAGGTTTTCTTTAAAAAGGGGGCAGTTTTCAAAGTCCTATGAAATCGGTGCAAGACATGCCAGGACAAAAAACAGCAATGTACGTGTTACAAAAGGGTTCCAGCCACGAAATGTGCTCACAAATTTGTTTGTAAAATGACACGCTGACAAAATAATGCAATGAAACAACATGCCCCTATCACGAAAGCGGAGCTACTTGGATAAGGCAAGGGCAGTTTGATGGCTACAAGATGTTGTTTCTGGCAGGCGAGAGGTTCAGAGTGTTGCAGTGTCTCACTTTAACATCATCTGACTAAAGGAATGGCTTCAAGCAGTTACAGTTACGACAATGTTATGGTCGGCCTACAGTCACCACAACAATGAAGGATCGCCTCATCCAAATGAAGGCCATGCAGCAAAAAAAGGTTACTGAAAAGGCAGCAGGCATCGACAATGAGCTGCCACCACACACTGTTGTCATTAATCAAAGTGTTACAAACTGCTTACACGCTTTCAACTTCAGTGAAAGACGCCCAGTCCGCAAAACAACATTGACTGCCAACCATCCACCTGCCCACCGAGCCTGGTGCCCTCAACATGTGAGGTGGTTACGTCATCGTAGGGCTCTTGTTAAAAGATGGGTCCCGCCTCTTCTTGGATCCTGCTGATGGACGCATCGGAGTCTGGTAGCGTCTTAGAGAGCGCTTTGCAGATGGCGCTGTTTTAGAACAAAATCGTTTGATGGGGGCTCTGTGATGGTCCGGGAAGAGATCACCTTACATCGCAGGACATCGCACTACCTTCTTCTTCTTCTTCTTCTTCTTCCTCCTTCATGGGCTTAGACTCCCACGTTCACTCATGTTTTTAGCACGAATGGATTTTTACGTGTATGACCGTTTTTACCCCGCCATTCAGGCAGCATACGCCGATTTCGGGGGAGGCATGCTGGGTATTTTCGTGTTTCTATAACCCACCGAACTCTGACATGGATTACATGATCTTTTCCGTGCACACTTGGTCTTGTGCTTGCGTGTACACACGAAGGGTCTGCACATAAGTTGACCTGGGAGATCGGAAAAATCTCCACTCTTAACCCACCAGGCGGCAGCGACCGGGATTCGAACTCACGACCTCCCGATTAAGAGGCCGACGTCTTACCACCACGCCACTGCGCACCAACGATGAGTGGGAGATTATCTAGTGATCGCTGCCGCAATAAGATTTTGCAGTTTTTTGTTGTAAGAAATACTACTGTTGTGAATTTGAAATCAGAGGGTTGTCTTGAGTAACAAGCTCTAGCGTTGTTTTCGCTGGCATGTTTGACGTGACATTTTCTATAGACAGTCCTCAGTTCTTCAATAAAACAATATAGAAAAAATTAAGTCATTTAACCTTGTCATTACAGTATGGCATGCGTTTGAAAAAGTGGTCCTTAACTTTTTTTGAAGGGTATACATTGCGTGATACATGATTAAAGCAAACCAAAAAGGAAGTATGGAGGAGGAGTTTGCAGAGATAAAAAGAAAAATTCAAAGGCAATGGCTTTATTTAGTGACACAAATCATTTGTAGATGTCAGTACATGTATTTAATATGTTCATTTCAGTTTGCTTGGATTTTGGCAAAGGGAAAACCAACACACACATACATACACGCACACACGCACACACACACGCACACACACACACACACACACACACACGCACACACACACACACACAAAGAAAAGAAAATGATTTGAAACTCAAATGTGATACTGTTGTACAGTAGCATGTGTAGAATCATCTGTATTTTTCCAGCTAGTGCTGTCTGATGTTTTTGCTTTCTGTATTTATTACAATCTGTGGCAGTGTCTTTACACACCTCACACATTCATTATTGCCCAGGTCAAGATTTAGTCAAGCTCTACGAAAACACAATTTCAAATGTCTGGTTATGTTAGTTTTTATTTATGGCCATAAAGTGAAAGCATAAAAATTGTCTCTGGCAAGATTTGTCCTCATACTTACATGTACTCTTTGCTAGCATCCATTGTCATTTTTAGGGGTTTTGTTCGTGGGAGTTGCTTTGTTATGTCATCATCCCCTCACTCATTTGTTTCACCTTGTTTTGAGAGAGTTTATTTTTATTGAAATAGAGTCAATGTTGGTTCTGATTTCTGGGTGATCTAGTATTATTATGGTTTAAAAGCTGAGGTGTCTCAGAGTTGATTGGAAATCTTTGATGTTCAATTGCACCTGGAGACATAAGCCAGTATTATGTCTCTCAGCTGACATTCCAAGTCGTGTAAACTGGTTGACTGGCCATTGGAATAAAAGAGAAAACATTTAAGTTAGTGTGTTTGTGTGTGTGTGTGTGTAAACTGTATGTGTGTATTTAAGTATTCTGTCTGTGTCTGTGCCCGTTTGTATATTAAGAGTCAAGCAGAAACATTCATGTAACAATGCACACACACACACAAAGTTGATATTTGTGAAACCATTATTATTTACGTAGAGGTCCCCTGGGACAATCGTCAGCATGCATATTTACACACACACATACCCTTGCTTATTCAGTCAAGTTTTTGACTAAATGTTTTAACATAGACTGGGAATCGAGACGATGGTGGTGGTGGTGTGTGTGTGTGTGTAGATCGTTACTCCCCCGTATCGTTACTCCCCCGGCTCGTTACTCCCCCGTATCTCTACTCCCCCGGCACGTTACTCCCCCGTGCCTTTTTATTACACTTAAGTAATGCAGTTATTACTTATTTTCGAGAGAGAAAGAGAGAGCATGTTTAAAGAACTTACAACTGTCAGATCTGCCTGTACATTTGTGTACAGTACATCTTTGGAAAAAAAAGTATATATTTTAAGCAGAAGAGATACGGGGGAATAACGAGATGCTCAGCTACTCCCCCGGCTCGTTACTCCCCCGTATCGCTACTCCCCCGGCTCGTTACTCCCCCGTACACAGAAAATGACTGGATAACCCTGTGATAGTAAGTTAGCATGAAATATTGTTTTTCCTGAGAAATTGTCTGGATAAACAAACAAAGAAACAAACAATATTTCATGCCAACTTACTATCACAGGGTTATCCAGTCATTTTCAATCAATCAATCAATGAGGCTTATATCGCGCATATTCTGTGGGTACAGTTCTAGGCGCTCTGCAGTGATGCCGTGTGAGATGAAATTTTATACGGCCAGTAATTGCAGCCATTTCGGCGCATATTTACCTTTCACGGCCTATTATTCCAAGTCACACGGGTATAGGTAGACAATTATTAACTGTGCCTAAGCAATTTTTGCCAGGAAAGACCCTTTTGTCAATCGTGGGATCTTTAACGTGCACACCCAATGTAGTGTACACGGGGGGGAGTTCGGACACCGAAGAGAGTCTGCACACAAATTTGACTCTGAAATAAATTTCCGCCGAACCTGGGATCGAACTCACGCTGACAGCGGCCAACTGAATACAAATCCAGCGCGCTACCAACTGAGCTATATCCCCGCCCCATTTTCTGTGTACGGGGGAGTAACGAGCCGGGGGAGTAGCGATACGGGGGAGTAACGAGCTGATCCCGATTCAGAGAAAACTGCTGGACCAATCTTCATGTAACTTTACATTCAAATTCTTCCATATTTGACTCGGTGCCAAAAGACATCAAATATTATCACACGCTGACATGATACACACAGGAGAAGAAAGAAAACAAGTCGCGTAAGGCGAAAATACAACATTTAGTCAAGTAGCTGTCGAACTCACAGAATGAAACTGAACGCAATGCCATTTTACTCGTAGCATCGTCAGGCCACCGCTCATGGCAAAGGCAGTGAAATTGACAAGAAGAGCGGGGTAGTAGTTGCGCTAAGAAGGATAGCACGCTTTTCTGTACCTCTCTTTGTTTTAACTTTCTGAGCGTGTTTTTAATCCAAACATATCATATCTATATGTTTTTGGAATCAGGAACCGACAAGGAATAAGATGAAAGTGTTTTTAAATTGATTTGGACAATTTAATTTTGATAATAATTTTTATATATTTAATTTTCAGAGCTTGTTTTTAATCCGAATATAACATATTTATATGTTTTTGGAATCAGCAAATGATGGAGAATAAGATAAACGTAAATTTGGATCGTTTTATAAATTTTTATTTTTTTTTACAATTTTCCGATTTTTGATTACCAAAGTCATAAATTAATTTTTAAGCCACCAAGCTGAAATGCAATACCGAACCCCGGGCTTCGTCGAAGATTACTTGACCAAAATTTGAACCAATTTGGTTGAAAAATGAGGGCGTGACAGTGCCGCCTCAACTTTCACGAAAAGCCGGATATGACGTCATCAAAGACATTTATCAAAAAAATGAAAAAAACGTTCGGGGATTTCATACCCAGGAACTCTCATGTCAAATTTCATAAAGATCGGTCCAGTAGTTTAGTCTGAATCGCTCTACACACACACACACACACACACACACACACACACACACACACGTACCTAAAGTGTGGATGGTTACCTAAGAGGCGGCACTGGGTGTAGTGCCTTTCTAGTGCACTTGCACTACAACAGCACTGGGTGCAGTACTCGCTCCGGCATCGAAGAATTTTGCACTAAAAAATGCACAAAATTTGACCTATTTCGTCGCCTATAGAGGACGGAAAGAATGTCATTTTGAACATTGTTATGACATTCTTTCCGTCAAAAAAGTCAATTTAACGGTGTTAAATGAAGCGACCATCCACACAATTAGGTTGCCATCCAGAGTTTAGGTTGCCATCCACGTGTGGATGGTTGCCTTATGGTGATTTAGGCAACCAAACCTGTGGAAACGGGGGTACACACACGCACGCACACACGCACACACATACACCACGACCCTCGTTTCGATTCCCCCTCGATGTTAAAATATTTAGTCAAAATATAAAAACCAGCAAAGGTTTTAAAGCATTGATTACTAACTCGACCACTCGATCTTCATGGGAATTAGCTATTTGTTAATGCTGAATTTTGCTCTCATACACTGAGCCCAAAAAGTTAAGGATATTTTTTCAGTGGTATACCCCAGATGTTAAACAGCAGTTTTTGGGTCAGAAATTTCTGCTCAAAAATGCCTTTCAGGAATCTGAGCAATATTTGGGCATGACGTCACATGTTCGTGACCATGCCTACCCTCAAAAATGGCGTTTTTTGACGGCATGATTCACCATCAACAGTCAAAACGGCGACTTAAACTGAACGATATTTTGCATTTTTTACACCAAAATGTTTATTTGGTGTCTTACCTAACAAGTCATACCAAGTTCGTTCAAATCCGTCGCGCAGTCAGGCTAATCTAGCGTGTAAAGGAAAGCGACCACTATCCTGAAAAACAGCAAAAAATCCAGGGTTTTTGTGGTGCTTTTGCTGGGTAGCTGCAGTTGATGTGCAATACATATACAACTACAAATAGCAGCCTCTCAAAATTACACAGAACGATGACAAAGACCCTCATCTGGATTCGCGCTAGTACTTGGAGCAAACAGAACCCGAGAATGGACGTTGTAACGGTTTTCCGTTAAAAATTTGCAAACGTTCATAACGTCCTAGAAACAAATGTGACATGCACGCAATTCTGTGTACTTTGCAAAGAATGGTGCCATTACATGTGTGCCAAGTTTCAAAAATACGTTTTGTGTACTCAAGCTTGACAAACCTAAACACAGCCATTGTGGAGAGATCTACTTTTTGACGGAAGTGACCGAACAACTGTGAATGATGTCTCGGTATATGTGAATGACGTCACAGTCATCGTCACAGTCGGCTGTGTCTTTTGAAGCATCGCATTCTTCATGACGTCTTTCTGTGTCTGCATCCGCGAAATGTTTGTTAATTCAGAGATACTGTATCTCTGGTTCATTCCAGAATCTTTGTCATCTCTACCGAGCAACAAAAGAAACGCGAAAAAATTCGTCATTGTTTGATTAACAAAATCTCCAACAATTATAGAGTTAGAATTATTAAACCACAAAAGTTTGATGAAGGCATGTTTGACCTTGCTTGTGTGTGATTATTTTGATAATTGAAGACGCTTGTTTTGGAACCTCGATCGCTTCTAAAGCCTCGTGCAATCTATTACGTCAAAGCAAAGAAACGTCACTCTGAAAGTGTGGCGTGACGTGTTAGTTCTAAAGATTCATCGAGGGTAATTAGCGAGCGCAATTTTTGTTTCTATAATGACGTTTATCTCGGTGACTTTGGCATCATAAGCAGTGGAAAAACAGGTCCCTGCCAGACTTCCTTGACATGACCTCATTTACATGATATACACACGTGTGATTTGAACGATTATTATCTCACGGGTGTCTCTCTCACATATGTAGGACTAGATGAATACCCGCTTTGCCGGGTACGGCTGCGCCGGGAAGAAAAGAAGTCGAGCCGAATACCCGGCTGCGCCGGGGACCCGGCTATGCCGGGTGTACGCCGGCTTTGCCGGCGCACCACACGGAGGAAGGGAGATAATCGCGGCTGAAAACACTGGAGAAGATAAGGAAGAGTTACTGGGAATGGATCCAGAGAAAAACCAAAATCGGTTCAGCGCTGCGCGCTGAGAGCACGTGTTGAAATATCTCATCGATGAGGTTGTGTCCGGGGTGTAGCTGAATACGGTCTCCAAATTTGAAAAAGATCCACCGAGAACTTTGGCCGTGCATCGCGGACACACACACACACACACACACACACACACACACAGACAGACAGACACAAGTCGTATATATATATATAGATAAAGTGGAATCCTCCTTGTAAGACCTAACAAAAATCGGAGAAAATGGATGGTTGGTGGGGAGGGAGTACGTCTTATTTGGGGGGAGGAACTTATTAATTGGAAATGACGAAGGAGAGTCGTGTAAGCATTTGTTTTTTTGGTGTTATTTTGTTTCAGAGTGTCCTGACGTCACAATACTCTACTCTCAAACCCAAACGTTTTCAATAAAAGTCGAATAGAAAGTTTGCTGCCGACATTACAACATTTTGGACGTTCGACACCAGAATCTTTGAAGAGCATTATCTTATAAAAATCAGAAAGCTAAATCAAAACAGTAAATATTTGCGTAATATTTGGTATATGTAAAAATAGAATTTTAATAATTTATTAGCCTTATTGTGTTCAGGGGATGCTTTCAACTATTGCTTACAGAGGTGATACTGAACATGTCCGTTTTGAAAGCTTGAATTTTCCAGGGCGCGAAGCAGGAAAGCTGCTCTAATTAAACATCAAAACTTGACCAAATGTAAAAAGTACGCAAAACACAAGCTTCAAACTGTTCACCGTTTCTTTTCACTCACTTTGTCACACAAAACTAAAAAGAATTAAGACATACGAGTTGCACATCAGGTTTTTATTGTGAAATACAATTGTCCCCCTCTTCTGCGCTACCTTTGGACACAGAGTCATATACATAGGAGGGGAATGCAAACTGTAATCATAATTCTGGATTGTTATTTATGAGTGAAGTGGGGTGGGGGTTCGTTGTTGTTTTGTCACGCACACTCGTGTGTTTTTTCTCTGTGCGTGTGTGTGTGTGTGTGTGTGTGTGTGTGTGTGTGTGTGTGTGTGTGTGTGTGTGACGGCCGTGTGCGTTTGTGCGTGCGTGCCTGCGTGTGTGTGTGTTTGTGTGTGTGTGTGCGTGTACGGTGTGTGCGTATGCGTGTTTTTGTTTTGCACGAGTTGGTATTTACTTGTATTCCCGTTTTTACCCCGCTATTTAGGCAGCCAAAATTAGATTTCGAGGGAGAGCGCACTTACACGTACATTGATATGCTTTGGTGACACAAAAAGTGGCGAACTGGCTTCCGATTTTGCGAAATGGGTAAGTTTTAAAAGCCTTTACGCATTTTCGGCAAAACGCTGCCAATTTCGCAAAGCGTTTTGCTGATTACGCGAAATGCGCAAACATGTTGACGAGTCCCGGAATTTTGAAATTCCGTGAATTATGTTGTCCGTAGGAACTTACGAAGTTGCATTTTATTATCTGTATGTTTGTTTGTTTGTTTGTTTGTTTTGCACATAAACAACTGAATCAAATAAAATCGAACAGGGAAAAAAGCGCCCTACGTGCTCCGGTACGCCTGGCTCTTTGAACTGAGTGCGCACAGTCACTGGCACAGAACATAGCCGTATCACGCCCAGAGGGTTCAAGCGTTCACTTGACACTAGAAAGCGTGGTGTTTGCAGACGACGCTTCACTGCCAGTGGCCGACTGTCCATCGCGGTCCTTGTGGCGACCACCTCGCCCCACACGCAGGAGCTGGGCGCAGACGGCGCGGAATCGAGAGCTGTAGCCCAGGCTGACAAAGAAGACGGCGGCCTGCGTGAGGAACATGGGGAAGTTGAAGCAGTAGAGCACGAGGGCGTAGAGCAGCATCTCCTTCTTTGGCACCCCGTACTCGGGGTGGAAGCTGGCGATGGTGGCGTTCAGCGTGCTGGGCAGGGCCAGGAAGAAGAAGGTCAAGGTCAGAATGAGGATCAACTTGGCCGCTTGAGCTTCCGTGGAGCTGGTTTCCTTCACCGCTTTCTTCTTTTGGCTTCGACTTGTGACGTCACCGTCTGACGTCACGGACATTCCCCCTCGTGACGTTGTCATGCTCTTCTTAGTGACGGCATGCCTTTTGAGGGCCGCCATAAGCGCCAGGTTGACGACGAGGGAGCCGAAGAGAGGAACGTAGAAGAAGATGACCCTGGTGACGTTGTTGGTGAGGACGAAGAGGTCGGGGTCGGCCTGTCTCTGCTCGCTCGTCGTCTGGATCCACACATCGGGACCTCTCTTCACTACGGTGAACTCAAAGAACTTGGAGACGTGTACCGCGCAGGTGGCAACGAAGAAGCAGACGATGACGAGGTCTGGTGCGCGCTTGAAGATGTAGGAGGCAGTTCCCAAGGGGAAGGCGATGGTGAGGAAGCGCTCGAGAGACGCCAGTGCGTTCAGCCACACCGCGGCCCTGCGGAAAGCCGAGGCGGCGTAGATGTCGATGATGAGGTCGCTGTAGGCGATGGCGGCGCTGTCCTTGGGCGGCATGAAGGCGATGACGTAGCCTATGGCCTTGGACAGCGTGAAGAGCCCGTCGCACACCGCGATACCCACCAGGAACGACACGTACACGTCATTCTTGCGCGGCGTCACTCCCCCTCCGCTCCTCTGCTGATGCACGTACACCCAGACGTTGAGCGCGCTGCAGGCCACGCCCACCACACACGTGACCAGTGCCAGCTTGGAGTAGTGGACCAGGAACTCGGTGTACATGGCCATGCTGACGGTGCCCGTCAAGAACACGGGCACCTGAAAGGCAGGCGGAGCTTTTACCACTGGGTCTCCCACTGTCACATTGTGTGCAGCCGTGCTGTTGAGAAAGGCAGTGGTGATTGCGTTCAAGTTGCCGTCAAAGTTAACATCCGTCGTTGTATTCACCATTTTGTACACAAGATTTCGCGCCTAACACAAAAAATCTGAACCTATCCGAAGAACACGTGCACAGAAAAAAACAAAAGAGAACCAATTGATGATTGAGGTGTTTACGGATGCAGTGTGCCTGAAAAAAAAAGAAGCATGGGTGCCCACAGTTTTTGCACACAGTACTGACCGGGTCACTCTGCCTTGGTTCTGTCTCACAAACGGATGGCCAACGCAAAGCCTCCGCTCACTGGTCATCTGCTTCCACCTCAGTGGCCCACACCTGTCTTATATAGTCGCCATCTCCTCACTCCCAAACCCATCAAAAATGTAAAGAATGTGAAAATAAACGCACACACACACAAGACACTCGCGGCACAAAACACACACACACACACACACACACACACACACACACACACAGAAACACACACACACACACACACACACACACTTGGGTCAATTAAAGACGGAGGAAGTTTCCATTATCATGACGACCTATGAAGTGAGCATTTACGTCAGCGAAGATGAGAAGACGGAGGAAAGGATTCCTTTGATCACCCCTCATTAATGTCTTGGCAGCCTCGTAACGGAGACATCAAGCAGAAACCCTACGGTCGCGTTTTGGAAACTCAAAAAAACTATCCTGCTGCTTACAGACTTGTCAACCAACACCGACAAGGGTTCTAATTATTTCACTCGACAATATTGAAGGTAGATTATTTTGCCACGATCGATTTCGACCAGACGTGTTTTAATGAAGCACGTGAACGACTCACGTGCACGAGTAAACCCGCAAATACTTATAAAACTGGGCGGAGAAACTATAACATTTGTTTGGTTAAAGTGTACTTGAGCACGTATGAAGCACGATCTTCTTCCGTTCATTATCGAGTACCCCTGCTCATGTTTCCCCAAATTCGCGCTATTGAGCAGATTTTGAGAACATAGAATGAGATGCAGTCTTTTACAAATGTAAGGTGTTGTTAACCACGCCCAACAACACACACACACACACACACACACACACACACACACACACACACACACATGACATACCCATTTTGACTGATTTTTGTTCTGCTGATGATAAGCCGGCATTGAGCGCAGTGTCTACCCCACAGGGGCTCAGTTGTATCAAAGTGTGTGGCCAGAACAGGTCAATCGAAGAAATGTATCGTATAACCATCGATTGACCTTACCCGGCCACGATCTTTGATAGAACTTTGATAGAAGCCTTTGTGCTCTACCTGTTGTGAAAGAGATGAACTGAATTGAACTTTATTTAACAAGGATTAAGATTTAAGGCTACGCCTTTTCTTACAATCTGTCCTTGGGACGCATAGACACACAATGATAAAATTAAAAAATTAAAAATTAAAAAGTTGAAAGCCAGTGAGAACATTTTTCAGGTCGATTGATTGTGGTGACGACGTCAACGCCAGGTAGGTCATCAAGTACCAGAATAAAACAATAAAACGGGCGATCGCTTCTGATTGGAGATTTGTATAACTCATAGAACTTGTTCAGTGGATATGTGGATTGGTAAAACATCACAGAAGCTTCCTCGGAGTGTTACGCAATAAAAGAAATCCGCACGGCAAATTAGAAAGAGGCTAACAAATTTATGAGACACAGCTGAGAGAAAAAATGGATGCAATTAGATTTTTCCTTTGAAGAAAACAAGCACCTTATTGGGCAAACCCTAGGTTTGATGACACACACACACACACACACACACACACACACACACACACACACACACACACACACACACACACACACACACACACACACACACACACACACGGATATTTGTTCAGATGATATATATATGCAATGTTCCGGAAAGACTTTTAAAACCCGTCATATATAGGATTGTTCACTTACGTCCAAAAACTGCATGACTTCGCACGTCTGCAGTCAAATGATTGCCAAAGTTTCATTTGCGTATAACTGGTGTAAATGTGCTAGGCCTGTAAACACGCTTAATATTTGTTTTAGATGACTGCTAATCTACAGCGACGCCAAGTCATGCGTGACTGACCGCAGCATATTTTGTGAGGAACGCGGCAATAAACGCTGTCAGTGGAAAACAGCGTGAATTTTCCATATTTTGCTCATGTATTTACATGTTCAAACATTTAGTCAAAACTTGTTCAATGTTAAAACAACAACAACTTCTTTTTTTAAACATAAATGCTACGTCTATCTTTTTGGACCATCTTAATTAACCCTTTCGCTGCCAATCAAAACTTGCGTATGTGCATTCCTGACTGCCAGGGAATATTGGAGTTCGGGGAGTAATAATTCACACAAAAATTCTAGCTCCAAACTGGCAGTAGGTAGGTAAGTAAAACTTGTGTTATTTTTAAGGGAAATTGAACCAAGAATCTGTTTTTAGTGTCTAATCATGGAAATAATAATTAGTTTGGCTTATAATGATGTTTTAATATGAACTTTTGAAAAATCAGTCCGGCGCATCTTCCGGTGCCTGTGGATCAAACACAGGTGGCTGTTAATCACTATCATCTACCTGTTTCCAACGAATCGTCCGAAAGAAGATCTCCCCCTTCCCCTGTCAGTATCCATAATCATTTGCACCGCCTGTAGCGTCAGTCCGGCTTTGTTTTTCCCTACTAGGGCCCGGTCGACTGTCACCGTTAGCCATTTTGACGAGTCGAGATTTCTCTCCCCTACCCTGTCGCCAAGGCCGAAAATAGCCTTCAGACGCAAAACCGCGTCACCATTTATGTTTATTCATGAGAATGAGGTATCCTACCAAGCCATTGGCTGCTATTTGTGTGTCAGCAGTGACGTAGCATTTCTGGATAATCCCGGAACGGAGAAGACGGGTTTACCCGTCCTAAGGCAGTCAAGTGGGGCGAGTTTCCTAATTCAATTTTACTTCGCTCTCTTAGGGCCTGGAGAAATTGATTCAATTAAACTGACAAATCCCGCCCTGCCCGTGATGACCGTTTAAGTTGAACCACACATAGTGAACATGATCGCTTACACCATCCTGAACTCAAGTCAAAATGAGTTCGGCTCATTCTCTCCCTGACAGGATGCCTTGAGTTTCCTTGTCTGGCAAGGAAACCGATTTTTTTTTTTTAATAATTTTTTTTACATATTTAGAGCTTTTTGTAATGTATTATTGATATAAGCAGATTCGCGATCGTCGATAATGATTTTTCATGGTGTTTTGTAATTTTTAAATTACAAAGGAATTGATATGTAAGACAGTTTCAAGCGAGCTATTTTTCGCGGCTGTATTTACTGTGCAAACAACTCTAAATATGGCAAAAGTGTCACGTGATAATCAACCGTTTGGTTTCGGCGCTCACTGGAGCAGACGATTTTTTCTGTAACCAGTTGACAGTGATGAAACCATATATTACGGTCTCCTTCCGGCAGCAGTCCCAAAATTTCGACTTGTTTTGACCTTAGCCGGAACGATGTCTTTATCATAACTGTGACTGAGAACAGAACGGAGATCACTGTCGAAGTCGGCCAATCTGCAATCATTTTCGTCTCGCGAACACTGATCTCAAATTTAGATCATTGCTCGCGAAAAACATATGGGAGATAACTCTGTATTTTTGTTTTGATAGATTCGCGTAGGACTGTACATAGCGTCCGGTCAGAGAGACAACTGGCAATAGCCGTGGAGCGATGCTTATCAGAATGCGCTTACACAAGAAGGAATATATATCTTTAACGGTCGAGTCATTATATTACTTACAGAGATACCATAACAGACTGTCACTATCAGCGGTGGTTACATGTTTATTCTAGGGCGCTCATGGGTTGCTCTCATGTATGGTTCATGGGGACTCACGGCAGGCGTTTGCGCATGCGCTAATGTCGGTCGGCTTTTTTTTCTGCAATCGATATGATTATGCTTTATGATCCTGTGTTTGTGTTATTCTAGGGCGCTTCGTGAAATGCGATGTGGTGCCCAAAAAAAACTTTTCCATGTCAGTTTACGTAAATGAAAAGTTTTCTTATTTTATTATATTTTATTGTTCGCTCATCACTGTAGTCTTCGTGGCGTAACGGTTATGCCGTGCGCTCCGAACACGGTGGACTCACTATGGTCTACTTTTATCCTGTTTATTTTTTTTCCTGTTTTCTTTTTGTTAAATCATTCTGGAGTGGGCCAGTGTCTGTTGACAGGCTTTTATAGGGGAAGGGCTCCTAATATGGACCACTTTTTGTTTATTGCTGACAACTAGCTTGTTTTCTTGCGAAGAAGTTTCATTTTGTGTTTGGTAGTCCTTCTCTCTTAGGTTAACCGTTAGGCCTAATTAGAGTGAAATAGCTTCGATAGACATTCAGCAAAAATTAAATACAGAAAAAAATCACAAATGGTCCATATTAGGAGCCTGGGCGCCTAATATGGACCAATGAAGCAGCCTTCACGAATCACTGTAAAAATCCCCCTGTACTTCAAAATAACATGATACGACTTAGTGTACAAGTCAGACTAAATACCCGTCGCGATATAACCTTCGTGGTTGAAAACGACGTTAAACACCAAATAAAGAAATAAAGAAAAAGACTAAATAAAATAAGCTTTAGATGTATCTGTTTCGGGTTGATGAGAGCATTATTTGAAGCACACCAGGAAACTAAAGAAGGTTATCAAAATAGAGTGAAAATAAGTGAAATTATCAACGTCCACGAAAAGAAGACTTTTTTTCTTTTTCTTTTTTAAATCTTGAGGGCTAGTTATAGGTTATTTCCAGCAAGCTTCTTAATGAATGAATGAAAACAGCCTTTAGCTTTTATTTTCTTCGATTTGTTGAAGGTGGTCCATATTAGGGGACTCGCACATACTTTGAGATTTTCCTATTATTTTTTGTTTGCAGTAAAAACTCGGGGTCAACACTGCTAAAATGTAGCAAATACGATCTTAGCTGTCATATATTGCAATTTTTGTGTGATAAAAGCTTTGGCTGTGGACAGAAACGAGTCCGTTCAAGTTAGGCGGCAAATTTAGAGTGAACGCTGCCAAAAGTGAAAAAAAGAGAAGAAGCATAACGGTTTTGAGATTTGTATTTCTGCAACTGTTTTGACATGTGCAAGTTATCCAGAGAGGCTGAATACAGCGAATAAAACTATTGTGAGCGCTAGTTTGTCAGAACAGGAGGTGGTCCATATTAGGAGCCGGTCCATATTAGGAGCCCTTCCCCTATGTCTAAATAATTTTTAATCATATTTATAGTGTGTGTTCTGTTCAAAATACATACGCCCTACAGGGCAACCAAGCGACATCACTTACACGACCGAGTTGCCTTTCCTCCTTTCGTCACATGAAATGTATCTAGCCGCTATTATAGGAATTCCAACTTTGTGCTACGCGATTCCAGAAATGTATCGCGCGCATAGTGAGAATTCTGCGGTGTAAAATGATAAATAATGACATACACTACAAGTCTCTGTCACATACACTACAAGTCTCTCAGTCTCTCGCTCTGCCCTAGTGTATGTCTGTCTATCTGTCTGTCTGTCTGTCTGTCTGTCTGTCTGTCTGTCTGTCTGTCTCTCTCTCTCTCTCTCTCTCTCTCCATCTCAGGCGCTCTCTCTTGATTTTTTTTCTCTCCCGGTGTTCATTTGTCTGATTCTCCGGTTCGAGTCACTCTGTCTGTCTGTCTGTCTGTCTGTCCCTGTCTCTCTCTGTCTGTCTCTCTTGCTTCTGTATCTGTCTCTGTCTGTCTCTCCCTCCCTCTCTCTCACTCTCTCTCTCTCTCTCATTCGTCAAAGATACGGTGCATTGTATATTCTGAACATATTTTTGTTGTACTATTGCTATATGTCCGATTGCTACCAGCTTGTACTTATTTACCTGCATAGTATGCATTTGACTTTATGAATAACCACATATGTATGCTCTGCATGCCTCACCTTCATCATCATCATCATCATCATCATCATCATCATCATCATCATCATCATCATCATCGTCATCTTTATCATCACGTGCTCAAGTTTTCCGACCTCCTTTTGTTGTTAACTTTTTAATTTCTAATTTTTTAATTTTATCATTGTGTGTCTGTGCGTCCCAAGGACAGATTGTAAGAAAAAGCATAGCCTTAAATCTTAATCCTTGTTAAATAAAGTTCAATTCAATTCAATTCCATTCTCTCTCTCTCTCTCTCTCTCTTTCTCTTTCTCTCTCTCTCTCTCTCTCTCTCTCTCTCTCTCTCTCTCTCTCTCTCTCTCTCTCTCTCTCTCTCTCAATGTATACAATGAAAGGTAAATCAAAACAAAGAAAGGTAAATCACGTTAAGAATGACCTACTCAGCCATACAATGTATTTCTGTATTTTATATGATTGATGGTTTTGTTTTCTATGTGCGTCTGTCGTTATGTGTTGTCTAAAGGACAGGCTGGAAGAATAGGCTTTGCCTAAAACCTTTATCCTTTTGTAATAAAGTTCTGTGTCTGAGTTTGAGTCTCTTTCCGCCGAGTGGTAAACGCACTTGCCTCGGAAGCGAGAGGTTGCGAGTTCGACCCTGGGTCAGGGCGTTAGCAATTTTCTCCCCCCTTTCCTAACCTAGGTGGTGGGTTCAAGTGCTAGTCTTTCGGATGAGACGAAAAACCGAGGTCCCTTCGTGTACACTACATTGGGGTGTGCACGTTAAAGATCCCACGATTGACAAAAGGGTCTTTCCTGGCAAAATTGTATAGGCATAGATAAAAATGTCCACCAAATACCCGTGTGACTTGGAATAAAGGCCGTGAAAGGTGAATGCTCGCCCTAATAGGCTTGAGGTTTGCTGGCCGATGTGAATGCGTGATATATTGTGTAAAAAATTCCATCTCACACGGCAGAAATTAATATGTAAAGCGCATTGAGCATATATATGATTATGCGCTATATCAAATGTCCATTATTATTATTATTTATTATTACTCACACTCAGGCCGTGAAGGTAGCTGGGTGGTGATTGTGGTAAAGCCGGGAGGTGAAGGGACGGTAGAGAGGACAAGAAAATTGGTTGATTAAAATCAACATGGCCGAAGCAATGTTTTCATAAAAGAAGCGGTAGTGTACGGGCACATGTTGTATTTGAGTTACATGTGTTGCAGAGTATTTGAAAATACGTAGGCATAAAAACATGCAAAGAAGAGTGATAAGTCCCTGTTGTGAATATAGTCAAGTGGATAAATTGATTACTTATGTATCACACTAGTTTTACTGCTACAGCAGTCCCTCTCATGAACGGACACCCTAGGGCCAGTGCAAACCTGTCCGTACATTGCAGGTGGCCGGTCACGGGAGAGGCCCTCCCCCCATCACACACACTGACGGACTGAGTGAGTCTTTGCTACTGGTGAACGAGCTCTTCTTGTACTAAAACAATAAGGTCAAACTACTACAAGAGAAAAAAATTGTCATGTAAAAATGACGTTAAATGAACGATGTCAGAAAAAGAGAGATAAAAGAAATCCTCAAATTCCTGAGGATACAGGCACCCCATGAAAGCAGCCACGAACACACACTTTGCAAAAATATGAATTGAAAACCTACAGTCATGTCGTACTTTCTTTTTTTCTGGCTTTATTGAATGCTTCAGGCAGTGACTTTTCCCTGTCCAGTTTCCTCTTTCGTCTCTCTTAGTCTTACCCCTCTCTTACCCACTCCCCCCCCCCCCCACCTTCCCCTCCACGGCCACTCCCTTTACCCAGCCCGGACAGCCGTGACAAACTTCTAATCTGCAAGGCAGAGTACTCATTTTCTAAAAGGACGACTACTCCTCTTCAATTATATTCAGAGATCTTCCAGCTGTCTCCACCATAAGCCAAGTGGTCGAGTTACCCCACACTTCTGACCCGAATCACCCCCCTCCTGCTGGGTACACGTGCACTCAAGTTAACACAAGACTGACACCTCTGCTTTGACCTGCGTGCCAGGAGTCGTATGAGAGAGACTGAGAGAGAGAGAGAGAGAGAGAGAGAGAGAGAGAGAGAGAGAGAGAGAGAGAGAGAGAGAGAGAGAGAGAGAGAGAGAGAGACATACACACACACACATAGACAGAGACATACATGGAAAGACAGAGGCGGAGAGACTCAGAGCAAAGAGTGTATCCCTACGGTCCGTAGGGATACACTCTTTGCTCAGAGGGAGACACAGACAAAGACATACATACAGAGAGAGAGAGAGAGAGAGAGAGAGAGAGAGAGAGAGAGAGAGAGACAGAGACAAACAGACAGACAGACAGACAGACAGATAGACAGAAAGTGACTCGAGACGGAGAAACAGATAAATGAACACCGGGTGAGAGAAAATGACTCGAGAGAGAGAGAGATAGCGCATGAGATCTCGAGACTGAGAGAAAAAGATTGAGAGAGAGACAGATACACACACAGACACGAAGGTAGAGCGAGGGAGAGACGGAGATAGTCGAGTGTACGTGACAGACAGTGTGTGTTGCTATAAACAGACAGACGAGGTGCAGCTCATTTCCGAAACAGCGCAATTGGGACAACAGTGACTTGATACTGTTTGAATTCCAAAAAAAGCGCAGCTCATTTCCGGAACAGCATAGATAACAAAGTTGGTTTCAACAACTGATCTCGTGAGAACGGTAACAAACGACTCATGTCACCTCTCCGAACGCATTGCAATAGATGTCCGCTCCTGCGGCCATCAAAAACAGAGGTATGGCTGAGTAGGTCATTCTTCACGTGATTTACCTTTCTTTGTAGGTTTTTTTTCAGCGTTGGCTGTGTCTGCGTGCATTTTCATTGTAGGCTATGTGTTTGGGTTAGTTGTTTATTGTGTTAGCTTAAAAAACCACAAGGATCTAAACACGACTATAAAACATTGAAACATTGAAACCTTGATTAGCCGTGGTCGTATATGTATTCAACAGGATAGGAAAGAGAGTGTTTGTGTGCCGTGATTGTTGCCCACTCCTTTGATTCCCTTTCTGCGAAGTTTACATGTGATCTCGTGCACAAACTATGCACTCATACCCATCCTTATTATTTAATGTCCATAATGTTCATTATCAATCAGTGGTTGCTCGTTTTGTTGTTGTTTTATTTATAACAGTCTCTTTTCATATACCTTGCATATGTTTACTTCTCAAGTTTTGTTTACAATTTTATGTTACATCTTTAACTGCGATTGTCAAATTACTCTCTACTTCATCCAGGCTTTCTCACACTCACTGAATGACAGAAGGTGACATTTGTTTTGATGGCCACCGTGTAGAATGTATGGGAAGTAAGGTCCCTTATGTCCTTTGTAACTTTTGTTTTCTACCATGTAGAGTTGCGACATTCTTCAAAGTACGTGAACATGGATTTTAGAGAACGATCGAGCTGAAGAGGAATGCCTTTGCTTCTAAAGGTTCCCTCTCTGTACAATCGCAGCATCATTGTAAACTATCATGAAAAGGCGAAGGGTAAGCAACGGTGGAATTGTATGTAGAGCTTTAACGAGCGTTCTTTACGGTGACTTTCGGCAGTTAGATTGTCTGCTATTCGTAGTAGTTCCATGCATGGTGAATCTGGATAAAGTTTCTTATACGTCTACTGGTGATGCACATCATGTCTTGGCTACACGCACTGGGAAGTGAACTTATGTAATAACTATGTGAAAACGGGAAATGTATATTAAGTGGTACTTTTACTCTATTGTCTAAAAGAAAAAAAAATTTCGATTTTACTCAGTCATTCCTCGCAAATTATATTCTGCATGATTACAAACACAAGTTTGTGCATTCACATACTAGCACCGGCATCAATTAGCAACTACTCTCATGACATGCACATCAGGTCGACATCTGTGCTGCTTCGTTGAATTAATCACTTTGATCACAATTTCAACAAAATGCTCCTCGGTTCCTTTGTCTCTTACACATGCTTACAATCCCTCTGACCATGAAGATGCAATGTACATGTACTACCTTTTGCAAATCAGTTATTGCAGGCAACACACACACACCGACACACACACACACCGGCACACACACACACACACACACATATAATAACCCCATGGAAACAATGTTCAACAGCATGATTGCGCTCTGTTGATCTCTGATCAACTTCCTTTCTTGTATGACAGTAACGTCAGCCTTGATACACCATGCAGTAAATAGAGAATACTACATGGCTGTCTGTGTCGTACCAGATTTACACGAGTTGCTTTTTAAATATTGAACTGCGAGCGAAAGCGAGCTTTTTAATATTTGAAAAAACAACGAGTGTAAATGTAGTATTCTGTTTATCTTACACTAGATGATTACCCGCTTCGCCGGGTACCGGCTTCGCCGGGAAGAAGTAGAGCCGAATACCAGGCTGCGCCTGGGACCCGGCTTTGCCGGGTGTACGCCGGCTTCGCCGGCGCACGAAGGAAAGGAGATGAACGCGCAAAACACTGGAGACCTTCTAAACATAGTAACGTGCAGTGACCTTCTAAAAATAGTAACGTAGTAACGGGAATATGGATTGACGCCACACGGAGGAAGGGCGATAATCGCGGCTGAAAACACTGGAGAAGATAAGGTAGAGTTACTGGTAGTGGATCCCGACAAAACAAAACAAAAAATTGGTTCAGCGCGCACAGCGCTGCGCGCTGAGAGCACGTGTTGAAATATCTCATCGATGAGGTTGTGTCCGGGGTGTAGCTGAATACGGTGTCCAAATTTGAAAAAGATCCACCGAGAACTTTGGCCGTGCATCGCGAACAGACAGACAGACAGACAGACAGACAGACACTAGTCGTATATATAGATAGATACTGTCCGTACATGCCTTCAGCTCCAAACATCCCCGAGTCGACGCATGCAAATTGAAGATGCTTCTAATGGAACCTCGATCTCTTTACTCTTATAATGCCTCGTGCAATCTTTGACATCAAAGCAAAGTAACGTCACTATGGAAAATATTGCACGTGTGACGTGTTTGTTCTTAAAATTCTTAAAGTGTTAGTGGTTATCGGTACTTTTTGTATGTGGTGACGTCAGCGTTTTGTGCACAGTTCAAAGGTTAGGGGTCAAAGTTTACGTTTGCTCCCTTTGATCTGCTAACGAGCGGTGGTTAAAATCGACAGAAATAACGAGCCCTGAATGTTATGTAAAAACTCAGCGAACGCATGTTTATTCATACATTTCTTTATAACCAGTATGTTACTGAACAACTTAATGATACAAATGTTAGTTTCATGTGTGATTTATTCCAGGTTTGATGCACTAAATTCTCAGCCAAAGAAATAAATCGGAATGAGTGAATCTGCAGACAGAGAAAGATGCACGCAAACACTTTTCTTCTAGCGAATTGACTTTCTGAAGATTGTGTACACGTCGAACGTTCTGCATGCGCCCAAGGGCGGATCTGGGGGGGGGGTTACACGGGTTACGTAACCCCCCCACCCCCCCCCAAAAAAAGAGGTAATTTATTGGCTCAGGATGCACCAGATAGCTCTATTTTGCTTCTTTGGATAAAAAAAAATTCCGGGGGGGCATGCCCCCGGACCCCCCTAGAGGCTTAGGCGCCTTCGGCGCCGTCAACTTGTATCTTCGCAGTCATTTTGTAACCCCCCCTCCAAAGTGAATTGATCCGCCCTTGTATTCAACAATTGAGTGGTTAAAATGTATCACAGAAACATTAAGATGGGTAGGCTAATCTTTAACTTTAGCGTGTTAAATTCATAGATCATAATTCAGAGGCATTTAAGTCTCCAAATTTGTAGAGCCTGCACTTGTAATCATAACAAGTCATTTTAGATCCCTTTGAAGTTACGGAATGAACTCTGATGAACTGTACGAATGCATTTCATTTACATGGGTCAAAGAAGGAATTATCCGTGTGAGCGAACAAGGGAGACAACTCTTTCGTGTAATTGATGTCCCATGGTTGACAACGTACGCCATTTTCGGCGCATTTTCGTCGATTGAACAACCAAATTAATTAATTATGCTTAAGTTTGGAGTTCAATCCGTCAATTAATTTCACGACAAATGTTCTTTGGCTTGCTTACATGGACTTGTATCAAAAATAAGTCAAGAATGTCACTGGATTCTGAGCTATGAATTTAACACGCTAAAGTTCAAGATTACCTTAAGATGTATCAATACAAACAACATTGCAATAATCGTTTCTTTTGTTCTTGTTTTCGGCTGTGTCGTCTGCTCCGTGTATGACTTTTCTTCTTTTTCCAACTGACGAGTCCAGACCTGGGACGCTACTCTATCGAATTATTGCAACAGTTGTCTTCCCTCCCATCACGTTAACGAAAGTGAAACTAAACGCACGGGCCAAGACGCCGTTGTCGGTTTCGTTATGGAAAGCGGAATGCGTCATGATACATAGATTATCCTTAAGTTAACCACTACTACTACCTCTAAAACTGTATACTTAATCTCTCTATATGACATGAGTGGTATCTCACACGTACGTGGGATAATGCACTATCAGCGTACAAGTTTGCACTACCGTTATAGCAATAATGTCGACTCATGGCATCTTTATAGCTATGTCTAAATGTCGATGGTGTGGAATGAGAGCCCTGCTGGTTGGGATGTCTGGATGCAAAAGTGATAACAATATCGTGACGTGCATTGTGACATCGACAATATTGTGATGTTTACTTAACAGTGAACACTTCAGTATCGAAGGGGTATTCACGTGACAACGAAGGTAAGTGTTGTGGTGTGCTCATAACAATTTTTCGTTTTTCTAATATATGTACTGTGGTTTTCAGATAAACGTCACGTAATCTAACTAGGGGGTCCTTAATGTCGTCACAGGAAATGTTCCTTTTAGGGACATGAGTTGATGATACTCTAAGAGAAACGTCACGCCAGACTAGCTGAGTTTATAGAGCAATGATGTCAGTATTGGGTGTCAATGTAACTGTGACGTAATAACCGCGGTGTCCATATTAGGGAGAAGTAAGTATTGCGTTATCCAAAACATTTATTAGTGTCATTGTCACGATGTTCACCTAACAGCGACTTGAGTATCATGGTTGTCAAAATGACAGTGACGTAGCTATTGCGTTGGACACACACACACACACACACACACACACACACACACACACACACACACAATAATTATCACCAGGAGTTCTTAAACACGGTCTCTGTTTGAGAGACTGAAATATAATTATTCTAGGGCCAATGATCTCCACTGCCATGTGAATGTGATGTATGATTATGTCGATGTCTCGGTCTCAGCTGGACAGTACGCAGGTCTAGCAGAGGGATTGGAGAGCATCTCCTCCTTACAGCGTTTCGGCCAGTAGCCAAAGTCATCCAGGTCCAAGAGGTAAGGCAGGAGCTCGCCCACCAAATCGTGCGATCTGTGCTTTCGAGCCAGGAAATCACAGGCTTTCTGTGGCACCAGAAACATCTCCTTGTTGTCACTGGTCTTTGCTGAAACACGCAGTAAAACTATGCTTGTGGGGAGAAGGTCGCAAAGTTCTTTTCTAATCGGGAGGGAGAGAGAGAGGGAGAGATTGATTGATTGAATGATCGAATGATTGATTGATTGGTTATTAATACATAAGGATAGAGGTTTTTAGGCACAGCCTAGTCTTACAACCTGACCTTACTGCAACCAAAATACAAACAAGTCGGGTGAAGCGAAATAAATACATTTAGTCAATCTGTCAAACGCACAGAATGATACTGAAGGCACTGTAGGCCTATGTCATGAAAACAATGCTTCGCGGATACTCCGAAACCAAGACTAAAAGCGTAAACAAACTATGATTCACGTGGAAAACGTAGCTGATCGCTTGAAGTGACAAGCCAGTATAGTGTAGTAGCCTACAGCGTTTTGTGTGTGTGTAGCTTCCTGAGCGTGTGTGTGGTTTTTTTTATTCCAAGCATAAGATATCTTTATGTTTTTGGAATAAGGAAATGATAAAGAATAAGATGACATCTTTTTTGGAGCGATTTCTAAAATTTTGATCTTAATTGGAATTTTCAGATGTTTAATGACCAAACTCATTCATCAATTTTTAAGCTTCCAAGCTGAAATACAATCCCATTGTCTGAGCTTCGTCGAAGATCGCTTGACCAAACTGTCAATCAATTTGATTAAAAAATGAGGCTCTGACAGTACCGCCTCAACTTTCACAAAAGGCCGGATATGACGTCATCAAAGACCTTTATCGAAAAAAAAGGGACAAAAAGTGTCTAGGGATATCAACTGGAAGAACTTTTATCTAAAGTTTCATGAAGATCGGCCCAGTAGATTCCTCTTAATCGATCACACACAAACACACACACATCACGACCCCAAACTCGATTCGCAGTCTATATACTGCGCCAAAAAATTATTGCGACATATTTTGCACTCACATTAAAACATTAATTCCCGTGTCATTTCATTCAAACTTTCTATGCGAGTTGCCGTTTCACTTGAATATCTGGATCATCTATCTGATTTAAGATTTATTTTACAAAGACCATGTGACCGCAGCTCAAATAAAGGTACCCCCCAATTAAAAATCTACGAAAAATCACAGTAGACAAAAATGTGCAACGTTTACTTACAAGAAAGTCAAATCAATTATCTACCCAGAACATGATGCTTTATTTAGCTAGCTTACGTATTACGTGTGCTATGCTATTACTCCTGATGCAGGTGACGATCGCACGGAGAGGTAATGACAAATAGAACAAGAGGCGAAGCCTTCAAGGCTCACGTAAGTAATCGACAAACAGTAACACAAACTCAATCACTTCGTCACACATACACACACACACACACACACACACACACACAGTAAGCGGCATAGGCCGGTGACACTGTGCAAGAAAGCGAGACACTAGATCTAGATCTGAATGGCCGATTTCGAAGAAAAAACTAGTCTCGGCCCGCTCATAATAACAATGACCGAGACTTTCAGTAATTCCTTCGCGTGACGTCTAACCCTCTTACGTCATAATGTGACGTCTTCAAATGTTGTGACGTCTTCAAATGTTAAAGTTTCTACCACAGACATACATACATACATACATACGCACGCACGCACGCACGCACGCACGCACAGACAGACAAAAGTTAGCATCGCATAGGCTACACTTACGTGAGCCAAAAATGGAGAAACATGTAACGTTTTAAACAGAAAATCGCTTGAAGTTATATACAAATCCTTTACATTACCATTGTTTGGTTACGCGGACGTTATTTGGGATAACTGTACGAAGTGTTTAGCAGACGAGTTAGAGACCTTGCATATCGATGCAATCCGAATTATTGTAGGTGCAGTTCGTGATACAAGCCACCAAAAATTGTATAATGAATCGGGTTTGTGCCCCTGAAAGAAAGGCGACGTCGACGTCGTCATAAACTCTTGCTGTATTATAAAATTGTAAATCGTTTAACCCCAGAATATTTATATTCCAAACTGCCGGTCCTGGTTTCCGATGTAAATCCTTACCACAGACGACGCCCTCTTGAACGCAAGGTTCCATTATGCAGAAGTGAGTTATGTAAATCTTCATTTTTTCCTTCAACGACAGCTTTGTGGAATAATCTTCCAGAAAATATACGACAAACGCAGTCAGTTGGTGAATTTAAAAGATATTTGACCGATGGAGATGTTGTTGTTCCACAGTATTATTATTTTAGGCAGCCGCCAGGCACAGGTATTTCACAGCAGGTTAATTGAGATTAAATATGAGCGATTTGCAACAACACCTTGTTAACCTACACCTCTCTGATAATTTAGAATGCACGTGTGGAGTATGCCCGGAAGATGCTGAAATTATTTTGTTACATTGTCCAAAATTTAAAGAACATAGAACCATTTTATTCAATAGTCTGCCAACGCACGTTCTGGACTGCAAAACACTCTTGTTTGGAAATACTGATTTAACTATATTTTTGAACACGAAAATATTTTCTGTTGTACATGTGTACAAGATTATGTTATGTCAACTGATCGCTTCGGCTGATATTATATTAACAGTGACTGCAATAGATGTAGCAAAGCACTCTCTATCTCTCTCTCTCTCTCTCTCTCTCTCTCTCTCTCTCTCTCTCTCTCTTCATTTTATGTGTATAAAATATTATGAAATATTTTGACAGAAACGGGTTAAAGTTATCACTTGTTCGCCATGTCTTAATTGTTATCAGCTGGACCCGAGTACTCTTCAGACTGGCTCGCTCCCCCAGTATGAAAGTTTTTGTCTTGTGCACGTGGATTTAAAAAAAAGAAAAAAAAGTTTTATTTATTTTACACAATTAAAAAAATTATTAGAGTAAAATAAAACATTAACACGTTCATAATAAACAATAGTAAACAAGAATTAAAAAAAAAAAAAAAAAAAAAAAAAAAATAGACCGCCCATGCCGGGAATCGAACCCGGGTCACTTGGATTATAAAAAAAAAAATAAAAAAATTATTTATTTATTTTACACAATTAAAAAAATTATTAGAGTGAAATAAAACATTAAAACGTTCATAATAAACAATAGTAAACGAGAATTTAAAAAAAGAATAAAAACAAGTCGCGGCGAAAATACAACATTTAGTCAAGTATATATTCACAGAATGAAACTGAACGCAATGCCATTTTTCAGCAAGACCGTATACTCGTAGCATCGTCAGTCCACCGCTCATGGCAAAGGCAGTGAAATTGACAAGAAGAGCGGGGTAGTAGTTGCGCTAAGAAGGATAGCACGCTTTTCTGTACCTCTCTTTGTTTTAACTTTCTGAGCGTGTTTTTAATCCAAACATATCATATCTATATGTTTTTGGAATCAGGAACCGACAAGGAATAAGATGAAAGTGTTTTTAAATTGATTTCGACAATTTAATTTTGATAATAATTTTTATATATTTAATTTTTTTCAGAGCTTGTTTTTAATCCAAATATAACATATTTATATGTTTTTGGAATCAGAAAATGATGGAGAATAAGATGAACGTAAATTTGGATCGTTTTATAAATTTTTATTTTTTTTTACAATTTTCAGATTTTTAATGACCAAAGTCATTAATTAATTTTTAAGCCACCAAGCTGAAATGCAATACCAAAGTTCGGGCTTTGTCGAAGATTACTTGACCAAAATTTCAACCAATTTGGTTGAAAAATGAGGGCGTGACAGTGCCGCCTCAACTTTCACGAAAAGCAGGATATGACGTTATCAAAGACATTTATCAAAAAAATAAAAAAAAACGTCTGGGGATATCATACCCAGGAACTCTCATGTCAAATTTCATAAAGATCGGTCCAGTAGTTTAGTCTGAATCGCTCTACACACACACACACAGACACACACACACACGCACGCACGCACATACACCACGACCCTCGTCTCGATTCCCCCTCTACGTTAAAACATTTAGTCAAAACTTGACTAAATGTAAAAATATAGACCGCCCATGCCGAGAATCGATCCCCGATCACTTTGGCCATAGACTCTCTCGTGCTCTCTGTCTCTCTTTCACCGAGACCAAACCCTGCATTGTAATTTCTTTGCCGAGACCATTTCCCCACCCGTTGTCTGGCTTGCACTGAAATCATGCTTTTCTCGTCACTGCGTGACGTGTTCGCCGCTCAAGTCTCCCCTTTAGTTCAGGCTGTTCGCAAAGCGACCAGCCTCCCACCGCAAAAACTCCCACCGTTAAGAGTGGCTTTTGTGTTTTTTGGGGCATTTAGGTCCCAGGTAACATTATGAAGTTTTAATACGATCAATCGGACCTATTATCAAGTTAGTGTATCAACTTTTGAACGAACTGCGCCCAGTAGTTTCCCAGCAATAAGCTGTTAAGTCGAGACAGACAGACAGACAGACAGACACACACACACACACACAATTAAAGTCTGTTGGACCCTAGTACTGCGTAGGCCTACTCGGGGATAAAACACGCTTAAACCAAAACACGCTTAAACCGTTAATTTGCACTGACAGCATGCTGCGGTCACGCTTGGTTAAGCATCGGTGTGGCGGCACAGTATTCATCCTAAAAATATCAAGCATGTTTACAGGGCTAGCAAATTTGCGTCAGAGCAATCCACTTTGCTGAAATACAGCGCTTTTTGTCATTTAACCCCTCAAAAATGACGTAAACCCTCCCGTTTTTGACCACTCATGCGATCGACATCTGCCTCAGTAGGAATAGCATAGCACACGAAAAGCGAAAGCTCGCTCAACAAAACATCATGTTCAGGGTCATTCTCATTACATTGCTCAACGGCTATTGCCAGTTATCTCTCTGACCGGACGCGAAACTCCTACGCGAATCTATCAAAACAAGTTATCTCCCATATGTTGTTTGCGAGCCGTGTTCGCGAGACGAAAATAATTGCAGATTGGCCGACTTCGACAGTGATCTCCGTTCTGTTCTTCACAGTTATGATAAAGACATCGTTCTAAGGTCAAAACAAGTCGAAATTTTGGGACTGCTGCCGGAAGGAGACCGTAATATATGGTTGCATCACTACAGAAAAAATCGTCTGCTTCAGCGAACGCCGAAACCAAACGGTTGATTATCACGTGACACTTTTGCCATATTAAGAGTTGTTTGCACAGTAAATACAGCCGCGAAAAAAGAGCTCCCTTGAAACTGTCTTACAAATCAATTCCTTTGTAATTTAAAAATTACACAACACCATGAAAAATCATTATCGACGATCGCGAATCTGCTTATATCCATAACACATTACGAAAAGCTCTAAATATGTTAAAAAAAAAAATCGGTTTCCTTGTCAGACAAGGAAACTCAAGGCATCCTGTCAGGGAGAGAATGAGCCGAACTCATTTTGACCTGAGGTCAGGATGGTTCAGGGTAGATAATTGATCTGACTTTCTTCTCGTATGAAAAAGTTGCAAAGTTTTGTCTATTGTGATTTTTCGTCGATTTTTTAATAGGTCTCTCATTTTTTGTCCGGTCGTTTTTGAGGGTACCCTTATTTGAGAGGCGGTCACGTGATCCCTGTAAAAGAAATGTTTAATCTTTAATTTGAGTGCGAAAATTGTCGCAATGAATTTTTGGCGAAGTTTATGTTAAAACGTACATTTAGTCAAAAATTGACTTAACCTTCGCCCGACTTCGTTATTGACTACACGCGGAAGACATCGTGGGGCCGTACGGCCCCATACTTCTCAAAGAAGGGAAAACATGCATACCCCTCCGCAGAAATCGTGGGTCCGTGCGGCCCCATACTTCTCAAAGAAGGAAAGCGGCATGCATACCCCTCCGCAGACTTCGTGGGGCCATGCGGCCCCATACTCTACACAGAATATATGACTTTTGGTTTCTCTTTAGCTAGTATTTTCTTAATTAGTTTTCAATGAAATGTAATTACCTATTAGGACATAACAGATGTTTAGGTGGTTGAGGCATTTCTAAAAGCTCATTAACAAATTTGGAATCGTTCCAGAAATATTTGCAATTAAACACCCATCTGGGGCCACACGGCCCCACGATGTCGGGCGAAGGTTAATCAGTGTAAAAAGGAGTTTGTATTAAGTTTTTGATTCGAAAAATTATTGTGTATTCAAGTTAACTACTGTATTACTGTCGGATTGCGTCACTTTTGATTAAACGAAATAACTGAGACAGATCCTACAACTATGATAATCAATATCCATGCACGAATTCACTTAATATGCTGCGTAGGTAGTCTGAATTTAAAAGACACTGACTGAAAAACGCAACTCGTTAACAATGACTGTCTTTGCTCAGTAAGTATAAATAAGGGTGGTCCATTCCCCCGTGTTTCTTGACCAATGTCTTCTCTCACCCTCACTGCTTGTCTGGTTCTTTTCTGGGTTGCTGCCATTGGTCTGCTCAGCTCTCAGGGAACCTTAAAGAAATGAAATATATCAGCGGATCAAAAAACTAAGAAAACTTCAGTAGAAGAATTTCCGAATGACATCGTCATAAAAAAAACTCGGTGTGAAAATGTCTACAATACAACGAATTATACAAATTTACTGGATCCAATTTCGTTGTTTAGTAAAATCTTCCAATGACAGAATCCGGAATTCAGGAAAGTTACACATTTCCAAATTTTTACAAATGTACCAGATCCATTTTTCCTGTCTAGTACAATCATCAAATAACAGCACAAGAAATTCAGGAAATCTGAACAATTTGACAAATCTATTGTATACATTTTTCCTGTTTAATAAAATCATCAAAAAAACAGCATCCAAAATCCAGGAAAATTATACCTTTTCTAGAAATGTTAGTATATATAAATATGTTTTTTAAATCCCGAGGAAAACAGTAAATTTACACATTTACTACAATGTTCAGGAAAATTTTACATTTCCTGGTTTTGTGAATTTACTGTAACATAATATACAACCTGTGCTCAGTGTCACTAACCGTGGACCGACCTACCTGTGCTCAGTGTCACTAACCGTGGACTTACTTACCTGTGCTCAGTATCACTAACCGTGGACCGACCTACCTGTGCTCAGTGTCACTAACCGTGGACTTACTTACCTGTGCTCAGTATCACTAACCGTGGACTTACTTACCTGTGCGCTCAGTGTCACTGACCGTGGACTTACTTACCTGTGCTCAGTATCACTAACCGTGCTCTGACTAACCTGTGCTCAGTATCACTAACCGTGGACTTACTTACCTGTGCGCTCAGTGTCAAATAACCGTGGACTTAATTACCTGTGCTCAGTATCACTAACCGTGGACTGACTAACCTGTGCTCAGTATCACTAACCGTGGACTTACTTACTTGTGCACTCAGTGTCAAATAACCGTGGACTTCATTACCTGTGCTCAGTATCACTAACCATGGACTGACTAACCTGTGCTCAGTATCACTAACCGTGGACTTACTTACCTGTGCGCTCAGTGTCAAATAACCGTGGACTTTATTACCTGTGCTCAGTATCACGAACCGTGGACTGACTAACCTGTGCTCAGTATCACTAACCGTGGACTTACTTACCTGTGCGCTCAGTGTCAAATAACCGTGGACTTTATTACCTGTGCTCAGTATCACTAAACGTGGACTGACTAACCTGTGCTCAGTATCACTAACCGTGGACTTACTTACCTGTGCGCTCAGTGTCAAATAACCGTGGACTTTATTACCTGTGCTCAGTATCACGAACCGTGGACTGACTAACCTGTGCTCAGTATCACTAACCGTGGACTTACTTACCTGTGCGCTCAGTGTCAAATAACCGTGGACTTTATTACCTGTGCTCAGTATCACTAACCGTGGACTGACTAACCTGTGCTCAGTATCACTAACCGTAGACTTACTTGCCTGTGCGCTCAGTGTCAAATAATCGTGGACTTAATTACCTGTGCTCAGTATCACTAACCGTGGACTGACTAACCTGTGCTCAGTATCACTAACCGTGGACTTACTTACCTGTGCGCTCAGTGTCAAATAACCGTGGACTTAATTACCTGTGCTCAGTATCACTAACCGTGGACTGACTAACCTGTGCTCAGTATCACTAACCGTGGACTTACTTACCTGTGCGCTCAGTGTCAAATAACCGTGGACTTAATTACCTGTGCTCAGTATCACTAACCGTGGACTGACTAACCTGTGCTCAGTATCACTAACCGTGGACTTACTTACCTGTGCGCTCAGTGTCAAATAACCGTGGACTTTATTACCTGTGCTCAGTATCACTAACCGTGGACTGACTAACCTGTGCTCAGTATCACTAACCGTGGACTTACTTACCTGTGCTCAGTATCACTAACCGTGGACTGACTAACCTATGCTCAGTATCACTAACCGTGGACTTACTTACCTGTGCGCTCAGTGTCTAATAACCGTGGACTTAATTGCATGTGCTCAGTATCACTAACCGTGGACTTACTTACCTGTGCTCAGTGTCACTAACCGTGGACTGACTTACCTGTGGCGGTGAGAAGGCACAGCAACCACACCTTGCTTTGTGCAGAAACCATTGCGATGTTTCTCTGTCTTTCACCACTCACGTTGGACACAATGTGTTGCAAGGGTTTCAGTCAGAATCACAAACAGTTGGCAGTGTGTCACTAAATTCCACATGGCACTATTTTATTAAGATTTGTTTAGCGACCTCCTGTTACATTAGCTCCTCCACTTAATCTTAAGACAACATATCCGTGTTTGCCCTGATGAACTGCAAAACCGTGCAAATTGTGGCTTATTGATCATACAGGCGGATAACAATGCAAAGCAGGTCCCATGAAAGACTTCGTAAAATATAACGGCAGAGTCGTTTACAGGCGACATCTGTTAGAAGCCAATCCGTTGTAAGAAGTGGACGCGACAAAAGACACGTACGTCGCACCGCCGTACGTTTGTCCATTGAATACCTATGTGACAGCTAGGATCAGCACTTTGGTGACAGCTGGGGTCGTTAACAACTTATTAAGTCAAACCACACGCCTAGACAGTGTTGATATTATCTTCATACAGAAACAGATGTTTGAGACACTTTCTGTGTGTCGTGTAAGGACTATGAAACGTGTGATAAACGTCACTGGTGGGATTGACCGCAGTAGCATCATGCTCACACTGAGACAGTAGTTGAACAAAACCTACCGTGTTTCGCACTAACAGCACTTATTTCTCCCCTATCCCCTCCACACCTCCCCCCCTCCCTCACACCTTTTTTTGTTTGTTGTCAGTCCTAGCTGAAACGGAGAGAGAGAGAGAGAGAGAGAGAGAGAGAGAGAGAGAGAGAACGAACGAACGAACGGACGAACGAACTTTATTACTCAAGGATGGAGATTTTAGGCTGCTAAACTAAGACATAAAAATAAAGACAATATAAGGACAATTGTCAATCGCAATCATACAGTATTACTAATTACAACATTACCTATACGAATACATAATGCATAATAGAACATTGAAATGTACATGTATGTCAATATAATACCAACAAAAAGAAAAGTCGACTCGCACACACACGCGCGCCGCATGCCTGCAATCACGTTCGCACTCAATACAACACACACACTCACACACACACATACACACACACACACACACACACATACACACATACACACACACACACACACATATGCGCACACACACACACACCTAGAGAGAGAGGTAGAGGTTATCTAATTGAAGTATGTCAATATAATTGTTGAAGTTATTTAGATGTTCTGTTTGTTTGCCTGTTTATCTGTATTTTTGCTGATGTTGTGTAATTTGGAAATTTAGGCTTTTTTTTTTAACCATTTTGGCGACGAAATCGCACACAATTTTCGCTACTGTAATTTTTCATTCCGCATAGCCTGAGAGATTTCGTCCATGTAATTCAATCACTACAGTATTAGAAAAAATGAGAACTGCACACACCCATCAAGGGTATGTCAATAACTGAAGAGGAAAGGGCCAATTAACTGATACTCGAAACAAGTGACAAATCAATCTTCTGCGCATCGCGGAAAGTTTGTACTGCAATCGTCATTATCTCATTGCAGTGCCGGGTGGACAAACACCATCGACGAACAGAAATAAGGACAAGCAAGGACACTGGTTTTGACAATTTACTGTAACATATACACGTTCATTCATAAAATTAAAATAAAAAATAAAAAGGCAGAAAAACAGGATTCACAGGAATGGGAAATGGAATGGGAGAAGGAGAAGAAAAACAAGTCGCGTAAGGCGAAAATACAAGCTGTCGTACTCACAGAATGAAACTGAACGCACTGCATTTTTTTTCTCTCACCAAGACCGTATACTAGTAGCATCGTCAGTCCACCGCTCGTGGCAAAAGGCAGTGAAATTGACTAGCCAGAATATCGCGGTATATAGTGGTTGCGCTGAGCAGGTTATATTTAGCACGCTTTTCTGTATCTCTGTTCTTTTTAACTTTCTGAGCTTGTTTTTAATTTAACTGTATCATATCTATATGTTTTTGGAATCAGAAACCGACAAAGAATAAGATGAAATTGTTTTTACATCGATTCCGGAAATTTAATTTTTATCATAATTTTCATATATTCAATTTTCACTGGTTTTTAATCCAAATATGACATATTTATATGTTTTTGGAATCAGAAAATGATGAAGAATAAGATGAAATTATTTTGGGATCGTTTTATAAAATAAAACTTTAATTACAATTTTCAGATTTTTAATGACCAAACTCATTAATTAGTTTTTAAGCCTCCAAGCTGAATTGCAATACCATAGTCCGACCTTTGTCGAAGATTGCTTGACCACAATTTCAATCCATTTAATCGAAAAATGAGGGCGTGACAGTGCGGCCTCAACTTTTACAAAAAGCCGGATATGACGTCATCAAAGACATTTATTCAAAAAAAGAAAAAAACGTCCGGGGATATCATACTGTCACGTTTCATGGTCAAATGAATGACTATGAACGGTCAATTACTACTAATCGACTAACCACACCACGATCCACTCTCGCAGTCATACAAAACAGAGATCAATCCAACAAAAGTAAGCAGGTTCAAGTGCCTGTTTATATGCAAACTCGCCTCCTCCCTTCTCGAAACCAGAATCAAATGATAACGATGGCGTCTGACAAAGAGCTGACTCTGACTAAGAGTCAGCCACTGTTGAAAATTAAAGTAGCACGCTGACAGTGCAAAGATGAAAGTACCTAGCTATAACCCTACAATACAATTTCGCTCAGGTATCTTCACGTTGCCTCGGCTACACGTTCATCATAAAGGAAAACAACGCTGATAGACGACAGGTGAGAGGGTTTTACTGCATGGATGCACTTAACTCAGTGTCAGTGTTTTTTAAGGAACGTAGGATGGTGATGTAGCCATGCCGCTCCTCCTTTACTGTGCAGTGTAGTTCGGCCGTAGAAAAGACTCCCCCCCCCCCCCCCTGTTCACCACGTTCATTCAGCCTTCGTGACGACGTTGCCCCAGTCGAAGCCCAACGTGAATCCCCCAAGGTGAAGACCCAAGGTGAATGCCTCAAGGTGAACAGAACGAGCTCATAAGCTCATGCGAGTTCTGCTCAGTCTCATTCAAGCATCCTTTCTGCTTGAGATATCCTGCTTTCTCTGTCCGTCGACAGTCCAGCCAATTTCATCGAACGACGGCCCCCCTTGGTCGCAGCAAAGTAGGCACGCGAGACCCCGATGTCACCACGTGTTGACTACAAACAGGTCGTTGGGATTCCTCACGACACGTCTGAACGCGCCGAGCTTTCCAGCTTCTTCTTCTTGTCGTTCGCTGTCAGATCGTCAGTCCGGACTGCAGGACGAGGAAGTTCTTTTTTTCTTCATGGAGCCCGGCGCTGCATTTCGGGCTGTCGACATTTCATTTAGCGTTTTTGCGTGGATCTGTGGTTGGTTAAGGTGCGCCTGTTGGCCCAGATCCTCCGACTTCAGCCCTTAGGTTTCTTTCAGCCCTCGGCCTGGACAGCTGAACACAAACGCGCGAAACAGGATTTAGAAGGTCGGCTCTCGGCCTAAGCCTTGACGGAGTCCGATCCCTTCTCGTGTCACCAAACTGTGACACATACCCAGGAACTCTCATGTAAAGTTTCATGAAGATCGGTCCAGTAGATTTGTCTGAATCGCTCTACACACACACACACACACACACACACACACACACACACACACACACATACAATATCCCTAAAGAAAATCGTCTTTGTATTGAATGCAATGTCATAGAAGATGAAATACATTTTCTAGATAAATGCAATAAATATGTTAAAGTAAGGGATGAATTAAAAGAAGATGCTTCACATATCAATATGAAATATGCTAACAAAAATCCAAGTAACTTATTTTTAGAAGACGAAGTTCAAGTTCGTCTTGGCAAATTTGTTACGGATTGTTTTAGCATTGTATAATGCATACACCACGACCCTCGTTTCGATTCCCCATCTATGTTAAAATATTTAGTCAAAACTTGACTAAATGTAAAAAAAGGGAGGGGAAAATGAGAATTTAGGCCGAGAGCGGCCAGTACCCAGCGACTTTTCCTCGCGAGCGGACGGTGTTGGACCTTCGGTGTCGCGTCCTTCATTGCCGGCTCAGAGTCTGTCTTGCTGTAATCACTTCCCGCAAGGACTTCAGTGACCCAGAGAAAAATTAGCTGTGGGCTTCAGAAGTCCGAGAACTACTCGGGAATGTTGTCTGTAGGCCTACATGGAGACCGGTTTGATGGGAATGTAAACACGTCTCCATTCAGGCAGATAGTAGAGAGATTCCCAACAACTGCATTTGGTGAGAGGTTACACGCCGAGTCACAGTGGATATTAAAAATATTGGTCGAAGTTATAGCTATAGCGGATTATGAAAACTTTCTGATACGGAGGCCGTGGTGATGAGGGTGGGGAGGGGGTGTCTTACCTTCAACTGTGGTTCTGTAACCTAGTGCTCATGCATTGATCATAGTTGCTCAGAGTAACCGGTGTCACGAACTGAAACCTCTGCTGAACAATCCTTCCCATTGCGGTCAATGCGCATGCGCCAATCTTGGACTCTTAAAAAATGCGACCCTTTGGCCGAACGAACCATGGGTTAGGGTTAGGATGTTCACGACCTGATTAATCTCCCCATGTTAGCGCATGCACTTTGGCCGCAATGAGAAGGATTGTTCAGGCAGAGTTTTCAGTTCGTGACACCGGACCCCGGTGGTTTGAGTTAGACAGGATCTTATTTCTTCTTCTTCTTTTTATATTTAGTCAATTGTTGACTACATTGTTTAACACAAACTGGGAACCAAGTCTATGGTGTTTGTGTGTATGTGTATGTAGAGCCATTGATAATAATTATATCCCGAGACTTTGTTTTTGTATAAATGCCTTTGATGACGTCATACATCCGGCTGTAAGTGCAAGTTGCATGTCATGATCTCATCAGTTTTTTGATCAAATCGATTGAAATTTTAGTCAAGCAATCTTCGATGAAGCCCCGACTTTTGGATTGGATTTTAGCGTGGAAGCTTAAAATTAGTTATTAAATTTGGTCATTACAAATCAGAAAATTCTAATTACCATTAAAATGTTAGTAATCCGATCCAAAAACGATGTTAATCTTATTCTTCATTGGTTCCTGAATCCAAATATATTATATGACATGTTTACTCTGAAAATGTACTCAGAATAAAAGAAAATAGGTTAATAAGGCACTACGTTTGCACGCTTCGCGGAGACGAGCTTGACTCGTCTCAGTCTTCGGGTTAATAATATTAGTACGAGTACATCGGTGGTGTTGGCTGTTATTCTTTTAATGTTTCAGGTTGACTAAAGTGTTTTGACTCAGGTTGGCTAAAATGTTAGAATGACTAAATGTTTTGATATCGCTTCACAAGACTTGCTTATTTTGTTCTTGTGTGTGTGTACGACGAATACGGACACTACTTCATGTACGTGTCCTCGCATGGTCCTAGCTTTCTGTGTTTCTATCACAAAATGTATCTCCGTCCCGATCAGATATATGCAGCACTCCAGCATAGTGGTATATGCACTGAGTGTTGAGAGAACAAACATGGCTTTCGAGTGAAGAACTGATTTGGATCAACTGACAAATGTTTTTACAACCCCAGCTGTACTTCCGTTCATAGCGGGTGTAGTGCAGCATATCTGTGGACACAGCGCTGTGGAAGTCAAGCAGCGCGCACTGCGTCCCGCCAACCAGGTATCAAGTTACAGGGAAGATGACACTGATGTGGGAACTGCATGTATGCATGACGACAAAAAGAAGATTGGAACCGCAACAGGACCAGATACGGTAACAGGACTCCGGCGTCAGCTTTAGGGTTATGTGCAGAAAGGCGAGTCGGCCGGGTACAGTCAACGGCGCTGCCGCATCATTTTCAATGTCTGTCCATGATGCGCTTGCTTGATTCACACGTACACTACCCTACATTGTGTGTGTGTGTGTGTGTGTGTGTGTGTGTGTGTGTGTGCAGGGTGGTGTGTGTATGTGTGTGGGTGTGTGTGTGTGTGTGTGTGTGTGTGTGTGTGTCAGGGGTGGGGGATGGTTTAAAAGGACAAAACTTTTGCAACAGTTAGTTATGCGCGGTTCTGGTGTCTGTATGTGTACAGTAGTCATTTAAAGGAGCTGAACATTCTGTTGTATAGCAGTCATTTCCACCTGCAAGGCGGCTAGTCATAGGGACAAAACACGTCAACATGTCCTGCACCTATACTGACAGGAAAATCAATACTGTCGCAATGAGTTAGAACAAGTCGCTGAAAGGGATATCAAACATAGTCTGTAGGCCTGAAACTAAAGGACAACAACAAAAACCGGATCAGACATCACCGAGGTCTGGTTAACAAACAAAAAATAAAAATGTAAGCCAAAGTGGATCGACCTGTTCTCTGTAAAAAATGCAAAATCGAATTTGCATGAAAATGATTTTCTTTCAATTGAAGCATATTTGCAAATCAAACCATACTATCTCCATACATTTTGCGATTTAGATACATGTAATAATAAAGAATAAAATGAAACAACTTTTATGTCTGGTTTTTTTGCAATTATGAAATCAGGAAGAATTCTGATTCACATCATTAATCAATTAAGCTTTAAAGCTGAAATGCAATCCCATAGTCCACATCAGGACAAAAATTGTTTGACAAAAGCGTCAATGAATTGGATTGAAAAATGAGGTGGCCACAGTCGAGCCTCAACTTTTCGCTTAAGGGGTGATTGTGTCATCGAAGACATGCATAGCAAAAATGGAGAAGAAAAAACACCCCAAAAGAACAACCACAACCTGTGCTGATATTATCTGGAAGAATTCACATGTTAAGTTTCAGGAAGATCTGTGGTTCATTTTTCTTGGAATCGATGCATACACACACACACTCACACCTCCCTTTTGATTCCAAGTCTGCCGGAATATATTCAGTCAAATATTGACTCAATGTAAAGTGCTGTTCCCATGGCAGACTTGCAACCAACTTGTGACCAACTTTAGTCGTTTGAAAATCGCTCTGGAGTCGTTGAGGCCGAATCGGCGAAAAGTCTGCCATGTGAACAGCCCCAGCGACTCGCGCCAGACTCCAAAACCCAGTTGAGCACTGCCCGACTCAGCCGTGACTCGCCAGCGACTCGTGCCAGACTTTTCTTATCGCGCTTACCGATTGGTTCGCTGTCGCCACCGAGTTAAATAAAGACGTATACATCTCCGTGGCTCTAGCCTTCCCTTCTCCGGAAAACTACGAGGACAACCCCAAAAGGCCAAGTCTGGCGAGACTCGCCGCTTAAAACTAGTTTGCGAGTTTGTGCTGTTCACATGGGCAGCGATTTTGATTTGACTTGCCGGCGACTAAAATCGCTTGAAAGTTGGTTGCAAGTCTGCCATGTGAACAGCACTTAAAAAGCAGGAGCTTCAAACATTGCTGAGTGTACGAGTATTGAAGAATTGCAATGGTGGGCTGATCTTCGCCGTGGATCCTCTGCTTCCAGAGACGGACGGTGCACGAACAAATTGTGTTCACACACATACACACGAAAGGCTGTCCCATATTGAAAAGATAGTTGTGTCAGAAATAACATAAATGGAAAGGTAGACACAAACACTGCCACAAAAATTAACACACACAGAAACAAAACAAAACACATGCACTGAACTAAATGATAAGAAAATTCTGTTGCTTAAAATACAGGTTGCAGCTTTGGGACAGCCTGCTTTCAAAGGCTTGGCATGTGCAAAAGAGTGTGTAAGCTTGAGTGTGTGCAAGCGTTTGCATGTGTTCGAACTCGAAGGGTCCCTTGTGATTCAGTGATCTGTATGTGCAATAAGAACATGAAACATATTAAAAATCAAAAGCATGTTTATTCACATAGAGTGAACATAAGCCAGCAACAACCCAGCAAACACACAACGTGAATACGACGTTGCGAAAATGTGAATTTTTCGTGTCATTAGCAACGTTGCGAACTTTACGTGAAATTTACGTTGAACCAACCAAAAAACGCAACGTAAAACCAACGTTGTGTCATTGTGAGATTTTGGTGTTCTTTCGACGTTGTAATATAACGTAAATTTTACGTGAATTTCACGTTGCATTTTGGTGTCTTACAAATGTTGCGAAGATTACGTGAAATTTACGTGGATCCAACCAAAAAACACAACGTAAAAGCAACGTTGCGTTACAGTTGTGTTTTTTTGTTTTTTACACGTTGGTACATAACGTAAATTTCACGTGGATTCCACCTTAAAAAGCAACGTAAAATCGACGTTGTATTATTGTGATTTTCTGGTGTTCAAACAACGTTGGTATACTCACGTGATTTTCACGTGAAATTCACGTGATTTAAAAACAAAAGTTAGTTTGATGCAACAAACGTTCCTACAACGTAGTTTCAACGTAAACACACAACGTTGGGGTTTGATTGATCGCCAACGTGCCCTCAACGTGAAATCCACAACGTAAATCCTACGTCAGTCATTACCAATTTTTCACCTGCACGGTTTCGTATAGTTTATCAAAGAAATGTATATATATATAAAGCCTTTGAAAATTACGTAAGGTGAACAGATTTTCAAATACAGGAGATAGATATGTGCGAAACTATCACCGAATAACAAATGACTCAGTCAGACGTTATGAAATTAAGCGCCGATGTACCGCGCAATGTATTTGATTGCTTAATTTGGCGTTCCAAATGCGTCCGGTTACATTTTCTGGCATCATTAATGCATCAACGAGAATTGAAAAGTAATGCTAAAAATATAATTGTGTACGTTTAAAGTTGATCTACTGTGCTCATCAAACCTCTTGTTGTATTTTGTAAATTGGCGAGAGGGGGGCAGAATACATGAACCTAATCTCTGTGATTGTCTATACGTGCGTGTGTGTGTGTGTGTGTGTGTGTGTGTGTGTGTGATTACACGTACGTGTTAGTGTGTGTGTGTGCGTGTGTGTGTACACGTGTTAGTGTGTGTGTGTGTGTGCGTGTGTGTGTGTGTGTGTGTGTGACATCAGTTTGTGTATGTGTGTGTGTGTCACATCAGTTTGTGTATGTGTGTTTGTGGGTGGCTGTGTGTGTATGTGTGTGTGTGTGTGTGTGTGTGTGTGTGTGTGTGTGTGTGCGTGCGTGCGTGCGTGTGTGTGAGTGTGTTTGTGTCCCTCGGCGCGTGACAATATATCTGCCAATAAGTTGAACTAAAACAGGGTTCACGTGGGAATTACACCTGAAAAAGCAGGAAGGGAGCAGAATACATGTTAAGAACTCCGTTATTTATTGTTTGAAATGTTATAACCTGGGAGAAGTCACCCTCGCACCCCGTCCTTAGTTTCTCTTGACCTACCTTTGAAGTATTCTTGAGGACATGACTAGACTACCCGATTGCGCCCATTGCACGGCATAAGAGAGCGCCGTTCCACCCGGCCGATTCCGCTATAGACGTCACGCGTCCAAGGGAGGTAATTTTCGAGCCAGCTGCATTGACTCAGCCAAGAACGCAAACTTTCTTCGATTAAAGGCATTGTAGCATGTCTAAAATCATGGGACTTGTGTTATCAAGCTTTTAAAATCACCAAGTAACTTTTAAGAATAGTTTCAGTTACATGCGAACTCATTCTGCTGAACGGATTTTGAGAGCCAGTACCCATGCAACAGCCTTTAAATGCACCTCTTTCCTTTTTTCATGTTCTTTTATGGTTTGCCGATTTTGTTAACATTTTTGCATTCATAATGAAGATTTTATGGTGACTGTACAGAAATGTACGTCCTCTAGTTTCTAACCTTCCAAAAATTGGGGCTGGGGGTCGGGGGAGAGAGAGAGAGAGAGAGAGAGAGAGAGAGAGAGAGAGAGAGACAGAGAGACAGAGAGGGAGACAGAGGGGAGAGAGGGAGACAGAGAGAGTCAGAGAGAGACAGAGAGAGACAACGTCGAAACTTTGTCAATCATTTCGGTTTTTTCACCTGCTTTTTTAGTTTCGTAATATTCTATTCAATTAATGTTCGGTCAAACATAGAGGTTCACTAATTGTGTAAGACGAAAAGAGTATAACATAAATGCATATTGTTTCAAGGAATTTGCTGAGTTAAATGGATTTGCGAGTGCGAAACTTTCCCTCCCAAAAAAAGACGCGTTACTAACCGACAGTGTTCTCCGGTGATGGCCACGGTCGACTTTGTGTATCCCAAATTTGGTTTTCAACTTTGATGAACACTTTCAGGACTAAAATATTCATCGTAATCAACTCGAAGGTAAGTTGTTTTCAGTTGTTCCACATGAGACGTTATCACTTATTGTACTCCATGTACACATGCACAGATTACTTGATTGTCGAGACCATGATTGGAATGGAAACGGACCGGCCAAAGATGGCGGGTCTTTCCAATAGTCACAATGTCAGCCCTAACTCAGTTCAAGGGATACACATTCTTTTAGACTCAACTTTTGAGTCAGTATAGCGAAACAATGGGTCACAAGCAGTGGAACACAAAGGAAAAACACGTTTCACATCTCGCAACCTTTAGAAAGCTGTTTAATCAGACTAGCTCAGTGCATGAGACTGAAAGCGGGGGCGGCCATTGTTATCTCAAGTACTTAATTGGGCATTTTACGATCTTGAGGGAGGACGATGTATCCAGATAAGCTGCTTCAAGTTCAAGTGAATCTGCCCAGCGGACAGTGGTATGAGAAGAATTCAGAACTTGACACATTGGCTCATTACATACTTGACTGTCTTTTGTCGACCTGTTCTGTTACTCACTCAAGTAGGCAGCCGAGATACCCTGCCGGTGTCACGACTTCATCTTTCGTCTGTGTACATATTTCCCCCTCGACATATACTCAAGACTGAAATGTTGTTTCCTGGTAAAATTAAGAAGTGAAATTATTTAAGGACGAAAAGCATGTCAGTTTCTTGCATGTGAAGAAAATTGGTGGTAAAATTTAATAGATTTCAACCCCAAAATCGAATTCTTCGAAAACGTGCACTGAGTGGTTAATTACGTCCCTTGAGTAAGAAGGAAACATTTTAGGATGAATCAAATTTCTAAGTTAATTAAAACAAATTGGTTGGACAAATTTGGTCCCATGAATGTAAGGTACACAAGGTCGCTCATCAGTACTATCGAAGGGTGTTTTTTTTTTGTTCAGTGTAGAGTTTATACTAGATCAACGAGGCCGAGAAGCGAAATATCAACACGGCGAAAGATGAAAACGTCACACCGGGGGAGAGAGCGAGACAAAGAGGAGGTATCGGGTGGAGAATGGGGAGGTGATTCGGGGAGGGGGGTGGATTAAAGATGAACGTATCAAATTGTTATTTGTAAGGAGGAGAGAGTGAGACAAAGAGGAGCTATCGGGTGGAGAATGCCGGGGGAGGGAATTCGGGAGGGGGGATTATAATGTGTGTGTGTGTGTGTGTGTGTGTGTGTGTGTGTGTGTGTGTGTGTGGGCGGCAGGTTGGGACGGCATTTTATCAACGAACGTACAAAATAACAAAACAAAATAAAGAAAGAACAAACAAACAAAAATTAAAACCTGACACATGCAGGTTTGTGTAGTCATTCGTTAGACTGATTTTAACCTGTCTTAGACGACTACCCATAGTCTTTTCACATTCACTGATTCAATCAATCAATCAATATGAGGCTTGCGCTTATATCGCGCGTATTCCGTGGGTACAGTTCTAAGCGCAGGGATTTATTTATTTATTTTTGTATTTTTACTTTGTGCAATTTATATCGCGCACATATTCAAGGCGCAGGGATTTTTATCTATGCCGTGTGAGATGGAATTTGTTTACAAAATACATCACGCATTCACATCGGCCAGCAGATCGCAGCCATTTCGGCGCATATCCTACTTTTCACGGCCTATTATTCCAAGTCACACGGGTATTTTGGTGGACATTTTTATCTATGCCAATACAATTTTGCCAGGAAAGACCCTTTTGTCAATCATGGGATCTTTAACGTGCACACCCCATTCAAGTAATGACACACTCGGACTGTGTGTGTGTGTGCGTGTGTGTGTGTGTGTGTGTGTGTGTGTGTGTGTGTGTGTGTGTGTGTGTGTGTGTGTGTGTGTGTGTGTGTGTGTGTGTGCTACCTGACGGATTTTGATGAACATTGGTTTACATATTCTTGAGAGCATTTGCTTGTGTGGCTGTTCTCCGTTATTTGATAGCGTTATTTGATGTCATATTGTCCCGTTTGTAAAAGTTGAGCCCGCACTCTCTCACAGAAGAACACATGAATATAATATGTAGAAATCGCAAACAAGGCAGACACGGACAAAATGTAGAATGCTGATACATGTATAATATGTGTCTGATGCGAGTATAGGCTTACTATGTTTACAAAAATTGTGAATAATATCTAGCAGAGATGAATCGCAACCTTTGTACCTCTCCCTTTATTTAAGATTTTTTCCCATTCTTCTTCGTGTTACTTGGACGGTATTCTTTCTTTTTAAATTTAGTCACGTTCTGACTAAATGTATTAAGTTAACGTAGAGGGGGGAATCGAGACGAGGGTCGTGGTGTATGTGCGTGTGTGTGTGTGTGAGTGTGTGTGTGTGTGTGTGTGTGCGTGTGTGTGTCTGTGTCTGTGTGTGTGTGTAGAGCGATTCAGACAAAACTACTGGACCGATCTTTATGAAATTTGACATGAGAGTTCCTGGGTATGATATCCCCGAACATATTTTTCATTTTTTTGATAAATGTCTTTGATGACGTCATATCCGGCTTTTCGTGAAAGTTGAGGCGGCACTGTCACGCTCTCATTTTTCAACCAAATTGGTTGAAATTTTGGTCAAGTAATGTTCGACAAATCCCAGACTTCGGTATTGCATTTCAGCTTGGTGGCTTAAAAATTAATTAATGACTTTGGTCATTAAAAATCTGAAAATTGTAAAAAAAAAGTACAAATTTATAAAACGATCCAAATTTACGTTCATCTTATTCTCCATCATTTGCTGATTCCAAAAACATATAAATATGTTATATTTGGATTAAAAACAAGCTCTGAAAATTAAATATATAAAAATTATTATCAAAATTAAATTATCGAAATCAATTTAAAAACACTTTCATCTTATTCCTTGTCGGTTCCTGATTCCAAAAACATATTGATATATGTTTGGATTAAAAACACGCTCAGAAAGTTAAAACAAAGAGAGGTACAGAAAAGCGTGCTATCCTTCTCAGCGCAACTACTACCCCGCTCTTCTTGTCAATTTCACTGCCTTTGCCATGAGCGGTGGACTGACGATGCTACGAGTATACGGTCTTGCTGAAAAATTGCATTGCGTTCAGTTTCATTCTGTGAGTTCGACAGCTACTTGACTAAATGTTGTATTTTCGCCTTACGCGACTTGTTCTTTTTTCTTCCAGCCACAACACAGATAGCGTAATAGCGGCTGTTTTATTCATTCTTCTGTCTCGTTCCCTCATATTCGCATGTGATATTATGCCACTCCTTATGAGATTACACCCCCCAAACTTTGTTGCTAGACCTTTGTTGAGGAGAGAAGAGGCGAGGAAAACTGGTATGAAGTACAAGTCAAAAATCGCACCTTGATCTTACCTGACTCATTTACGGCACTTGGCAGTCTTTTGTCGGGCTTTTGTCGATCGCTTGTCCACTTGGATAATAAAATTACGGACATGCTCAGTCCCCCCCCCCCCCCCCCCTCCTCTAAACTTTGCCAAACTGGGTCCTCTTGAGACATCTCGCGTATGAGAACAAAGGAAAACCGAACGGGCAAATCATATGGACAACACATGTTGGATTTCTTCTTAGGGTACGCTCACCAGTAAAAAAAAAAAAATGCAGCCAATGTTTTCTAAAAAAGTTGTGTTTGTGTGTGTGTGCGTTGAGAGGATCGTGGGTAGTGTTTTTCCTCTTTATTTTAAAATGTTCATTACAGACATGTATATAAGACAAAATAAAGAAAAAGAGAAAAATACAGCAAAAAACAAGTCGCGTAAGGCGAAAATACAACATTTAGTCAAGCTGTCGAACTCACAGAATGTCCATGAGGGGGAATCGAGAGGAGGGTCGTGGTGTAGGTGTATGTGTGTGTGTGTGTGTGTGTGTGTGTGTGTGTGTGTGCGTGTGTCTGTGTGTGTCTGTGCGTGTGTGTGTGTAGAGCGATTCAGACTAAACTACTGGACCGATCTTTATGAAATTTTACATGAGAGTTCCTGGGAATGATCTCCCCGGACATATTTTTCATTTTTTCGATTAATACCTTTGATGACGTTATATCCGGCTTTTTGTACAAGTTGAGGCGGCACTGTCACACCCTCATTTTTCAATCAAATTGATTGAAATTTTGGCCACGCAATCTTCGACAAAGGCCGGACTTCGGTATTGCATTTCAGCTCGGTGGCTTAAAAACTAATGAGTGAGTTTGGTCGTTAAAAATCAGAAACTTGTAATTGACATTATTTTTTTTATCAAACGTTCCAAAAACAATTCCATCTTATTCTGCGTCATTATCTGATTCAAAAAACATATAAATATGTTATATTTGGATTAAAAACAAGCTCTGAAAATTAAAAATATAAAAATTATTATCAAAATCAAATTTCCGAAATCGATTTAAAAACAATTTCGTCTTATTCCTTGTCGGTTCCTGATTCAAAAAACATATAGATATGATATGTTTGGATTAAAAACACGCTCACAAAGTTAAAACGAAAAATATAATATATGTATTCTTAAACGGATTTTTGTTTTGATGTACATTTTTCATTCAATTTTCTTTTCATGTTTGCTTGCTCTTCATTTAAACTGAACAATAGCCGCCATGTATATGTATTTTTCTAGAAAACTGTAAACACCACTATAAGCATTATGCTTGTTGTTGTTTACTCTATATGCGTTTTTTATTTGTAAATAATGCACAAACGTTGAATGCAACAGTTTAAACCAAACGAAGAGAGGTACAGAAAAGCGTGCTATGCAGCACAGCGAAACCACTATGTACAGCGCTGAACAGGCTCGTCAGTTTCACTCCGTTTTGCACAAGCGGCGGACTACGGTCTTTGTGAAAAAATGCAGTGCGTTCAGTTTCATTCTGTGAGTTCGACTGAGCTTGACTAAATGTTGTATTTTCGCCTTACGCGACTTGTTGTTGTCCTCAGTTGCATGCAGGCTGCTTCAACCCTGAGTTGTTTTGCCTTTTTACATTTAGTCAAGTTTTGATTAAATGTTTTAACATAGAGGGGGAATCGAGACGAGGGTCGTGGTGTGTGTGTGTGTGTGTGTGTGTGTGTGAGTGTGTGTGTGTGTGTGTGAGAGAGTGAGTGAGTGAGTGTGTGTGTGTGTGTCTGTGCGTGTGTGTGTGTAGAGCGATTCAGACTAAACTACTGGACTCCGATCTTTATGAAATTTTACATGAGAGTTCCTGGGAATGATATCCTCGGAAGTTTTTTTTCATTTTTTCAATAAATACCTTTGATGACGTCATATCCGGCTTTTTGTAAAAGTTGAGGCGGCACTGTCACACCCTCATTTTTCAATCAAATTGATTGAAATTTTGGCAAAGCAATCTTCGACAAAGACCGGACTTTGGTATTGCATTTCAGCTTGATGGTTTAACAACTAATTAATGACTTTGGTCATTAAAAATCGGAAACTTGTAATTAAAATTATTTTTTTATCAAACGATCCAAAAACAATTTCATCTTATTTTTCGTCATTTTCTGATTCCAAAAACGTATACATATGTTATATTTGGATTACAAACAAGCTCTAAACATTAAAAATATAAAAATTATGATTAAAATTAATTTTCCGAAATCGATCTAAAAACAATTTCATCTTATTCCCTGTCGATTCCTGATTCCAAAAACATATACATGTAGATATGATATGTTTGGATTAAAAATACGCTCAGAAAGTTAAAACGAAGAGAGGTACAGAAAAGCGTGCTATATGCAACAGAGCGCAACCACTTCCGCGCTAAACCGTGTCGTTAATTTCACCGCCCTTTGTACGAGCGGCGGACTACGGTCATTGGGAAAAAATGCAGTGCGTTCAGTTTAATTTTGTGAGTTCCACAGCTTGACTAAATGTAGTAATTTCGCCTTACGCGACTTGATCTTTTTCCCACACACTTTGAACACGTGCGAGTACCAGCAATAGAAAATTAACAAAACACCTTCCTCCCCCTCTTAGGTGAAATGAAAGCGGACGTTTTCAGCGTGCATTCCCTTGAATTGACTGAATGGTTAATCATGCTTCTGTGATCTTGGGAGTTGTGGTTTTTTTCTGTGACATTCACAAACATACAAATGACAGAGTCCGACTAAAGGCTTACTGGAATTTACTGTTGAGTAATAAGTGTGTCATCTTAGGACCATGCCAGTGCATGGGGGATATCTTGGATACAGGGCGGACAGGCTTGCAAGCAATATATAACTGACTGTTGACCGTCGTTGTAATTTCCCACTTTGTAGTTGTCAAGGTATTTTAACATGTGGGCTTTATATTTTATAAGCGTGTACAAGAGCATTGTAATTAGTAATAACGCGCGCTATTTTTAATTAAAAAAGGGATCAACTTGGAATGTGCACCCGACATTCCAATTTGTTTTCCCCTTTCTAATAATGGGTGAATTTGTTTTATTATAACTGAATTGCTTACAACCGAAATACCTACATGCCGAAATAACTGAAATAAAAAAAATAAACAAATAGACGAATAGGGAAATGATACATCTTTCTTTCTTTATTTGGTGTTTAACGTCGTTTTCAACGGTACCATTCAAGGTTATATCGCGACGGGAAATGATACATAAATAAGTTCATAAATGAATGAGTTAATAAATGCGTTATGGCGAAATTTAGATAACAAATTAGGAACTTTAACATTAATTTCAAATTAACTAACCAAATAACAAGATCAATAGGTAAAGTGTTTTGTATGGGGGATGTAACAAAATGAGGAACTTGAAAACCACCATGTAGGTGTCCGACATTTGCTGGTGTCTTGTTTGCAATGATTTCAATTTGGTTCCAACATTTTGTTGTCGTCGTCGTCGCTCTTGCTGTCTTTGTTGTAGTTGTTGTTATTTGGGGGTTAAACGGGAAAAGGGGCAGAAATATGTTGGACTATTGAACGATCGTTTTCACACTAGGTGTCGGACTTCAAGTACAACGCGGGGTAAAAGTACTTAATGGAAATCCATGAGCTATGAGTTTAATAGATAATCGTTATTTCGAGCAATTTCCATGTCTGAACATCCCACGGATATCCGCGTGCCACCCATCATTTCCTTTTACACGACAAAGTCGTGTCGTAACAATTCCCTTCCACCCTCCCCCTACCCCTCCCTATACACTTGATAGTCCTCAACTTCGACCTACGGCGATAGGGGGATAATTGAGACAGCACTCTAAGTAGCTTTCCAGGTTACTGAAAGACTTTGATTTTGATCACAAGTTTTGGAAACTGTGAGCCCTTTCATCCTCAGGGAGACAGACGGACACCGCTCCTGTGTACAACGTGGGATTTAGAGCGGGTCAAAGTTGAATCAAACTTGCCACATTCATTTCTTGCCTCATGATTAGCATGCATCGTTCACTGCTTATTGTTGTTGTTGTTTAGAAATCAGTGCGCGCGCGCGCAAGTTTGTATGAATGTGTTCGTGCGTGAGTGTGTGAGTGTGTGTGGTGTGTGTGTGTGTGTGTGTGTGGTGTCAGTGTGTGTGTGGTGTGCCAGTGTGTTTGTTTGAGTTCGTGCCTGTGTGTGTGTTTGTGTGTGTGTGTGTGTGTGTGTGTGTGTGTGTGTGTGTGTGTGTGTGTGTGTGTCATAGTGTCAGTTATTCTTTCTTTTGTCCCAAATCCTTGCTTTCCAGAAACCTGTGATGTCACTCAAAGAAAATTTCTTCCAAAACTTGGTTGTCCAACTTTTGTCCGAGAGATGAGGTCGGAACGGTGGTATGAGAAGAATTCAGAACTTGACACCTTGATGTCATCTGACTGATTGGCTAATTACACACTTGACTGTCTTTTGTCGACCTGGATCATAAAATTGCCGACCATGTTGATTTACCCACCCCCTTATGAACGTGAGTCTACTTGAGACATCAGCGTAGCCAACACACACCAAACCCAAAGTCGGACCATAACAAGTTTTCATTATTTTATGCCTGTCACCCCACCCTTTTACCCCTTTTCAGTTCACAGTTAATTGTCTGCAGCCTCAACCCCCCGTGGGTAATAAATCACTCGATCGACTATCGTCGCCTGCTTCTGATGACCGCTCTAAATAATTTGTCAGATAGCAGTGTGCAAAAGACACCGTTGAGTGTACATGTATTACCTTTCCTATATGCTTAGGACACGTGCCTTTTCAAGTCATTGTCAATTACAAAATGTAGGTCTTACAACACAGCCACTGATTTTCAGGTGACGGTATCAATGCCGGGTCCCTGCTCTGCGAAAAAAAAAAGTGTTTGCATTAATCGGAAGAAACATACTGCATAAGCGTAATTTATGCAGAGGTATGATGTTCTTAAGTTGTGAGATTTTTTAATGATCAGTGCTTACTAAATTCATTGATTAGATTGATTTTATATAATGAAGTTAGAATTCTGCTGCTCTGATTAGTGAAATATTCAAAAATGCTATCATGCTATTTTGGCACCGTCATGGCTTTGTAGACTTATAATATATCTGCGTAATTGATTTCAGCTCTTAGAAATCAAAAGTATAAAAAATTGTATTGTGTCTCCTCTTGTCGTTAAATAATCACAACAACTGTAAAACAAATTTGCTTTGATAAAGCTCCCGTTTTTCTCTCAGAATTTTGCTCATTTTTGTTTTGTTTACATGCCCCAGACACAAAAACTACAAAACGATTCATAAAAGTTCCGTTCCATGCATTCTGTCTCCTCTCCATCTAAGATCCCCCTCCCCCCCCCCCCCCCCCCCCATAGACCCTCCCCCCAAAGTTTTCCGCTAGCCTCTTCGACTTTTCCCAACGAAGCGTACAGGAGCGGGGCAATCAGGAGCCTTTGCAATTTTATGACCCGTCTGAAAGAAGTGATTGACTGGACACTGTCAAGTGCTCTTAAAGAAGCGATCAGATACGTGAGAATCACAGTGTGACATTTGACAAGAGGTTGACGGAAGTCTGGCAACCAGATGTTAGAGGGAAAAAATAACTCACTGAAAAAGTGAGATCGCACGTGTCGGACAGATGAAGGTTAGAAAACAAGTCGCGTAAGGCGAAAATACAACATTTAGTCAAGCTCAGTCGAACTCACAGAATGAAACTGAACGCAATGCATTTTTTCACAATGACCGTAGTCCGCCGCTTGTGCAAAACGGAGTGAAACTGACGAGCCTGTTCAGCGCTGTAGTGGTTTCGCTGTGCTGCATAGCACGCTTTTCTGTACCTCTCTTCGTTTTAACTTTCTGAGCGTGTTTTTAATCCAAACATATCATATCTATATGTTTTTGGAATCAGGAAACAAAGTTTGATTGTAATGATTGCTTCCATTTTCTGTGCACCTTCCACCTCTACAACATGCATACACTTGATAGTCTTCAACTTCGACCTACGGCGATCGGTGGATAATTGAGACAGTACTAGCTCCGAGGAGCTTTCCAGGTTACCGAAAGACTTTGATTTTGATAACAATGTTGAAAAGACTGTGAGCCCTTTTATCCTCAAGGAGAGAGACGGACACCGGCCCCTATAATGGGCTTTAATTGGAGCGTGTCAAAGTTCATTGCATCCTGATCAGCATATGAAACGTTTATCGCTTATTGTAGTTGTGTATAACTCATAGTAGTGGGAATAAGGTGACGCGCTAGTGTGAGTTTGTGTGTGAGTGTGTGTACTATATATAGCAGTAACGGATGTTATTTGTGTTTGGACAATTACAATCATTTAATTCTTGTACACAGATTAAAGACAGTTTCCCTTCCAGGTCAAATGTCTTAATGATGCAAATACAAATAAAATACCCCCAAACTGTTCTGAAACGATCAATTTTCGTTTGAAATACTTCATTTCTTATGGAAGGAATACACACTGGCACACAGTCTTTTGTTGTCTTGGCTTGCGGCCTAAATCTGACACAACAAGGCTCGAAGAAGGGACATAATGCTTCATTTCATATATTAAAAAGAAATACATGTAGTGTCAACACTCAGTTGGCAGTAGGCCAGAGACATAGTAGGCAGTGGAAAGTTACTAAAAAGTGACCTAAGTTGAAAAGATGTGTATTTCTACTCCAGACATTATGGAGGCTCTGGTGTCACTAATATCAATGTGCTGTCTTTGCTTTGTTTAGCGACCAGCATCAAAGAGGCGCATAGAGGACTGCCTGGGAGAAGAGGACCACCAGGACAAAAAATGAAATCGATTGAATATGCTGTGCTGTTGCCCTGCAAAGCTGCGTGCATTTTTAGTTTCTCCGCAACATAATATGCATGTTTTTGTTATGAAATAAAATTGTTGATCGTATCTTGAGTTTATGGTGTTACATGTAATAGTCCTTATGATCTGTGACTGAGTGTGAAAGTTGGTGTGTGTGCGTGTATACATTTACCAAAACCTACATTCACTCTCAACGTTGCATTCACGTCGAAATCAAACCAAACCACAACCACAACCAAAAATTCACGTTGTGTCGACGTGTAATTCACGTCAATTTTATCAGGAAAAATGCACCAAAACACAACTTTTACGTTGTGTCAACGTAGAATTCACGTAATTTTTGATCTAAATTTTGACCTAAAATTTACGTTCCATTCACGTGGACATTACGTAAAAATGCAACGCAATTTCAACCAAACCACAACCACAACCAAAAATTCACGTTGTGACAACGTAAAATTCACGTAATGTTTTTACGAACAATCCACTTCCACCAATAATTCACGTTGCATTCACGTTGGTGTCACGTAAAATGCAACGTTGTTTTCCAACGTTATTCCCACGTGATTTCGTCCATACAAATCTACGTAAAAAAACGTTGAAACGCAACGTAAACCCAACGTAACCCAACGTGAATATAACGTGAATACAACGTAAAATTGTTTGCTGGGAATGCTACAGTTTTCATTTTGTGATCTAAATTCTGGAATAATCCAAACTTTTCTACTGTTCATTAACAGCAGAATGCTTTCCTTAGGGCTTGTTAAGTCCTGCTCTTTTAAATAACCAAAGATAATTTTTTTTAAATGTACTAAAAAGCCAGCTACAGTTCTTATTACTCTGGTTCCACAAGAGGTCTAGCCTTCTCCTTTGCCAGTTTTCGCTGCAAATATCTCTTCTTTGCCTCCGATACAGCATCCTCTGTGGCTTTCTTGGCATACTTGGCCTTAGATTCATTAAAATCTTTCTCCTTCCCACCTTTCTCAGCCATTTCAGTCTTTTCGCTCTCTGTGGCAGAACTTTTAGGCTTTAATTTTGCTTCTTTGCCTTCATCAGCAGAGGGTTGACTCTCAGACATAGAGTCATCCCGGTCCAGGTCCTCGTCTGGTGGCCTGGCAGGTAGCATGAGGGGGCTGGACTCAGACACTCTGCCTTTCTCCCAACCTTCCTTTTCTTCTCTCGACACAGAGCAACTCTCTCTGGACTTTTCTGATCTTTCTTTCCTCTCCTTTCTTGATTTGTCTCTTTCCCTGGACTGTGACCTTTCCTGTGACCTTGGCTTTCTCTTGACCCTGTCCATAGAGGATGACCCGTTGCGTTTCCTGTCTCTGGAGCGTGATCGGTGTCTGCTTTTGTCTGACCTTTTGTGTTCTGGTGACCTTGACCTTCTGTCTCTGTTCTTACGATCTCTCTCTCGCGATCTAGACCGTCTGGGCTTTTCTTTGGGTGACCTTGACTTTGAATATCTTTTTCGATCTGAATCCTTCCTTCTGTCACTGTGCCTTTCTGTTGCATGCTTCCTGTCGCTGTCTTTCTTGTGCTCAACAGCTCTGAAAAAAGAAAAAGAGACTTGCAAGATGGAGATGCTTCAACAAAATGTGCATACAGAATGATGTTCTCTAAGCTTAACTACTCCTTTTCTATACTTCTTTGACCTATTCTTGCGAAAATAGATATTTAACAAGTCACGTCAAGGGAAATTAATACATTTTAGTCAATCTGCCAAGCTCACAGAATGAAACAATGTAATTGTACTGTATTTTTTTCACCAAGACAAAAGCTTTGTCAATACCCGTGGCTGAGAAAGCGCTGACACATTCACATGAAAAGCTTACATAACTGCCCCGTTGATCGCTTGAAGTTACAAGCCTGTATAGCGCAGTAGCACTTGCCCTTAACAGGAAATCACACTTTTTTTCTTCTAATTCTTGTTAACTTTCTAAGCTTGTTTTTAATCCAAACATAACATATCTCTATGTTTTTTGATTCAGCAAACGATAAAGAGTGTAGGTCTTAAAAAGAGGCTTTTGCTGCATATGACACCCCCCCCCCCCCCCCCCCCTAAAAAAAGAAGGAAAAAAAGAAGCTGTTCCAGCTTCATAAATAGTGTTCAAGAAAACGTTCACCTCCGGCTGATTGACACAAACTTGATCCTGATGTGACCTGTATCAATCTATTTAGTTATCCAACCCTAAGAATATTTCACATATATATGGATCGTCTTGTACAAAGCTGTGTACCACGAGAGGGTCATGACTTTAGAGTTATATTTCGGAATGTTTTTCTTGCTTCTCGAATGATATAAGGATACCAACAGACTGCAAATTGACCAAAGAGATAACGATAATAAAATCAAGAAGATCGTTAGGTTGGTTAGTGTTTTGTATGAAAGCTAACACAGAAAATGACGTCAAAAATGGCGTTTTTATTGTGACATGCTTATATCTTGTTTTTAAGTATTCGTGTGGCTGCCCATGAAATGCGACCATGAACCCCCCGATATACTGATCTTCGTTGTGTTTTGTGCTTGTGTTACATATGCACTTAGCTGTTTTCCCCTACACATGTTTACAGTGTGCATTTGGATTGTTAAAAAATAACGGTTTCCTACGTAACGTTTGGTTTATAAAACCAACCGCGAACTACGTGAACATGTCTATAACTTCTGCACGCACGAATATGCGACTCGGTGTATTATCAGGCACTACTGATGTGTAGTGAACGTGTTAGAATGTGCGCTGTGTCAATTCGCTCCGATTTGAATGTGATTTTGCCTTTCGCGTGTCGCCACTAAAGCTTCGTTTATATTTTTCTGGTTACGCTGGATTGTTAAAAATGACATTTGTCACTTAGCAACGCATCAAACTTGGTGTTTCTTTTGCATGTAAATCTTGCTACTGTTTGTTTGTTGGTTGACGCAACCAAAAAATTACGTTTTAGTTACCAATATCTATTTCAGTTCGTTTCCCCCGACTGCATTTTGTTCAGAATGAGCTCTGAATGGGAAGCAAATAAAGCTTGTTACTATTATACTATGGCTTTTTGTTATCTGTCTCGTGTGTTTGGACAACATGTAACGTTAAACATGTGTGATGTTACACACCTTTCCGACCACCCCTCGTATCCAAAAAGCATAAACTTATCTTTTGTTTAGCATGGCACCGTGGCATCTGTCACATGAACCATAAAAACAACCTATTCAGACAATTTCAATGTTCACTATGCATGTCACGCTTCTGGTACACAGCTTTATGGAATGACCCATATATATACAAACTTGCATAACCCCCAAACCCCTTCCCACCTCCATATCACTAGCCTGCATACTCAACATCTGCCAAATTATGAAAAAAGATTTCTTTTACAAGAATCATAATAATTACTAATTTTCTTGACCAAATTCAGTTTTGGCTGGCCCATGCAAACAAAATATGTGTACTCAGCCATTTTGGTGACCTCGTTTCTGACACTATGACATCATAACTTGATGTCAGTGCAACATTTTAAAACACTAGCATCAAAAACACCTGAGATAATGTCAACGTTAAAGGCACAATAAGCCTCCCGTAAACCATCACAGATACTGTCAGGCTTTTACACACAGTACAAACACCCTTCCATTTGAACACTCACCGAACGGGAACATCCTAGGTGCCCTACGTAAAGAGCGAGCAATTTTCAAAGAATTAATTTTTCGGATTGTCTCCATCTCAATCGGACCCATCCTGAACTCAGGTCAAAAATGAGTTACTTCCCTTCAACTGGCGATAGCCGTGGAGCGATGATTATCAGAATGAATCGGACCGTGGTGCGTTTTGGCGCTGGACCTAACTTTTAAAATCTAAATAATAAATTGACAGCTTGTTACACAAAGATCAGTACAATTCGAAGTTTTGAAAGTTTGAAAAAAGAAAAGCCCGGAAGCAGGGTCACGCAAGGTCGTGGTTTTCGTAGCAGACGGCGGTTTAAAGGCAGTCAAAAGCCATCGCTAGAGTGCTTATGAACCACATTCGTTTGTTTCGTGAAAAGTCAGAGATACATAATAACGTGCTATTGCAGATAAGCTCACAGCGAGCCGCATTTAAATTACAAACTGACGACTGCATTGTGAAAAAGGGAAACTGGATCACACGGGTTCACGATGGCTCAGGGGTAAGATAAACCACGCAAAAATAAATTCTTTGAAAATTGCTCGCTCTTTAGTAGGGCACCTAGGATGTTCCCGTTTGGTGAGCGTTCAAATGGAAGGGTGTTTGTACTGTGTGTAAAAGCCTGACAGTATCTGTGATGGTTTACGGGAGGCTTACTGTGCCTTTAAGTTTTTATGAATCAAACACAACCCCACTGTGATCCCAAAAATTGACAAGGGTAAACCAAACTGGGGTCAAGTCAGGAGATCATCAAACCCTAGCAGTGTGCAAAGTTTCAAAGGTCTAGCTTCAAAAACATCTGAGATAACTTCAACGTTAATTTTTTTATGAAACGAACATGACCCCGCTGTGACCCCAAAATTTGACGAGGGTCAACCAAGTTAGGTGACTTTGTGAGATCCTCAAACCCTAAAAGTGTGCAAAGTTTCAATGGTCTAGCTTGAAAAGCATTACTCAGGTGAGTCAAAAATGTACTTAATGTAAAATGTGACACCCAGAGACCAGTGCAACCATTACAAAGATGTACCTGTTCATGCACTACAACTTCTGTTTTTCATCAATAAATCACACCAACAAAAAAAGTGGTTTTATCTGTGATACATCTGTGGCAAGTGCGAAATGGCTGTTTCATAAATCGTTATTGATATGTAAGGATGTAATATGTCAATGTCCCACACAGACATGGCTGAGATCACAACTCTGATTCTAACCAGCTAGATTCTTTTTTTTTCCCATTTTTTTTTTCATTTTCATTACTTTATTGTCCCATCGCTGGGAAATTCGGGTCGCTTCCTCCCAGTGGAAAGCTAGCAGCAACGGAGTCGCGCTACCCAGGTGTCTGCGTGTTTAGGTGTATTCAGCCACCTGCACTTATGGCAGAATGACCAAGGTCTTTTACGTGCCATTGTGATGACACGGGGGTGGGACATGGCTTCCGTCTCTGGGTCTGCACATAAAGTTGACCCGTGTCCGTCCCGGCCCGAATTCGAACCTGCGACCTTTCGATCACAAGTCCAGTGCTCTACCAACTGAGCTACCGGACGACCCCCATTCCAATCTCAGCCAAGACTTTATAATTATATCCAATACATTAAGCTGTTTTCTTTCTGTGTGTGCGTTTGTGTCAGTGTGTGTGTGTTTGTGTCAGTGTGTGTGTGTTTGTGTCAGTGTGTGTGCATGTGTGTGTGTGTGTGTGTGTGTGTGTGTGTGTGTGTGTGTGTGTGTGTATATTTTTGTGGGTTGCTTGATTAAAATGATTATGACGTGAATGTTTGTGTGTGTGTATGTGTGCCAGTGTATATGTGAGTTCGAGTGTGTTAGCGTGTTCTCCCTTTCTTTTGTGTGCAATGTGCACACACCGTGTATGCGTGCAAGGTCTCCCTTTCTGCAGTGTGTGCATGTCCGCAAGTGAGTGTGTAATAAAATGCATGGACAGTTCGGAAAAATTGCTTTTTGAGAAAAAAAACCGGGTGAACGGCTAATACCAAATATTTTCTGCGTGATGGATTTATAGCGCACTGGATGTAAAATAGTAATTGTCCAAAATTTGACATCACTGTGTCATTTAAAAGCTTACACAGCTTTAGCAAAAATTATTGACAATAAATTAACTATATGTTGCCTCCAGTGCGCTCTAAATCCATCCAAAAGAAAAAGATTTGCATTGTATCGTATTGTACTAAGCTCTGTTGTATTATTTTGAACTGTACTGTGCAGTGTACTGCAGTACAATGATGCCCAGCACACAGCACAATGTGGTGTATGTAACCCAGCATCATGTGCTTTTTTCCATATCTGACCAATTATTTAGCCACTGATTTCAGCCATGTTATCTAGCCAGTGATATCAGAGTATTTCATACTCTCACCTGTCTGTAGCAGAGTCATCACTGTCACTGCCATCAGAACTGGACACTGGCTCTTTCTTTATTTTAGGTCTGCAATGAAGCACCATTCACTGGTTAAGCTTATTCTTACAACACAGATATTTTTCCACAACTCAGTGACTATATATTAAGCACTGCATTCTTTCACTAGATCAACCCTTTCTACATGGTATTTCCCTTAAATACCACCTTATGCAAGTGAAACAAGTTTGATGCTGCCATGCTGCAGACTTAACCTTCACCTACAGATAACAGATTTGTCACATACAAGGTGTTTGAGATCAGCATGCAAAACTGTGTGTGATTTACTACCCGTGTTACATATTATTTTCAAAGTGATGTGGAGTTTTGCCTGCATTTAATTGAAACACTCTTTTAGCAGACATTGTATAAAAAGTTAAAAGCTATGCCTAAAACATATAAAAGGTCAATAAACTGTATTTTAGTAGAATTAGAAAAGAATCAGTTGAACTTCTCCTGAAACAAAAGCACTTAAAAATGTGGCCTAAGATTTTACCTCGAACTCCAAGTCAAACACACAGAACCTTCTCTCCCTCAAAGCATGCACTCACATACACAAACCACATTTTCTCTGTGTCTCTCTAGTACTAGTAGGGTCTTTCTCTCTCTCTCTTTCTCTCACTCCTTCCTCCCCTACTCACTGTTCATCCTTTTTGTCTGCCTCTTCCTTGTCATCTGTCATCTCTGAGGTTGTGTTGGCGGTTGTCTCCCTGTACAGGTAGCGATAGAATCCACTGAGATCCTTCTGTTTCGTCACATCCAGCATTTCTGAACAAACACACATGACAGTCCATTCGTTTGTTACCATGCTAATTACTTTAAGTTACTAGTAATCTGCAGCCTAAAGTGACTACCACTCATTTTTCTATGGAGAAAGTACGCAAGTTTTATGCACCAAAACCAATCTAATATAAATATTTGTCATTCTGTGTGTGTATAATGTTTTGGCTAAATGGAGAACAGTAAGTGAGTGCATCTCACCCTCCATGGCTGCCTCTCTTCGCTCTCTCTCCTCCTGCTCCTGCTGCTCTTGCATCTTCTTCTTGTACGCTGAGGTGACGAAGGCCTCCTTGTCTGCAAACTGGCTCCCCTCCTCCTCTCGCTCCTTCTGCACCTTGCGCTCTACCCGTCGCTCTTCTTCACGCTTACGCACCTCTGCCATCTTCAGGAGACCCGCAATGTACTTGGGCTAAAAGCCAGGCACACATCAGGCATGAGAATTGAGACTATTGGTTGGGGAGTACTGGCGCGAGGTTCAGTGATGCTTGCCAGGCTATAGTATATGTACATGGTTAAAATGTGTTTTTTTGCTTACTTTCTCATCTGTCTTCTCTGTTCACATACTTGTCTCTCTTACATACTTTTCCTTTTTTGTAAGCTCTTCTTCGCTTTAAAGATGTTCACTAGGCGGCACATAGCAACTGATCTGACTGTTGTAGACCCGTGCAGTGTAAGACTGCAGAAAGGGACTACATGTGTACGCCAGAAGGCTCGGAGACACTCTCATTTGTAAAAATCCAGTCATTCATGAAAATTCCTGAGATTTTTCTTGGTTATACATTTTTTGTGGATTTTGTTTTCTGTCGTTCAAATACACATTGGATTCCTTACTAATATAATTTCCTAGTTTCTGTGCACTGAAGACCTATTGCAATCAAACATTTAAAATAAGTAATTGTTACTACAGCAGTCCCTGCAACATACGGCCCCTGGCGTGAGCGGACACCTGACATGTACGGACACATTTGCTAGGCATGGAGTGTTTTCAACTATATAATTGCACCCTCTTAAGTGGACACCTGCAAAACGTGGACACGGACACTCATTTTGGGTCCAAAATGCAGTTCATACCTGCAATGTGCGGACAGACATTGTCAAATTTTCACCACAACAAAATCGATAACAGAGCAGTCCGGCTCTCGGTACAAAGGTCACACCCAAAGAGCGAAAGAGGAGTGATGTCTGAGCCTCGTGTTAACTTGAGTGCACGTGTACCCAGCAGGAGGGGGGTGGTTTTGGTCAGGAGTGGATTACACTTTCTTGCATGAAACTGCACTATGCTCTTTTTTCTTGTATGTTGGACGTAAAAAACAGAAACTAGTCGATGAAGGCCCTCAGAGAAAGAGAATGAAAAATCGGCCAAAGTTCTCAGCAATGCTGTCTGTGTGTAACAGGCTCTTAATTGTTGACAAGCTTTAACAAAGCCATATTCTTGCTTCCCCTCAGCTTTGACCAGTGAGTTGGTTGCCTAATCTGTGAACCCTTCAGTTTTCTTGCTTTGTTGATAACCAACCCAATCCCCATCACAATATCAGTGTCAAAAGTTAGACACCCTCAACTGGTTTTGCTCTGAGTGAACAGTGCAGCTGGCCTCAATAAATTATTAGCTGACACCTTTCTGCCCACAAACCCAAACAGTAGGTGGCTGGGGGAGGGAGAGAGAGAGAGAGAGAGAGAGAGAGAGAGAGAGAGAGAGAGAGAGAGAGAGAGAGAGAGGGGAGGGGGGGTAGCGGGCTAGCTAACTGAGTGTGGGGTGACTGGTGTCACTGTCAGCAGGAAGAGCACTGGAAAGAAAGGAAGAGGTGCACTCTTCCATACAATTTCCAAGGATCAGTTGTCAGGGCTTAGGGTAGGCAGTGAAAGAGTGTGAGAGAGGTGTTGTGTACAGGAATGGTATTTCCAACTGAAGAGTGAAAAGTCACTGCCACAAGATCGGCATGCATCGTTATTGATAGAATTAAGCCAAGACAAGAAGAAAATAATTATGACATGCAGTTCTATCTGCTGGTCTTTATACAAACTGGTTTTCAATGCTTATTCTCGCAAAGCATCTGCACACACATGCCTCTTTGCGGTGTTTGTCTGGCTGCTTTCGTATGATGTCAGTGCATATGATGAGTGCGTTCACTGCCTTGAGGTTTTTTTTTATCTCTTCTTTTAAACACCATTCATGAAAATATTTTTTTACAGAACGTGTAAAAAATATTAGGAGTTTGATGTTATCATTTAGTAGCCGCAAGTAGTGCCTAGCATAGACTCAATCAGTTTGTTTGTGTGTCTCTGTGTGAGTGTATGGGGGAGGGGGGGTGGTGTGGTCACCCCTCCCGTGACCAGCCACCTGCAATGTACGGACAGATTCGCTATGGCCCAAGCGTGTCAAGCATTCATGAGAGAGACTGCTGTAGCAGACATAAAACATGAACACAAAAGTAAGGAAGAATAGCATACCCACGAAGCTATCAAAGCATAGCAACAAGAACACACAATAATTCAGTAAAAAGCTAACTCCAACATTTACAAAAGCCCCCCCCCCCCCCCCCCCAAAAAAAAAAAATATTGTCACTACTGAATATGCACACACCCACACCCTTCTAAATTGTCAGAGCTGTTTGACAAACTGGTTTCATACCTTTTTGTCCTGTTTGTTGGACTCCTTGACGCTGGTGCTGACCTTTTCCGCCTGTATGTTGTCGTAAATGTTGTCATACTCATACACGTTAGGGTCCTCCTGCAGAGCCTTGTCTATCTCCAGCTGCGTCTGTAACACACAGGTGTACATCCACACATATGCATGACTGCAAGATTGCTTACACATCATGTTAACTGGTGTTTCAAATACTTTTCAGGATAAAAACACCGGGAACTTCTTCTTCTTCTGCGTTCGTGGGCTGAAACTCCCAGGTACACTCGTGTTTTTTGCACGAGTGGAATTTTGCGTGTATGACCGTTTTTTACCCCGCCGTTTAGGCAGCCATACGCCTTTTTCGGAGGAAGCATGCTGGGTATTTTCGTGTTTCTATAACCCACCCAACTCTGAAATGGATTACAGGATCTTTTTCGTGCGCACTTGGTCTTGTGCTTGCGTGTACACACGGGGGTGTTCGGACACCGAGGAGAGTCTGCACACAAAGTTGACTCTGAGAAATAAATCTCTCGCCGAACGTGGGGACGAACTCACGCTGACAGCGGCCAACTGGATACAAATCCAGCGCGCTACCGACTGAGCTACATCCCCGCCCACCGGGAACAAAATCAGCAGTTGCTCAGACAGGCAACCCTTTTTTTCATGCAATTCAGACTTAATTCCAGCAATGCTTCATTTAATGCTTGCCGTACTAACAGATTGATAAGTTTTTGTTACAGGCAGAATACATTCTCTTTAAATACATGTACCGATTTAGAAACAGCTAGAATGATTGCTGGATACCAATTAAAACAAAGCAAAATTGGCTTCAACACTTTCTGATGAAAAAAGACTTCTTCTTCTGCTATCAGACAAAGACTTGGATGAGAAGAGGGTGAGAGGTACCACGGTTAAGTAGGTCAGTTCCATAATTAGCAGTGGTAAACAAGGGAAGATGGGTAGATCTTTTGCACTTCCCATTAACTCCCCTGTTGTCAAAAGACTTTTTTGTTGTTGTCTGAGAAAATCACATTTGCAGGCACTTCAGGTTTATTCTGCTAAGTCAAAGAACTCTGCAACAACTACAACTGTAAATGTAGTCAAGTTTACAAAGACACTGTGAAACTCATCTGAGCTTCAAGTCTGCAGACTATTTACAGAACCAAAACTTGTCTTTTGACTTCATACGTATATCATATTACAAAAAGTTTGTGAGTCTGTGGATTTGTCTGTTTTTTGTTACTTTGTAAGGAAAGATGATGCTGGCAGAGGCAAATTTTAACTATTTTACTTTTAGTTTATTCCTGGGCCATTGACACTACAATGTATTTATGCAACCCCACTTTTGTTTCAATCAACAAATTCTCTGCCAAATCACGTCAGTAATGAAACTTGAAGGTGACTTTGATAACAGTAAATGTCAAAGAATCGACTAAATCGCCTTTTTTCAAGGTCGAACTCCAAAAATCCTGCAGTGATACATATATATATATATACCAGATGAATACCCGCTTCGCCGGGTATGGCTGCGCCGGGAAGAAGTCGATCCGAATACCTGGCTGCGCCGGGGACCCGGCTATGCCGGGTGTACGCCGGCTTTGCCGGCGCACCGCACGGAGGAAGGGAGATAATTGCGGCTAAAAACACTGGAGAAGATAAGGAAGAGTTACTGGTAGTGGATCCAGACAAAAAAAACAAAATCGGTTCAGCACAAAAAACAAAATCGGTTCAGCGCTGCGCGCTGAGAGCACGTGTTGAAATATCTCATCGACCAGGTTGTGTCCCGGGTGTACCTGAATATGCCCACCAAATTTGAAGCAGATCCATCGAGAACTTTGGCCGTGCATCGCGCACAGACACACAGACAGACAGACAGACAGACACACAGACACTAGTCGTATATATATATAGATACTAGAGGAATACCCGGCTTCGCCGGGGTGAATCGCGAGACAGAGACAGACAGCGTGGCGGTTCACCACAATCACCTTTGAAGGCGAAGTCCTGTCAAACGGGATTGAGAATTTTAGAGCTTATTTCTTAGCCCTATATTATCTGTTGTGGCTTCTCAAATGCCAGAACATACAGACAGACAAAAGCCGCTAGACCCCATCACAAACAGAACTCTACAATCCACAGGTTTTGCCCACACACACACACAAACACACACACACACAGAGAAGCCGTATATATATATGTATATCTATATCTATAAATATATAGAGATAGGTGACAGTGTATTTTTCGCGTGGCTATAAATTGATTCGACCTTTTCACTTTGACAGTAAGAACAACTTACGGGTGCAAGGCAAGCGTTCTGGACAGCGCAGTGACATTCTAAAAATAGTAACGTAGAAACGGGAATATGGATTGAAGCCACACGAAGGAAGGGAGATAAACGCAAAACACTGGAGAAGATAAGGAAGAGTTACTGGGAATGGTGAAATGAACAGAAAAACCAAAATCGGTTCAGCGCTGCGCGCTGAGAGCACGTGTTGAAATATCTCATCGATGATATTGTGTCCGGGGTGTAGCTGAATACGGTGTCCAAATTTGAAAAAGATCCACCGAGAACTTTGGCATTGTGATGTGGTCTAGCGGCTTTGGTGTGTCGGTATGGGGGCCCGGGTAGCTCAGGTGGAACCAAAATCGGTTCAGCGCTGCGCGCTGAGAGCACGTGTTGAAATATCTCATCGATGAGGTTGTGTCCGGGGTGTAGCTGAATACGGTGTCCAAATTTGAAAAAGATCCACCGAGAACTTTGGCCGTGCATCGCGAACAGACAGACAGACAGACAGACAGACACTAGTCGTATATATATATAGATATATATATATATATATATACTAGAATGAATACCCGCTTCGCCAGGTACCCGGCTTCGCCGGGAAGAAGTAGAGCCGAAAGAAGTAGAGCCGAATACCCGGCTTTGCCGGGAAGAAGTAGAGGAATACCCGGCTTTGCCGGGATGAAAGCGTTGTGGACAGTGACCTTCTAAAAATAGTAACGGGAATATCCGGCTTCGCCGGGGTGAAAGCGTTGTGGACAGTGACCTTCTAAAAATAGTAACGGGAATATGGATTGACGCCACACGAAGAAAGGGAGATAAACGCGCAAAACACTGGAGAAGATAAGGAAGAGTTACTGGGAATAGATGTAGTGGATCTACAGAAAAACCAAAATCGGTTCAGCGGTGCGCGCTGAGAGCACGTGTTGAAAATTCTCATCGACCAGGTTGTGTCCGGGGTCTACCTGAATATGCCCACCAAATTTGAAGCAGATCCATCGAGAACTTTGGCCGTGCATCGCGAACACACACACACACACACACACACACACACACACACACACACACACACACACACAGACAGACACAAGTCGTATATATATATAGATACTAGATGATTACCCGCTTCGCCGGGTACCGGCTTCGCCGGGAAGAAGTAGAGCCGAATACCAGGCTGTGCCTGGGACCCGGCAGAGAGCCGGGTGTACGCCGGCTTTGCCGGCGCTTGAAGGAAAGGAGATAAACGCGCAAAACACTGGAGACCTTCTAAAAATAGTAACGTGCAGTAGTAACGGGTATATGGATTGACGCCACACGGAGGAAGGGAGATAATCACGGCTGAAAACACTGGAGAAGATAAGGAAGAGTTACTGGTAGTGGATCCCGACAACAACAAAAAACAAAACAAAAAAATCGGTTCAGCGCGCACAGCGCTGCGCGCTGAGAGCACGTGTTGAAATATCTCATCGATGAGGTTGTGTCCGGGGTGTAGCTGAATACGGTGTCTAAATTTGAAAAAGATCCACCGAGAACTTTGGCCGTGCATCGCGAACAGACAGACAGACAGACACTAGTCGTATATATATATAGATATATATATATATATAGCCAAACCCATGTGGTGGAATGTGATAATTTATAGCGGAAGTCACCTGTGCCACAATTTGAGTGAAATGTTATTTGTTTGTACAAACTAGCGAGGCATTTGAAGAAAGGGGTAACTAACAACAACAGTTTACCTTGCGCAAGGACATATAAGCTTACCTGTTTTTTGACTTTGGCTTTGGCAGCTTCCTTGTTGACAGTCTTGTTGACAGCTGGTGCCCCGCCCTCCTGTCACCGCACACATCAATTGACACAATGAAATATCAAATAGCTTGAATGAATATTAGACAGCTTTGAATGAATGTATCAGACAGCTTGACAGTTTTACGTTATTAATGTTTGTAGTGGACAGTCTGTCTATATAGCACAGTGTAATAAGCTTTTCTCTAAAACTTAGTTAAAGTAAAAGAATGTCAAAATGTTCCCTCTAGCTTCATTGTGTATGAGACGTCACTTCAACAGGGCTGAATCGGGACATAGCCTTGTTACTTGTACTGCACGCCTATATTTCAGCATATCTAATATTAACCCTTAGGCTGGTTGTCGCGAGATATATATATACTTTACGTATACTGTCACCTGGTTGTCGTGACATGTATGTCGGCGCTACTGGCTCAGTCTGTTTGGTCGGTTCCGATTACCTCCCATGGATGCGAAAACCTATCTGACCGTTTGTCACGCATGATTGTTCTGAAAAGTGACTATTACATGATTGTTCTGAAAGTCTACTATTTAGTTCATCGTAACCATGTAAGCCCTCATACGTGATTGTTCTGAAAGCTTACTAATTTACATGATTGTTCTGAAACTCTACTAAAGGTAAACTTGCTTCACCCGTGAAATGTTGTCAGATATGGAACAATATGTATACCCCTGCCCAACGAAGTTGGAGGGGGGTATACTGGATTCACTTTGTCCATCTGTCTGTGTGTATGTCTGTATGTATATGGAACAATACACACAGACAGATGGACAAAGTGAATCCAGTATACCCCCCTCCAACTCACCTTTAAACCTGTAATTTGAATTTTGAGTTGGGAATACTCAAGAAGAATCATTACATTTTTGAAGATTCCATTTTCCCTCTTTGCCATGCCTTTCGATCCATTTTGGTGACCTAGCCACCTAAGCATGGCAAACAGGAAAAATCAAAAGTTTCTATGTGTCCCTTTAAACCTGTAATTAGAATTTTGAGTTGGGAATACTCAAGAAGAATCATTACATTTTTGAAGATTATAAATATTTTTTGTCTTTGAACATTTAATTTCAATTTTGAGTTGAGAACAATAAAGAAGACATGTTCAATGTATGAAACGTATTACTTGTTGAGTTTGTATTCATTGGGCGGGGGTATAACTATCAATTTCACTTAAGATTTAGTATCATTGGTCGGTTCCGATTACCTCCCATGGAGGGCAGGGGTATACATATTGTTCCAAATCTGACAACATTTCACGGGTGAAGCAAGTTTACCTTTAGTAGAGTTTCAGAACAATCATGTATATTAGTAAGCTTTCAGAACAATCACGTATGAGAGCTTACATGATTACGATGAAATAAATAGTAGACTTTCAGAACAATCATGTAATAGTCACTTTTCAGAACAATCACGCGACGTGACAACCGTTTTTCTTTATTTTTCTCTCTGTTAATTCACCAGATGGCTATGTAACATGTGTTACAGAATTGCACCAGTGTAAGGGTTAAGAAGATCTATACCTAATATGATGTGCAAGGAAAGAAAACTATAAAGTTCAACTACAAGTATAAGTTCAAGCAGATTGTCACTGTCACACTAATAGTGATAACTCCATCTACAGTACATACATGTACAAGTAACTTAGCAAACCTAAACATGCTGCCATTGGAAAATGTTGAACAACATAAATAACTGCATGTATATATATATATATATGTCGTGCCGAATTCAAGGAATTGCCGAATTCGCGAAATCGGTCAAATGTTTGCCCATTTCAGTCACGTAATCGGCAAAAGGCTGCCCATTACGCAACATTGGCAGCGTTTTGCCGAAAATGTGTAAAGGCCTCTAATACTTGTCCATTATGCGAAATCGGCAGCCACTTTTTGGTTTAAAAGTTCTAAAAGGCCTTGGATATCATCACACTTAGACAGCTAGATCATCGAACGCAGAAGAAGAAGAAGAAGACAGCTAGATGCTAGAATGGATAAATATTGCAATAATCGATAAGATATATATAATATGGCAGAAAGTCTAGTTTTCGTGTATTTTCAAAGTTATGCTCGACAAGGACCAACACAGACCATAAAAACCATAATAGGGAGGTAAAGTAATGTTAATGCAATATGTTCTGGTGACACAAAAAAATAACGGACTGGCTGCTGCTTTTGCAAAATTGACAAATTTTAGAGGCTTTTAGTTTTACGCATTTTCGGCAAAACGCTGCCGATTTCGCAAAATGGGCAGTGTAACGTTTTGCTGAATATGCCAAATGGGCAAAAATGTGAATTCGGCACGACATATATATATATATATGACTTCAAATTTGAAAAATAAAGATCAAGCAAAAAAATGTAAAACAATTCGCGCGAAGCCATATCAAAACATTTAGTCATTCTCTCGGCGTAAGCATCTACACTGAACTAAAATGTCTTCACAGCGACCGAGTCCTGGCTGACTGAAACCGGTCGACCAAGACCATGCTGTCTCATCTCAGTATCAATCATTGAATCATGTAAACATGGAACCTACTTTGCATGAAAATTGAAATTGAAAGTTGAAACAGACTGCGTTGAGCTCATAAATATCAATTAAAACACGAATATAGTGTCTCTCAGTCTATGTATTTTTGGATTCAGGAAAAATAAAGAGTGCAATGGAATCAATTTTGTGTCTACACAATTTTTACAGGCAATAACAATCATAAATCCTTAAAATAAATGATAAAATAAAAATATGACCTCTTCGCTGTCATCTCCAAACACATTGGCAGCTGTTGGTTTCAGTACTGGTCCCTTTGCTGACTTCTTTGGGATGAATAAACCATATCTGAAAAAGAGATGCAAAACTAAAACTAACAACAATAACAAAAATGCTACACCACATGAAAATGTTAAGAGACAACAGTGTCAGTGAATCATAACTGAATTTTAAAACAAACTTTGAAACAAGTGCATCAGAGAGTTCGATTTCATGATTTGTCCACATAAACTGGTGGAGTAAATGTGCAGCGTTTAATTGAGATGAGCTTCTAAAAAAGTACATGTATTTTATCCCAGCGAAGCTGGAGGTATACCACGAACGCTATACTGTAATCGACTTGAGAAAAGTTCTTCCCGATAACACATAATAAAGAAGGATTCTTAGTGACTTAAGTCAGGCTACAGTTGGGGATGGAAGTTCACAAAAAATTGGGAACAAACTACCTAACATACGGAGGGTGCCGACCAATTCTTCGATTTTTGATCCATCGCCACCCAGGGGTAAAATTTCCGAGACTACAGCATAATACGACTGATCTTAGGCGCTGCATGCAGACAGCACGCCATTCCCCTTCTGCAGCAGCTCCTTTGGCTCCGTTGAGGCCCGCATAAAATACAAATATGCATGCCTGTGCTACACTGCTATCCACTATCAGACATCATCCTATCTTTCAGACCTTCTTCAACTGTACAGACCCACTCGCCCCCTACGTTCCTCCAATGATCTCCTTACTCCAGACCTGTTTACCCCCATAAGTGTTTTGGAGTAATGCTCAGCCCCAAAAATAGTAATCCTGGCACAAAAATAGTAATCATCCAGCATTCGTCGCCAATTACAACGCACATGACAACTGTGTCTGCGAAACGCAATCATGCACATATATCCATCATTCACACATCAGTCAGTTTTTGTAGTCATCATAATTTCAAAGAAGATCACATCAAAAGCACATGCATCACTGATTCTTTTTCTTTTGCTCGTAGTAGGCCTTTTTCAGTGTGTCAAGCGCTTCTCTACTGTACTTGCGCTTGCCGAATGAGTGAGGGCGAGACTTCACCACTAGAATAAGGCTCTCCAGCGTCTCATCAGACAGACATGATCTCTGGTCAGTCCTGTGCTTTTTCACCCCATTTTTGCCATTGAAAAAAACAATGCCAAACATGTGAATAGAAAAAAAAAAAAAAAAAAAAAAAATTTTTAATTTTTTTTTTACATTTTTGTTGTTGTTGAAAATCGTAGTCTTGACACGGATAGCGGAATGGCGTATTTTTTTCAGAAAATCGTAATAAATTACGCCAAAATCGTAAGGGTAAACAGGTCTGTTACTCTCACGGTATCCCCGCTTATAAATCTTGTAAAACCAAAGGCTGTCGCTCTTTTTCGTTTTTTGCTGCTGTAAACTGGAATTCCCTGCCCACTCAGATTCGACACGCCCCCTTATTCTTTTCTTTCAAAAAACAGTTAAAAACTCATCTCTTCACTTCAGTCTTTACTGCAACTAGGAAAACAATTCTTCCCCCTTACATTGTCAGGCATGGGAATTGAAAATAAACGAGCTTCTAGAGAGAGAGAGAGAGAGAGAGAGAGAGAGAGAGAGAGAGAGAGAGATTCGCTGGGGGTATGGAGTGCCTTGGCATTGCACTTCTACTTAATTTAAAGGTTGCGGGGCAAGCGTTCCAAAGTATTTATATAAGCGTACTCACTTCGTTGTGGACGACGCCATTTTAGATGCTAAATACCTTCAGAGTACCGTCCCTTAGACCGTGTTTCGCGTTTTGCAGAGCTGACGGCCGCGGACTGTCACGCCCACCCTGTCAAGTTTTTAACTCAAAAGTTTTAGTGCTGCAAAATTGTTTGATTTTCATCAAGCCTAGTGCGTGGACACAAACTGAGGTATGTACCGTAAACTACCTTGTATACGCCCACCCCCCCCCCCCCCTATGTTGCCCCAAAGTCAGTTGGGGGTGGGCGTTTACTGGGTACTATACCTTTGCAGGAGCGTTTCCCGCTTTACTATAATAACGATATTTTGGTCACTTGGCATGGATGCGTTATTGCACAAAACGTCCCTCTCTGTCTCTGTCTCTGTCTTTCTCAGTCTGTCTCTCTCTCAGGCTCTCTCTCTCTAGGCTCTCACTCTCTCTCACACGGCCGAACACACACGGCGCCGGCACACATACACACACACCGGCAAGGAACTCTGCAAGCAAACTCTCTCTCTCTCTCTCTCTCTCTCTCTCTCTCTCTCTCTCTCTCTCTCTCTCTCTCTCACACACACCGAACACACACGCACACATACTGGGCACACACACAACTTGAGGAACTCTGCAAGCCAACCACGAAGGAAATCTTGTTGCTTTATTTTCTATTTACAAGTTTATAACGGCTTCAAAAGCCGATAATGCTCACTCAAAATACTAATCCAGATTTGCTGTTGCACTGATTCAAGCCATTAAATTTGAGAGACAATCATTTGCAACAAATATCTTGATCAAATACCGGTCTTTTCAACTTCAGACTGAAGAGCTTTAAGAATGTCACTCTCTTTTATTACTAAGCTGCACTTCGGTGAGAGTATCAATAAACGGTATGCCTTTTTACAGCATCTTGGCATTATACAGTCCGATGAATACTCTGTACCGCATTCGGAAGTTTACAAACACTAAAAACACATTCAAAACTAATGTTTGTGACAATATTAATCAAGAAATGGGGCGGGTGGGCGTCAGTGCAGTCATGCATTGGTCTCGCCGTGGCGGCAACTGTCGAGTGAACTTATCTATGATCGCAGTGTCAGTACTGCTGTAGCGAATTCATTCAACTTTCTGATTCGGCTTCCGGTTGATCTTGTATTAACTCCACACTGAAAAGCCCCCTTCCCTTCCATAGTTCTGATGATCAAGCTTAGGTATAGTAGGGCCGGAAGGACTCCTAACTGATATGCGGACCGGCTCCTAATATGGACCAGGCACCTCCCTGTTAGTAATGTTCTGACAAACTAACGGCGGCGCTATAGCGCTCAAAACAATTTCATTCGATGTATTCACCCTCTCTAGATAACTTGCACATGTCAAAACAGTTGCAGAAACACAAACCTCAAAACCGTTAAGCTTTTTCTCTTTTTTTTCACTCTAAATTTGCCGCCTAAAACGGACTCGTTTCTGTCCACAGCCAAAGCTGTTATCACACAATGATTGCTTTATATGACAGCTAAGACCGTACGCGTATTTGTTACATATTAGCAGTGTTGACCCCGAGTTTCTACTGCAAACACACATTGAACAAATAATTGCAAAATATCAAAGTATGTGTGTGTCCCCTAATATGGACCACCTTCAACAAATAGAAGAAAATAAAAGCTAAAGACAATTTTCATTAATTCATTAATACGCTTGCTGAAAATAACCTATAACTAGCCCTCGAGATTTGAAAAATATATTAAATAGTCTTCTTTTCGTGGTAGTTGATAATTTCACTTATTTTCACTCTGTTTTGGATAAGCTTCTTTAGTTTCCTGGTGTGCTTCAAATAATACTCTCATCAACCCGAAACAGATAAATCTAAAGCATATTTTAATTAGTCTGACTTACACACTAAGTTATATCACGTTATTTTGAAGTAAAGGGGGCTTTTTACAGTGATTCGTGAAGGCCTCTTCACTGACTTGGTCCATATTGGGCGCCCAGGCTCCTAATATGGACCATTTGTGATTTTTTTCTGTATCTAATTTTTGCTGAATGTCTATCAAGTTAATTAACTGTAATTAGGCCTAACGGTTAACCCAAGAGAGAAAGACTACCAAACACAAAATGAAACTTCTTCGCAAGAAAACAAAAAGTGGTCCATAATTATTCGGAGCCCTTCCCCTACTTTACATTCATGGGGTCAAATTTGTTCTACAAAAGTTATTTGAACTTAAAAAATTTGCTTTATTTCCTAAAATGCTTCCCTTTTCATTCAAGGGACGTATATCCACTCGGTGCACGTTTTCGAAGAAATCGAATTTAGTGGTGAAATCTATTAAATTTTACCACCATGCAATTTCCTTCACTGGCAAGAAACTGACATGCGTTTCTTCCTCAAACGATATGATAAGTGTACTTCTTTAATTCGACCAGGAAACAACATTTTCGTCTCGAGTATATCGAATCAGAAAGCTGAATGAGGAGGAAAGCTGAATTCGTTTCACCGCCGGTAGCCAGTAGCGGCAAGCCGCTGATTGTGGTCTATCATGGAAATCACATTGCGTATGATTCATGTAATGACAGGCTGATCCCGAGCCAGTGTGATGCATGATAATCACCCCACCCCGCCTCGCCCCCTCAAAGAGGTCAAAACTACCTTCCTGGCCCAGGGAAACCTTGCTACTTCAGATGTGTTGTGTGCAAAGGAACCCAACATTGCAAAAGCGCAATTTGATATCAGTTGAGTGAAAGTTGATTTTGGACACTTTATCTTCGAATCTTGGCAAATGTTATAGGGGACACTCAGCTTCACGTAAACCATCAGTTTCTGGTCACAGACATTGTCAGGCTTTTACACACAGTACAAACACCCTTTCGTTGAAAAAACTTGAGAACATCCTAGGTGCCCAGGGCCGGACTATCGGGGGGGGGGGGGGGTTATGGGGGGGGGGGTTATGGGGGTTGCGCAACCCCCCCTCCCCCTAGCCTAAACATGTACCTCACTTATTTAAAACATTTTTTATTATTGTTTATTTTATGCCGTTTCATGCAAGGAGCGACCATTTTCCTATCTCAGAATATGACCTACCCATCAGCTTCAGGGGGCTTTGCCCCCTGACCCCCACAAGGGGCTCTGCCCCTGGATCCCGCCAGGGGGAACATCCCCCTGGACCACCACTGGCAACCCCACCCCACCCTCCTCTTAGCCTAGTCCGGCCCTGGTGCCCTCCGTAAAGAGCGAAAATTGTTCAAAGAATTTATTTTTGTGTGGCCAGCCGGATTGTCTAGTACCACAATCGGACGCGTCGTTTTGGCGCTAGACTGAACTTACTTTTAAAATCTAAATAATAAATTGACAGCTTGTAACACAAACATTCTGAAATCATAAAAGATTTACTTTTTCATCAAGACAAGATCAATGCAACTCGAAGTTTTGACAGTTTTAAAAAAGGGTGCCCGGAAGCAAGTCACGCAAGGTCGTGTTTCCCCAAGCAGACGAATTTTCTGCATATCGCTTACTTCTTTGAAGCTAACCGCCGCCGATAAGTTCGTGTGACTCGCAGTCGTTTGATGTGGTACACAATTACGCGCTATTGCAAAAACAGCGAGTCGCATTGAATTCACAAACTGACGACGAAATTGTGAAAAAAAAGAAAAAGTGTGTGACACGGGTCCACGATGGCTCAGGGGTAAAATAAACCACGAAATCTGGTGTGTGGTTTACGCAAGCTAAATAGCCATTAAAACGAACTGTGTCATTTAATGATGTTAAATGCTATTGCAAGTGTGTTCCATAAGGTTAGAACTGCTTTTTTCGTGAGAAGATTTAAATCGTTCTATAAACCATCTGAGGCAGACTGGGCCTTTAAACCGTGAGGCATACTTAGAACGAATTAGCTTTGATAGACATTCAGCAAAAACTAGATAAAGAAAAAAATCTCAACTAGTCCACACTAGGAACATGGGCGCCTAATAACCAGTGAAGAGGCCATCACGAATCATTGTAAAAAGCCAACTATACTTCAAAATAGCACAATACAACTTAGTGTGCGAGTTAGACCAATCAAATATGTATCAGATTAATTTGTTTTTGTACGGCATAACCCAAAAAACTAAGAAATTTATCAAAAAGAAAGAAAAAATAAATGAAATTATCAACTTTCACGTGAAGAAGATCTGTTTGATAGATTTTTTTCAAGCTTGGGGGCTAGTTGTTTATTTTCGGCAAGCCTTTTCATGAATGACTGAATTAACCCAGTCTCTCTATTTTATTTTTTACACCCCCGGTATAGGGGTGTGTATAGGATTCGCTCGATGTGTTTGTTTGTTTGTTTGGGTGTGTGTTTGTGTTCGCATATAGATCTCAAGAATGAACGGACCGATCGTCACCAAACTTGGTGAACAGGTTCTATACATTCCTGAGACGGTCCTTACAAAAATTGGGACCAGTCAAACACACGGTTAGGGAGTTATTGGTGGATTAACATTCTACAAGGACTTATAGAGGGACATGTTAATGGTCAAAGGGAAATAACCTTCTCAGTTGGTGGCAGTGAGAATGGTTATTTCCCTTTGACCAACGGGGGTGTTTTTCCTACCTCGGAGGAATTTCTTGTTTCTTGTTGAAGGTTGTCCATATTAGGGGACAGTCATACTTTTCTCGACCCGGACCATAGTCACATACAAAGGTTAGCCATCTAATTTGGAAACGTGCTTTTGAGGGTAATTTTGAATACATGTGCCTCAAAGACGCTGGAAAGGGACAGATTTTAGAAAAAATCAGTCTGACTTTGGAAAGAGCCACAGTGGCCTGGCACTATTTATCAGGAAGGAGGGAAACCTCTCATCACCAGATCAACGCAGTAGCATGCATGCTTGACTAGACGATACATCTTAATACGCTCTCACGATGTACACGGAGTGTATGTATGGTTACATATCTAAATGTCCATATAGGTCGGTGTCAAATGGCTAAATTCGCACCCTGATGAAACGTGTCAAATAGCTGAATATCGATCCTGGAAGTCGACAAGTATGTTACGGTGGAGGTTCGTGGCGAATGGTTATTTAGGCCCTGAAGATCCAAGCCTCGCGGTAGAGTTCGTTGTAGAATGGCTATAATTGGTTTGTGCATGTCAATTTCTCGTGTAGGAGGCCCGTGTCGAGTGGCTAAATCTAAAATCCTAGAAGTCCGTATCTCACAGTGGAAGTCTATGTCGTATGACTAAATTAAAGCCCAAGAGGTCCAAATCTCATGTTTTAGTGTGCTGTCAATTAGCTTAATTTGAATTCTGGATGCCCATATATATATCTCACGGCCAAATTTGCGTGGACTAAATTTGTCTGTAACGAATCTCATACTGATGCCGATGGACTGTACTCAAATATCTTCTGATATATAAAGCTGGTGGGGTCCTGATTTGGCCTATTATATGGTCCGCTGGACCCGAAAAGCAATAGCTAACTAATAAAGCTGGTTCCTGTGAGACTGTCTGTCTGTGTGTTTGTATGATGACCAAAAGGCTCCAAAACGGCTGCACGGACTGAGACGGGAATTGCAGAGTACGGTATGTTCTTTGCCACTCGAGTCGTGTCATAGGGTACTTTTGGAAAAGCAAACTTGAAACTTTGCTTTGAACACATTCGCACTTCTTTCTAATAGACGAGGAACCAAATCGGAAAAAGACGCTTAGTTAAGGAGTTTAATGCACAGTCGGTACTCCCAGGCAAATTTGATTTCATTTGACAGACAAATGCATATAGTCTCTGAAACAACCTTTCTAGGTACCCAAAAGTGGCAGCAGCTATACGCAGTTTTAAGGCAAAGCAGAGATCTGTAGCAAGTCTCTGGGCAAAGTAGCCCAATTACTTTGAAAAATGCACTTCAGAAAAACCCTCTTTGTTGCAAAAAACGGCAATATCAGCAGAGTAAATATTTCTGAGTGAACTATCAAGCAATTGAAAGGTGTTAAACAGCAAGTGAAAAGACTTTGCATTTCAGAAATTGTTACGTCACGTCATTTCCACTTTTCTGGATAATATCAAATCTCATTAAAGACGTTTGGTTGGCCAAAATCTAATCAAATACATATCAGAGGGAAGTGCATTCATTGGGCGTTTAGTTTCAAGTACATCTGATGAGATAGCTTATAAACACTAAGTGTGAGAGTTCATTTCCGAAGTACACCCCCTAATTTTGTAAGTCAAAGTTATGTAATGAAAGCCTTTTGAGAGGCACTATTACAGGTAAGGGTGGAGTGTAAAGAACCTAACATGTACGTTAATACATAGAAAAAAATGCTTACTCTAAGCGTATGTGCAAAATATATAAAGATACCTGTGAAGAAATGTATGCGCGAGACGATAACTGTGTGATGAGTCTCATTCAGTGAAATAACGCCTTTAATTGCTTTTCCTTACATTTTCAGGCAGTGCTGGTTTTCAGAAGAGTTGCATCCCTTCAATATAAAGTAAGAAGATAGAATGTAACTGTGATTGACAATGTGTGCCATATTTATTGAACATTCACTGAAACCGTCGCGATATAACCTTGAATGGTTGAAAACGACGTTAAACACCAAATAAAGAAAGAAAGAATTCATTGAAAAATTCGGGTGTATACCGTTTTTGGCGGTTTTACGTTTCACTGAAGGAAAAACGGAATTTAGTGTGTTATACAAAACTCTCTGGGTAACATGATTTACATAGAATAAAGAAGTAAAATTTATGCCATGTAGTTACTGAATGTAGGTTGAGTTTGCGGAATATTGTTTGAATATTGCACCTGAAATGATGACGTCACACGTGACGTCGAAGCTACAGGTAAGCGAGGCGTAAAGTCTAGAATAAAGACTGTATACTAGTTGGTGAGACTTACTGCCTACAATACAGTACTCCCGCGAAAAAGTTGAATGGCATGGAAGACATATGAATATACTTTCTAAATTGTTTTGTCGTGGAACTCAGCAGTAGCAGCGTCAATTCACAATTCGAAGGCAAAACATCCCAACGACACTGAGCACAAAAAAGAGAGGATATTTCTTCAGTGCTACAGATCTCATGTAAAACAGCAGTGTTTAGGCCAGAAATATATGGGTATATGACGAATTGCCTTTCTTCTGCTCAAAAATAAGTGTAAAGCATTTGAGCATTATTTGGGTATGACGTCACAGGTCCCTGTTAATACCTACTCACAAAAATGAGGGGTTTTGACAGCATGATTCTCTTTAAACCGTGAAAAAAACGAATAAAACTAAACAATATTTCATATGTTTTACACCAGTGAGTTTCGTTGGAGTCTTAGCTAACAGGGCTTACCAATTTTGTTTAAAACTGCCGCGCAGTCAGGCTGATCTAACATGTGAAAGAGAGCGCCCACAAGGTTGATAACGACAAGAAATCCTGGTTTTTGAGAATATTTGTCCTGGGTAGCTGCAGTTGACATGCAATAAATCTAAAAATACACGACGCAGTTTCTTCAAATTACACAGGACGCTGACAAATACTCTTTTCTCTATGCGTGTCATAATTTATGTGGAAAGAAACAGAACCTGAATATAGACGTTGTAACGGTTTTCCGTTAACACTTTTTGAACGTTGGTAACGTCACTGAGACAAATCCAACATCATCGAAATTGTGCATGCTTAGCAAGTGGTTGTATCCCTATATGTGTCTTAAGTTTCAAAAGCATTCTTCCTCGGGATCAAAAGTTGTGTCCGTTTCAAAAGAGACACACAATACTAAGGGAAAGTCGCCAATCCCGGAACAGTCGGCTAACTTGGAACACCTCAATATGCGGTCAACGGAAAACAATTCATGAAATTTTTTTTAGCAGAAATGTCTAGTGACCTCCCCCGATGTTATTGCAAAAAGAAAAATGGCAACTGCGGCAAAACCAAAGAAGAGGTACGTTTTTTTAACTTTTCTCCCTTCTTCTTCTTATTTCTATTGTCTAGAATTCGTTTTATTACTCTTTATCTATACTGTTCAAAAAAAGAAACGCATAGTTGCTACTTGCCAAATTTGTTTTATTTTTCGAAAAAATTAACAGAAAATCCAATATTTAGATTATTTGTTTGAAATTTGGTATGAACACAGGTGAATGCACACACAGTTCATTTGCATCTTCAAATCAATCAGTCAATCAATACGATTGGGTGCCGAGGCTGTCAAGTCAGAAGGGGGTGTGACTGCCTTGAGCAGCAACAACTGCCCGGCACCTTCTGGGCATGGACTGGATCAGATGCCGGATATCTTGCTGTGGGATGGTGTCCCACTCCTCCTGAAGTGCCTGCAATAGATCGCGGTGATTTGCCGGCGCTTCTTCTCGCCTGCGCACACGTCTGTCCAATTCATCCCAGAGGTGTTCTATCGGGTTCATGTCTGGCGACATGGATGGCCAGGGAAGCACCTGGACATGGTGGTCGGTGAGGAACTGGGTGGTGAGTCGTGCTGTGTGCGGGCGAGCGTTGTCCTGCTGGAATATGGCATCCTGGTCAGCCAGAAGAGGAAGGGCGTGTGGGCGCAGAATTTCCTCCACGTATCGCTGGGCAGTTATGCGCCCTTGGACGTGCACAAGGGTGCTCCTTCCAGCGGTATTGATCGCCCCCCCACACCATGACGCCTCCACCACCATGAACGGGTGCCTCATCCACACAGTTGGGCGCGTAACGTTCGTTTACTCTCCGGTAGACCCTCCTCCGACCATCATGTCGCTGGAGCAGGAAGTAGGACTCGTCGCTGAACCACACGTGTCTCCAGTGATTCCGGACGGTCCAGCGAAGGTGCTGGTTGCCCCACTGCACTCGGTTCTGGCGATGGCGGCGGGTGAGGACAGCTCCTCTGTGAGGTCTGCGAGCTCTCAAACCAGCTTCATGCAGGCGGTTCCGCACGGTCTGGTCCGATAATCGGTGTGGCCCGGGGAGAGCCTGGACAGAAGATGAGGCCGACAGGAAACGATTCCGGAGGTGGCGGAGCCGTATGAAGCGGTCGTGAGCAGCAGTTGTCGCCCTTGGTCTTCCCGCTCGTGGCAAGTCAGCAACGGAGCCAGTGGCTTGAAACCTGACCCACAGTCTACTGATGGTGCTCTGGGACACGTGGAAGTGCCTGGCGATTGCACTTTGACTTTGGCCTGCTTGTAAACGACCCAATGCAATTTGGCGGTCTTCTCTGCTCAATCGGGCCATCTTTCGTCGCTGAATTGTCGTCTGATTTCTTTGTGGCGAACAATCCGCTTTTATGGGTTTTGGAAGACATGGTGAGAGCTCAATATTCCCCGAGTTTCACGAGATTACACTGAAGCATGACGAGTGGTCATGCCAAATGAGCAATTTTGACATTGTAGCCACTGATAACGCATGCGTCACGTGCAGAGCTCACTTGTGGCAATGGACGAAAGGTCGACGACCAGATAAACATTTTCTGCAGTTTGGTGGATATCCTTGTAGCCATATAACTAAATTAACCAAATATTACAAGCTATGCGTTTCTTTTTTTGAACAGTATATATACGTTCACGTAAAATGTTGATTGCTATTACAAACCTACATCAATGTGTTACACTATGAACGGGGAAAAAAGATTGGAAACGTCACATGTATCCTACAGCTAAAGTCGAAATCCATGCAGGTGCCATGCGGCTATGCTGGAACACATATAGAGGCAAACATGGAACAGTGTTCCAGCTTTGACGCATTCTGTTCCATCTTACCCTCATCAAACGATAAAGTGAACACTGGTGTTTTTAGTCCGTGGCAGGCTAATTGCCCCCTGGATAATTGTTCCCCGACAACTGCCCCCCCCCCTCCGGATAATTGCCCTACTAGGACAATTGCCCCCCGGACACCTGCCCCCCCACCGAGGGAGGACAACTGCCCCCCGGACACCTGCCCCCCAATGTTTTTCTCACCACTCTTCGTGCAAGTTTTTGCAAAAGCCGTTCACTTCAATAAGAGTGTGTGTGTGTGTGTGTGTGTGTGTGTGTGTGTGTGTGTGTGTGTGTGTGTGTGTGTGTGTGTGTGTGTGTGTGTGTGTGTGTGTGTTTGAGTGTGTTTGCTGGTGTAAATGCGGGCGTAAGTGTGGGCGTGCAAGTGTCTGTGTCGGTTTGTCTGTGTGTACTAGTATGTCTGTCAGTTTGTCTTTGTCTGGGTGTTTACAGTATTTATGTGTATGTGTCTATATGTGTGTGAGTGTGTGTGTATATGTGTGTGTGTGTGTGTGTGTTTGCGCGCGCGCGTGTGTGTGTGTGTGTGTGTGTGTGTGTGTGTGTGTGTGTGTGTGTGTGTGTATTCAAACCAGGAAGCATTATATAGATATCGTTGAGAAAACAAATTATAGACTTCCATTACCTATGAATACCCTCTAGACAACAATACAACACTTGATAACTCGCTAAACATACAGACAAGAATGGGGGGCAATTCATTGTCACGGGGGGCAATTGTCCTAGGCGGGCAAATGTCCAGGGGACAGTACTGTTGTCCGGGGGGCAGTACTGTTGTCCGGGGGGGGGGGGAGGGGGGCAGTTGTCCGGGGGGCATTTAGCATAGAACCGTTTTAGTCACGTACTCAAATCTCTTTTCAGTTTTATTGGGTTTTTTCCTTCTATACCTTTTATTGAATGGTTGATTGATTTGTTTTACAGTATTTTGGGACCCGGACGGTGGCTACCCGAAGAAATGGGCTGCGCGTTGTCGGCTGTCAGAAACGGGGAAATGGGTTTGCGTTGCGCATCAAGAACATTTGGTGTTCCTGTCACGACTTTTATGCTGCGAAATATCTTGGTACTGCTTCTTGTGTTGCACCAACACCCCTTTGAACATTATACAGTGCCAGCAGTATACACACGGCATTGATCACACGAGGACTGCACTGAAAGTAGAAAACAAAAGGACATTGAGTGAAAAATCCTTTCTTAGCTTCTTTTTTCATGTTTTACAAAAACAGTTTTTTTATCCGATTTGTTTAGACCTAGCCCTTATTTATATTTTTTTCACATTTTGAGGCATTAATTGTTATCAAATTTACTATTTCTTTGGTAAAAATCCAATGTTATGTGGAAAAACAGACATTTAAATAAGATGGCTAAATCAAAATGTTATGACGTATGAATTTATCTTGTGTGTGTGGCAATGTGTAATTGTGTGCGTGTGATTGAGAGTGTGTGGGTGTATATATGTGTGTGTGAGACACAGACAGAGCTAGAAAGAGAGTCAGTGTGTTTTTGCATGTGTTCCGAGTTTGACAACACAGTGTTCCACTTTACACACCCATGCGTCCAACCTGGAACAAATGCAGAAATTTTTATAATGGTCAGTTTGATGAGTTGTGTGACTTTTATTTTATCTTATGTTGTTCGTTTGTTTACTGATAGAGTCTAGTATGTGACAATATAAAAAACGCTTTGCAATAATATTTTTTTTGTCTGGTACGGCTGTTTCTCCTTAACTGTTCCAGGTTTAGCGACATTCCCATATGATTGGTGAGTTTCGCGCAATCTTTTTCAAAGAAAACTGTCACCTTTTTTTCAATGATTTCGTCCCTCGTCTTCCGACAGGATGTATACAACCGTCACAGACTATGGACAGCTAGCTCAGTAGCTGTTGCACAAAAAATATGCATGTTTTTTGTTTTTTTTAAAGTCTTCGCTGTAAAACAAAAAGCGAAAAAAGGAAAAGCGTTGCAAAAACAGAAGAATGAAGACATGACGTCATATTCTAAGAAATATATCACCAGCGGGACGACTGGGATTTACCTATCGTGTCTTGAGATGGAGAATATCAATATACACATATGTTTCCGACCGAAATGCAGCTGTTTATGATGAGGTCTATAGCACTGAGGAAATATCCAATCCTATTTGTGCTCAGTGAAGTTGGGATGTTTTGCCTTCGAATTGTGAATTGACGCTGCTACCGCTATGGTCCACGACAAAACAATTTAGAAAGTATTTTCATATGTCTTTCACATGGCACAACTTTTTCGAAGGAGTACCGATTGCTCTGTGTATTGTATGCAGTCTATCTTTCCGAACATTATACACAGACTGCTCATTCTAGACTCCACACGTTGCGTACCTGTAACCTTGACGTCACGTGTGACGTCATCGCTGTTGTTGCGATGATCAAATAACATCATGCAAGCTCAATCTACATTCAGTAACTACATAAACAAAATTGTACTGCTTTGTCCCGTTCACATGAAATTCACTAGAGTGTTTTGTTTTACACATGAAAAGCATGTTTTCTTCAGTGAAAAGTAAACTGACAAAAAAGAGTTCACAACTGATTTTCTTGGTGAAAATTTAGGAAATATGACACACATTGCCCATCGCGGATACATTTGATCATCTAACTTTGAATTGAGGAGCAATTAGGAAGATAAAATGCAATTCAGATACAAATCAGCACTAGCTGAAAATGTAAGGATGCGCAATCAAAGGCGTAATTTGAGTAAGAAAAGCTAATAACAAACAAAACTGGCTCTCACAATAATGTTTTTACGTGTATCTGTTTAAATATTGCACCTACTAGTGGACCAGGCATTTGTCTATGTTATAACATACATATCAAGTCCATCAAATTGTATTCCAACACGTCATAATGAGAGCAAAAGACTTTCCGGGCAGAATTTTGACTTTCAAAATTAGGGGGTGTACTTCTGTAATTAACTCTCTAATTAAATGTTTGTGTTTAAGAGGTATCTCCAAAAGGTTACTTGCTACAAGAAGCCCGATGATTACATTTTCCTCTGACTGGTATTTAATCAGATTGGGTTTATGAAACGTCCTCAGGGAGAATTGACATTATCCAGAAAAGTAAAAACGGCATGACGTAACACAACTTCCGAAATGCAAGGCCTGATGACACTCTTAGGTGCAACAGTCAAACAAGCTTTTTACTTGCGGTGTTACACCTTCCAGTTACCTAACTAATAAGTCGTGTAATTCAAAAGCGCGCAGCGCTTGTGAACAACATACATATGTGTGTGTGTGTGTGTGTGTGTGTGTGTGTGTGTGTGTGTGTGTGTGTGTGTGTGTGTGTGTGTGTGTGTGCACGTATAGGTGCGTGCATATAAGTCGCGTACGGACATAGAAAACGGGTACAGCTAGTTTCACAATAAACCACGCCAGTTGAATGCATATTTCCTGGAAGCGTACAAGGAACGACATGGCATATTTTGGTCTTGCTGCTTAAAGCTATCCATAAGTCGGAATAATTATGTGGAGAGAGACGATGTTATGGGAGCAGGGGGGGGGGGGGGGGGGCGCATTAAAAAGAGCAGTATGGCTGCATTGGGGGAAGCAAAAGAACTGCATGGGGGCATGAAAAAGAGCAGCATGGTCGCATAGGTGGAATAAAAAAAGAGCAGCTTGGGGGCATGAAAAAGAGCAGCATGGTCGCATAGGTGGAATAAAAAAAGACCAGCATGGCTGCATTGTGGCATGGCCTCAAGGAAAAGCACAGCATTCATCAAAATTGTATCCAATGTTGTTTGCTCTGTTTTTCATGACATCTAAATTAAAGTGTTTGTGTATGTGTGTGTGTGTGTATATGTGTGTGTACTGTTTGTGTGTGTGTGTGTGTGTGTGTGTGTGTGTTGCAGGTTTGCAGCCAGCATGGCGAGCAGTGTGCACACTGTACTCAAGCAACAAGACCCAGGTCAGTTGGGGAAACAGCTCCACACGGCCGGTTTGCCGTTGTTGTTACTTGTGTTTTTGTCTGTGTGTTTCAATCGCCGGGAGACCGAGAGAAGTATATTTTTCCAAAGCTTCAAAGGCTCAACGAGATTATTGCTAATTTTGGAAACACGAGGATTGTTTAGTTCCACGAGAAATATTGACGCTGGGCGGCAAAAAAGGCTTGGCAGAGGGAGCCCAAACAATGTAACCATCGTAGCAAACACTCTGGCCACAGTGCGCCATGTCGCGGAAATTGCACCTCCTGTCTGAGTGCTGCAAGGTCTGGCCGCCGTTTGTGTGGAACGGGTCGCTTCGTCAACCTCGGCGGTCTTAAGCTACTACGTAGTTTTGCGTATATTGACAACTCTTTGCCTCACTGACTCTGTATCTACTCACTCGCAACTCTTTTCTTCTCTTCAGCCTATTTACCCTTTGTTTTGGTTTCTAAGGCGCGCTTCTGGGTTGAACTGGCGACTTGAAAAGAGCTGGAACGGTTAGAAAGCAAGAGACAGCGTCTCCAAGAAAAAGCCAGGCACTATGAGTAATGAACGGGAGAAAAGCGGAGACCTGTTCGTTACCGTTTTCTCTCACGCACGTTAGACATTACGACTACGTTTTAAAAGTTCTATGAATGGCCCTGAAATGTGCGGGCCTGTAAAGAAAGGTCTGGCCCGTTGAAGTCTGGTCCATTAGTGTGAAAGAGGTTTCCGGCCATTTATCTCTCACAGCTTCCTTCCGGCAGCAGATACCTTTCTGCGGTCCTCCTCCATTCAATCTTCATTCATCAGGTCAACGCACATCTGGAGCTTGTCCTCATCTAGCAGTGTCACCATGAATCTTGTACTGTTGTAAGCACTGTCACCGCGCAGTTTGCTCTAACCCATTTTTGAAATAACAGTTACGCGCAGTCCATTCTCAGTCTCAGATTCACTTATCAATATGTCTATGTGCTATCAAGGGGTTTTCTTCTGCACAATGTGGGAAAAATAAGTCCGCCGAATTGTTGTGCAATTGACATCGATCATGGGTCAATACATACAGTAGTAAGATTTGAACTGCCCAATCATCCTGCCCGAGTCACTCGCATGGCCTATAACATGTGTGAAGTGCCAGTCAACATGGCGTAGACTGACTCTCTATGCTACTCTTTAGTATGCAGGTTTGTTTGAGTGTAAATCTTTTGATGAGGCTGTTTATGTTGAAACCATTATTTTTTAAATGTTTTCAATAAATATCTTGATTAGACCTACATCGGGCAGTGCATATACAGTGGAACCGAGACTCGAGACCCTCCAAAACCGAATTCATGGAATTTCTACTCTTTAAAGTCGACAAACAAATCCGAACAGTTAAAACTGCACAACTTTTGCATGTCATTTAAAACACACGACAGCGATTGACCCCCCAAATCGACATCGCTAATATTTTGTCCTTCATATTTCAGAGTGTGTTGAAACAGGTGTGAAAAAAATGAGAGAAATCTACAGGACAGACTTGATGATATAGGATTTTTGAATGTGATGAAATATGCCAAGGATCATACAAATGAGGGTTGGGTAATTGAATTCGATATCTGATCAATCAATTACAATCACAGGACCTATTTTGTAAGTGGTAATAATCCTTAGTTTCCGTTTGTTGTAATGATGTGTTTCTATTTGAATTATTGTAACGTGTCTTTTTGATATGGCTGGGAATAGCGTAATTACATGACGTTTTCGTAGGCTAAGATCAATTATTTTCTCAATTCGCAAGAACATATTTCCCTAAGCATCCGAGCGATTTAACAAAAAACATAAAAAGATAATGCAAAGCACACAATCACTTATAAAAAGTTAAAACAATTGACCGTGACATTTTTTCACAGACCTGCAAAATGTACCATTACCCCCGTTTTGAAAAATTGCATCAGAAGAGGTAAAAGTGATCGTACTCTGAAAAATATGCATGTTTAGTGATTTGTCAGTGCTGTTAGTTAAGGTGTTTTTTAAATTTTTGAAATGGGGCTATTGCTGGTTGTTCGGTTTCTGTGAACGAGTGTTGGTCTTTTGGTGGAGTTAATGTGTGTGTGTGTGTGTGTGTGTGTGTGTGTGTGTGTGTGTGTGTGTGTGTGTGTGTGTGTGTGTGTGTGGTAATGCCGGTTTGTAACACGCCAAGCACGATCACTGGACACTGACAGAACATGCCATGTTGCAGGTGTGACGATAGGAGTGTTCGTTGCGTTGTTGACGGTGATGGTGGTGCTGGCCGTGGTGGTGTACAAACCGCGCTCCTTGCCGGGACAGCGCAGTGTTCTCCCTTGCTGCAGGGACGCACCTCGCAAGCCACCCAGAGACAGTGACAACTCTCTCTGAGACATCTCCACGTGTGTCGAGAAGGCACAGTAAAAATGGCTCGTCCAATATATGGGCTTCGACAAGAGCGGTATGTCACAATACATACTGTTATGTCCGACTGTATTTCACAACAATGATATGACCTTGGCAGATTTGATTAAGTAATGTGTGTGTGTGTGTGTGTGTGTGTGTGTGTGTGTGTGTGTGTGTGTGTGTGTGTGTGTGTGTGTGTGTGTGTCTGTCTGTCTGTCTGTCTGTCAAAGAAAAATAAAGCAAGAAAATATGTATCTTCAATGAGTAGCCTTGACGGCAGTATAAACGGCAATGGCGATGAGTGAGTTTGGTCTGAATGGTATATATATATAGTGAGTGAGTGAGCGAGAGAGAACTGAACTACAATCTGTCCTTGAACACACACACACACACACACACACACACACACACACACACACTCAACTTATACTAAAAGATTAGTGCTAAAGAACGCAATTTAAATTGAAACACTATCAATATGAAAAAATGAAATACAAACATTGCTATACACATGTTTCAAGTGATGATGATGATGATGATGATGATGATGACACACACACACAAACACACACACACACACACACACACACGCACGCACACATACACACACACACACACACACAGGGCCGGACTAGGTAAGTACTAGGGGGGGGGTTACAGATGGGGGTCCGGGGGGCGAAGCCCCTTGGTGGGGGTCCAGGGGGCGAAGCCCCCTTGGTGGGGGTTGCAAGGGGGCGAAGCCCCCTTGAAGCTGAACGTTTTTTTATGTTTCTGGAGGGAAATGAAGCCTCTCCTTGAACGAAAAAGGTAAATTCGACAGCAATGAAGAAGAATTGAGATTGTAAGGACTCATACTTTTCATCATCAAAAAATAAAATAAAATGCGTTTAGGAGATACATGCTTAAGCCAGGGGGGGGGGGTTGCGCAACCCCTGTAACCCCCCCCCCCTCCCCTAGTCCGGCCCTGGATACACACGCAAGTCTATACAACTGGCTTCTGAAACCTAAAGATAACCGGTCCAGCCCGGTTTCTTTCTTTGGTTTACACACAGGGCATTCGTGCATGCCCAGTTACAATCGACGACAGATCGACCGCCTCGATCCCTCCTCCCCCCCCCCCCCCCCCAATCCACGCACGTACTGCTTTAAGTCTTCGAAGTCTCAGTTGGCTTATGCTTACTTCGCAGAACTAGGTAGGGTTCATAACGACTGAAGTGAATTGAAGAGAAGTCTTATAAAATGGCTGGGCGAGGTGATTAGAGGACTGGAACCCGCGTCTGTCTGCGCAGAAGGCAATCGATGGGCCGAGTGCTGTCACCCCTTGGCTACCGGGCTCCTTGCACAAAACACCTCAGCCCACAGTGCTTTTAAAAGCAAAACGATGTCCCTCCAAAGCAGGAGAGCGGCTTCTAAAGGGGGGATAAATAACGTAGGACACGACGATGACAATACGGTGTGAGTAACTCAACACTGGCGATTAATGCGGCGACAATATCAATAATTCCCATTCAGCAGGCAGGCAAATGGGGGACAAATTGAGCGGCGGCTTGGCTTCTACCTGCCCGGCCCATAAACAGCCCCGAGAGAGCATCGCCCCACTTTTTTACGAGGGCAGTTTTCCGCGTGATTTGCCGATCACGATCGATCTCAGAGTTTTTATCGTTGGGCTGGGAATGTGCCACCGTTCTTTGTGCCCAGTAATATAGACACTTTTTTTTCTTTTTTTCTTTTCTTCTGTTATGTGAAAATACGAAACGAAAAAACTCTGAGAAAAGAAAGAAACACATTTTGAAAGTTGTGCTAGCTTCCTTCCAGACATTCCGCGGACTGATATGTTTTTTATGATTTACCTGAAAAGAAATCAATGAAAGCCAGACATATCAGACTGACTATCACTACGTGTTAAACGATAACAACTCTACCACCGTTGGGCCTAGTACTCCCGCTGCCAGGAGCTTAGATGGCGACAAAAACGACGATGATGATGACGACGACGACGGCGATGATGATGATAATGATGCTGCTGCTGATGATGATAATGATAATGATGCTGCTGCTGCTGATGATGATGATGACGGTGCTCATGGCACAGAAGACACATAGATACTGTGTGGTTAGTTAAGACACAGGAAGCTGCTAGTTGCTGTTTGTAGTAAAAGCCTTCTTCTTCGTTCATGGGCTGAAACTCCCACGTACACTCGTGTTTTTGCACGAGTGGATTTTCACGTGTATGACCGTTTTTACCCCGCCATTTAGGCAGCCATACCGGCGCCGCTTTCGGAGGAAGCATGCTGGGTATTTTCGTGTTCCTATAACCCATCGAACTCTGACATGGATTACAGGATCGTTTCCGTGCGCACTCAGTCTTGTGCTTGCGTGTACACACGAAGGGGGATAAGGCACTAGCAGGTCTGCGTATAAGTTGACCTGGGAGATCGAAAAAACCTCCACCCTTAACCCACCAGGCGTCCGCGGCCGGGATTCGAACTCACGACTTCCCGATTAGGAGGCCGACGTCTTACCACCACGCCACTGCGCCCGTCTTAGTAGTAGTAAAAGTGATATTGGGAGTATAGTGCATACAATGACTTTCAGTAATCAACTGTAATAGGTCACGTGCAGACGGTCCCACAAGTCATGTTGCAGATCACGCACAGGTCAATTGACAGTGTGTGTGTGTGCGGGTGTGCGTGTGCGTGTGTCTGCGTGAGAAAGAGAGAGAACGAGAGAGAGAGAGAGAGAGAGAGAGAGAGAGAGAGAGTGTGTGTGCGTGTGTTTGTGGGAGAGAGAGTGTGTGTGTGCGTGTGTGCGTGCAAGAGAGAGAAGTGGGAGAGAGAGAGAGAGAGAGAGAGAGAGGGGGGAGACTGAGAGAGAGGGGAGACTGAGAGAGAGAGATCTGGCCCAGAGTATGTTTGATAGCATTCGTACTTTGTTAGTTAGTGATGTCAAGCAGTTGTCGGTGAGACAGTCTTGACTTTGATGTGTTTGCGGCGGGGCCATCACACTGTCTGTAATTGTCTGTGCTGAGTGTCCCGTGCCGCGCCCTGACAGCCGTCATCAAAACTCGCCCCGAGCCGCTCGATATACACTCCAGCCGTCACGCGCACTCGCTTTAGGTTCAGTTCCACTCGCGCCACACAGGGTAGGCCTATATACCACGCTAAACTCAAACACGGCGACACCGGTGTGATTGCTGCTGATTGTGAATAAATTGAGCACAAGCATGGATATAACGCAACAAGTGTTATTTAGATGGGACATGGGTACCAGATCATTGTTCGACTATCTCCTCTCTCCTCCCTCTCCCCGCTCCCGCCCTCTCTCTCTCTCTCTCTCTCTCTCTCTGAGAGACATCACTAGTATACTATATTTTCTCCATCTATTTTTCTCTCGGTTCTTCTGTGCCGCCATACATATGTAAAATGACGCAATCATGGAAAAGGCTCATCGATCATAAACACGACATTCCACCAACAGTGCTACGACTGATTTTGAGTGGTCCAATATAACCAAAACACAGTACAACTTGACTCTGTTCCTTAGCAGATGATGACAGCATTCGTGTGTTTTTGTGCGTGTGGTTTTGTTTTACACCGCAGAATGCATTCTGATCAGTCATCGCTCAACGGCTATCGCCAGTTATCTCTCTGACCGGACGCTACAGTCCTACGCGAATCTATCAAAATAAGAATACAGAGTTATCTCCCATATTATGTTTTTCGCGAGCACTGATCTAAATTTGAGATAAGTGTTCGCGAGACGAAAATGATTGCAGATTGGCCGACTTCGACAGTGATCTCCGTTCTGTTCTTCACAGTTATGACAAGAAAATTGGTTGATTAAAATCAACATGGCCGAAGCAATGTTTTCATAAAAGAAGCGGTATTGTACGGGCACATGTTGAATTTGGGTTACATGTGTTGCAGAGTATTTGAAAATCCGTTGGCAAAAAAACATGCAAAGAAGAGTGATAGGTCCCTGTTGTGAATATAGTCAAGTGGATAAATTGATTACTTATGTTTCACACTAGTTTTGCTGTTACAGAGAGGAGACGGTTTGGCGGTCATGGGTTGTAGGTTATGCAACTTTAAGAGCAAGGCGCATGGTACATCTTCTTGTGATCGTTTTTGATGAAATCGTCATGAAGAGGGTGTTACAAATACAATGTAAATTTTGTTTTTAATGTTTGGTCTTCGTTGTGGTGGTTGTAAGATTGTGATGTGCTTAACCAATGAGATACAATGCTATTTGGGACTTGGTAATAATTGGTTGCCGGTATGGACGATATGCTGTGCTGTTACGGTTTGAGATTGTTAAAACTTCTCTCGAAGAACAAAATGGGTTCGGTGGATTTGTCAGTCTGTCACATGTTGAAGGGCCCCATACCGGGTTGAAAGAGATAAGCTACTGTCGTGTTTTTTCCAAACCTAGTGCACTACCGTTCTCACGAGATAAGTTACTTCTGTTTTGTTCCGTTTTTTTCCAATTGACACCATGTATGACAGATGAAACAGAAAAAGCCTGTTGTGAAAATGCACAAATTAGGAGGAAAAAACGAAACAAAACAAAAGTAACTGATCTCATGAGAACGGCAAACAACGACACATGTTCACCGCCCTCAGCTAATTGAAGAAAGAGGGGTCGACCCCTCAATAAATAGTAGAGCATAGTGCAATTTCATGTTGGCATCTTCTCCACTGAAACCCAAAGACTGAAGACCAAAGTGCTTTACCCCACTTCTGACCCGAATCACCCTCCTCCTGCTATGTACACGTGCACTCAAGTTAACCTCTGCTTTGACCTGTGTGCCAGGAGTCGGATGGGAGAGAGAGAGAGAGAGAGAGAGAGAGAGAGAGAGAGAGAGCGATCGAGAGCGAGAGACACACACACACATAGACAGAGACAGACATAGAAAGACAGAAGCGGAGAGACTCAGAGGGAGACACAGACAAAGACATACAGAGAGAGAGAGAGAGAGAGAGAGAGAGAGAGAGAGAGAGAGAGAGAGAGAGAGAGAGAGGAAAAAAACTGTAACTGATCTCGTGAGAACGGTAACAAAACGATACATGTCACCTCTCCGAATGCATTGCAATAGATGACCGCTCCTGCGGCCATCAACAAAGACATCGTTCTAAGGTCAAAACAAGTCGACATTTTTTGGGACTGCTGCCGGAAGGAGACCGTAATATATGGTTTCATCACTGTCAACTGGTTCAGTACAGAAAAAATCGTCTGCTCCAGTGAGCGCCAAAACCAAACGGTTGATTATCACGTGACACTTTTGCCATATTTAGAGTTGTTTGCACAGTAAATACAGCCGCGAAAAATAGCTCGCTTGAAACTGTCTTACATATCAATTCCTTTGTAATTTAAAAATTAAAAAACACCATGAAAAATCATTATCGACGATCGCGAATCTGCTTATATCAATAATACATTACAAAAAGCTCTAAATATGTAAAAAAAATTAAAAAAAATAAAAAATCGGTTTCCTTGCCAGACAAGGAAACTCAAGGCATCCTGTCAGGGAGAGAATGAGCCGAACTCATTTTGACCTGAGGTCAGGATGCGCAGAATGATGCATGCTCCGGAAAAAGCTATATAGTTTCCTGTGGAAGAATTAAAACGAAGAGTTGCGGTAAAACGGGGCTGTTGCATACACTACTTCGAACACAGTTGCCATGGTTTCTTGAAAAAATATCCTCATTAAACATGTTAAACCAAATGAGAGTTCATGCCGTGTCGGTACGCTACTCTGTAGAATCTAGCGTCGCTATTGAAACTTGGAAAAATCGGAAGACTGGCCCAATTCAGCAGGAAAAGTTACCTGAGGTTTTTCGTGGATTAAAAACAGTTTATCGGCAAGAAATGAGCCTTTAATTTGGTCTTTCTAAAGATCGCTGTTGGTGGCAGCTCACCGCCTAAATAGTTACGGGAAGAGCCGGTTCTGAGTGCTGGGCAGATGGCAGATCAATTAAAACAAATAGCTTGCTGTAATGTCTGTCACGGGCAATACGGAAACGTAATCATCATGCCGTTAACTGTAAACATAAACTCAGGTCGAAAAACACACGAGCGGAACAAAGAAAGTAGGTCACACGACGACAAACCGTGCAGAAGGAAGAAAAGCGGTGTTATGTTGGTAGGGTGGCTACATAAACTATGCTTTGCTTGTCACATCATTGGCTACTTTTGATCAACGTGAAGCGTCTCGACCTTAGCTCCTAGGTCCCTTGAACTGGGTTGTGTCTTTACATTTAGTCAAGTTATGACTAAATGTTTTAACATAGAGGGGGAATCGAAACGAGGGTGTGGTGTATGTGTAATGTGTGTATGTGTGTGTATAGATCGGTTCCGAGAAAACTACTAAACCGATCTTCATGAAACTTGACATGAGAGTTCCTCAGTATGATATCCTCCGACTTTTTTTACATTTTTTTGGATAAATGTCTTTGATGACGTCATATCCGGCTTTTTGTGAAAGTTGAGGCGGCACTGTCACGCTCTTATTTTTGAACCAATTTGGTTGAAATTTTGGTCAAATAATCTTCGACGAAGCCCGGACTTTTGTATTGCATTTCTGCATGGAAGCTTAAAAATTAATTAATGAGTTTGGTCATTAAATATTGTAATTAAAATATTTTTTTTATAAAACGATCCAAAAACATTTCATCTTATTCTTCATCATTTCTGATTCCAAAAACATATAAATATGTTATATTCGGATTAAAAATAAGCTCTGAAAATTAAAAATATGAAAATTATGATTGAAAATCAAATTTCCGAAATCGATTTAAAAACATGCTCATCTTACTCTCTGTGGGTTCCTGATTCCAAAACCATATAGATACATGTATGATATGTTTGGATTAAAAACAAGCTCAGAAAATTAAAAAGAATAGAGATACAGAAAGGCGTGCTATCCTGCTCAGCGCAACCACTACCACGCTATTCTGGCTAGTCAATTTCACCGCCTTTGCCACGAGCGGTGGACTGACGATGCTACGATCGAGTATACGGTCTTGGTGAAATAATGCAGTGCGTTCAGTTTCATTCTGTGAGTTCGACAGCTTGACTAAATGTTGTATTTTCGCCTTACGCGACTTGTTTGTTGTTGTTATATGCGTGCGTGCGTGCGCGTGTATGAGTGTGTTTGTGTGTGTGTGTGTGTGTGTGTGTGTGTGTGTGTGTGTGTGTGTGTGCGTGTATGTGTGTGTGTGTGTGTGTGTGTGCGTGTGTGTGTGTGTGTGTGTGTGTGTGTGTGTAAGCCTATGCTTCAACGTATTTGTGATGCCATATTCTATCAATATCCCAATAACTAATCTCTGCAAATTGAGCATACTCGCTGATTACGAACAACGAATGCCAATATGCCTCGCCAGATCAAACAAATAGAAACTCATAGTGTCCGATTGATCCGGACACCAGACTGTAACCACCGTGACCACACGGCATTATTTAACCCTTGGTGACATAATCACTACTGAGTTGATTCACGCAATTCCCTACAGGCACACCGGAGAATGTTGATGCGGTGTAACTGTGTCACTTCCAATTAGTTATACGACAAATAAAGAAATTAATAACTTTGTCTTCCGAAGCATTCAGCCTTCACGTTTAACTCCGGACCAACTGCCTTGAAAGGGACACTCGATATTGGCTGGATATAATATAAGCAAAATGAAAAAGCTGGTGTAAAAAAGTGTCTCTGCAACGAACCTATTGGTGTCTTCAATAGAGAGGAAAAAATATTGCGAGCAGGTGACCACGTCACCAGGATTAGATCTTTGGCAATACAGCAACAAGAAAAGAAAAAACACGTTTATTACGCATGAACGAGATAAAATAATGCTTGTGAGAATTAAGAGTTTTTGTCTCATGATTTGAATTTTTTTTCTGATTACAGAACTAGGAGAGATCTCGACTCATAGTAACCTCACACACGATGATTTACAATATTGATAATCAATCAGTTGCCCTTAACCAACGGGCCACAAGCTTTACGTATGGAAAGATGAGGTCTAAAGCACGCCCATTTAGTGGCGGCCAATTTGACCGGAAATAGCGTCACCGAGTCTGTCGCTGGACCGGAAGTTCGCACTAAAAGAGCCCAGTGGAGTCAAGGCAAGCAATCAATATGGCGGCCTTTGTTTACAGCGGCAGACCGCATTAAGCCCGCTATTTGTTCACCCATATGTGAACACTGCCGCTCTGCTGGTCTGCTGTAGCAAGGGACATATCTACTGCATGCACTGCCAAGTAGGCCGAGAGAGAGAGAGAGAGAGAGAGAGAGAGAGAGAGAGAGAGAGAGAGAGAGAGAGAGAGAGAGAGAGAGAGAGAGAGAGAGAGAGAGAGAGAGAGAGAGAGAGAGAGAGATCAAATCAAATCAAATCAAATCAAATTTTATTTTTCGAGGGTTGTGGCATAAGCAATACAACGAGCTTTTTTTCAACCAGCCCTCGCCCAGAGAGGGGACTAATCTAATCACATATTTACACGGATATTAACGTAGAAAAAAAGGTAGAAAAAACAACAACATATGAGTATTTACACATTACATATTATACACAAATATAAAGCGTCGTATATGTAACGTAGTGAAAACAATGCTGAATACACATGCATGAGTAAATGTGTTATTATAGCTTTGAGTGTTTTTGTGGGGATATAATGAACACTGATGCTTTGGACAAATGAAAATATAACTAAACGAAGTCTTCCATCACTGTGATTTTTCGTAATTTAACATTAAATACAATGAAAGGTGTTTTTTGAAAGTATTGAGACTCATTGGGACTCTCACAAATTCCGGGAGAGAATTCCACAGGACGCTACCAGAATAGGCTAAGCTTGATTTGAAGAGATCTATCCTTGGAATTGGGACGTTAAACTTTCGGTTTGGTTTGACTTTAAAGTTTGCGACGAAAGTTCGTGGTGCACGGCCGGAAAGTATTTTGTGAAGGAGCACGCCTTCATTTAATTTAAATCTTTCTTTTAATGGGAGAATCTTAAGTTTCTTATAATCATCAAATACAAGACTGGATTGTTTCAGTAAAATTAGTTTCAGCGCTCGCCTATGTAAACTAAACAATGGTTTTAAAATATTAGCACTGGCAGAGTCCCAGATGGTTGAGCAATAATCTGTGATGGTTTGTATATATGCGTTAAAGTATAATAACCTTGAGTGCTGATCAAGAAAGTGTTTAATTCTATTTAACTGATATATTTTTCTCGACATTGTTTTACATACCGACCGAACATGATGGGCCCAAGACAAATTATTATCGATATTTACTCCCAAAACTTTATGATCTCCTACCTCCTCTATTGCGTCGTAACCAATTAATATGGAATGAGGATTGTTTCGTATGTTTTGTCTCTTTTGTCTTGTTGTTATTAACATGTATTTGGTCTTTTTAGGGTGAAGGCTCATGTGGTTATACTCCGTCCAATGAATGAGATCATCTACACTGTTCTGCAACGATGAATAAACTTTGTCTAATTTTTTATCAGTAGTGTGTAGGGTCGTATCGTCAGCAAAGAGTTCGCAGTCATCATTAATACTAAGAGGAAGATCATTAATATACAGGGAAAAGAGTAGTGGTCCAAGGACAGAACCCTGGGGAACCCCGTACAATACAGGTCTTTTGCCGGATACGGTTGAATTAACGCAGACAGACTGCTCTCGCCCGGCTAAGAAAGAGGAGAGCAGGCATAAGGTTTGGGGTGACATTCTATATTCAACTAATTTTCTTAATAGTAATTCATGATTAATAACGTCGAAAGCTTTAGCAAAATCGACGAATAGGACACCACAGAGTTGATTATTATTAATGCTACTAAGCCAACTTTCAAGAAGGTTTGTTAATGCTGTTTGGCACGAATGATTTTCTCTAAAACCTGACTGGTTGGAATGTATAAGATCGTATTTCTTCAAATGAGTGGTCAAGTGTGTAAATATGTGTTTTTCAAGTGGTTTTGATAAAACAGGAAGAATTGAGATTGGTCTGTAATTGGCGGGGTCAGAAGAACTACCTGATTTAAATAGCGGGATTACTTTCGCCTCCTTTAATTTGGTGGGAAAGTAGGATTTGTCAAGGCACAAATTATAAACATATGTAAGGGATTCTGCAATAAAAGGGGCAGACAACTTCAGAATTTTCCCATCAAGATTATCCAAACCACGAGTACCTGTTTGTTTTAAGCACAACAGATAATGGAAGACTTCGCTAACAGATAGCAGAGTAATGTCTAAATTATGGGTAATATTTTTTGAATCACAAAACTGTTTCAACTTGTCCAGATTATTCTGTTTCGATCTATCAGTTGTAATTATTTTGTCAACAATAGAAGTAAAATGAATGTTCAGATCATCAGCAGGTATATCAATAACGGAAGATTTTACTGTATCTTTACGAGATAATTGGTTGATCACCTTCCAGATGGCTTTTGAGTTTTGTTTTGAACTGGATGCAGCGAGCTCACGGTAATACTTTCTACGAGCTGCACGTTTCATGGACGTTACTTTGTTTCTCTGTTTTCTGTATTCTTCTTCTTTTCCCTTACGTTTAAGAAAATCGCGGTAATCAATCGCATGTTGAATGTCGCCTGTAAGCCATTTAGGTTTGGGATGTTGCTGCACACGAGAGGTTCGAAATGGTGCATGTTTATCATATACTTTTATAAACAAGTTGTACCATAAATCAAATGCTTCGTCGGGGTCAGTATAATTATAAATCATTGAAAAATTTGTACAACTGAGTTCCGAAAGGTATGAATCTTGATCAAGTTTTGAAAATAACCTATATGTTATGAATTTATGTTTTCGTTTTGGGATTCTAACCCCTTTTTTCGACCACGTGAGGCACACTGGAAAATGATCACTACAGCTAAAACTTGGAACTGAGGTTTCAATAATGTTAGCTCGAGTTGACACACAGATATGGTCTATAAGCGTAGATGAGGTAGCTGTAACTCTTGTTGGAATCGTTACTAACTGTTGTAAATTATGCAGGGATAACCTTTCCATCCAGCATTTGTTGGATTTCACTAAATCAAGATTAAAATCCCCCAAAAGTATAATTTCTCTGGATTCAAGACTGACAGCGTCCATCATATCATCAAAATTATCGAACCAGTTAATATGTTCAGCTGGATTCCTGTAGCAGAAACCTATCAATATTGAGAGAGAGAGAGAGAGAGAGAGAGAGAGAGAGAGAGAGAGAGAGAGAGAGAGAGAGAGAGATATCAAATCAAATCAAATCAAATCAAATCAAATCAAATCAGAGAGAGAGAGAGACAGAGAGAGAGACTTATCTTTAATACATAAGGATAAAAGTTTTAGGCACAGCCTAGTCTTACGACTGTCCTTAATACATCTAAGCCACTAACATTATAATACATCAGTGATACAGTTATATACATATGAGCAATGCAAAAACGGATAGACGAACAGGTAGACAGACTCGACAACTAACAAGCAAAAAAACGAATAAACAAAGTAATAAACAAACAAACAAACAAATAAACAAAACAAATAAGAAGCATGTACATGTATAATACAAAGTAGAAATGCGACATGTGTAAAACAAAAAAAGGACAATGCAATAAGTATAATTAAAGCCTACTGCAAACGACCGTAGTCCAATGTTAACGGGCAAGACGGTTACACGTGCAACAAATGAAAAGAGATAAAGAAATGTAATGTTAAGATGCATTTAAGCCTAAATATCTGAGGTTCTTTGGAGGACCGGGCATTTCAAGGCGTACAGTAAGTGTGTGTGTGTGTGTGTGTGTGTGTGTGTGTGTGTGTGTGTGTGTGTGTGAGAGAGAGAGAGAGAGAGAGAGAGAGAGAGAGAGAGAGAGAGAGAGAGAGAGAGAGAGAGAGAGAGAGAGAGAGAGAGAATATAACTGCACAGAGCTTAATTAAGAAACAAAGTTTTATTAAGCTGAGTATTTTCTTAAGGACCATGATGATGATGATGATGATGATGATGATGATGATGATAGACTAAGTGATGATGATGACCAGAAGGAAATGCTGCCTTATTTCCGTACATCGTAGTTTCCCATACACACTGCGTTATGTACCTTTTTTTTTTTTTTAGATGCACCTCTTTTGTCGCTTGTTAAGGGCATTTTCGATGAGCCAGCGTGCGCGTGGGGACAGAGTTGAGAGTCATGCAAGTTGGGATAAATCAAATAGATAGAGCATGGGAAACGGGGCACACATGAAAGTGGCAAGTATAGCACTTGACCCACTTTGTGCCAGCATTTGCCTTACTAAACATGGCAACCCCCATCCTCAATCCCCCTTCAAACCCTTCGTCGTCATTCCTCTACATGGATACTGCAATATACGTACGGAATTTCATAACGGTTCGGCATTTTGTCAATATGAAGTAGGCAAACGACGCTTCGACGACTTGATTACACAAGTCTTCACCAAAAGCAACTTTATCATCAGTTCGTCGCACAACCACATAACGTTAACTATTGCAAATGAGTTTTAGAGTTCAGCCAAAGCCGCCATTGCCCGGTCTGATGTTCGTCTCGAATGTTTGCCTAGAGACATGACAAAAACAACTTGAAAATGTCGTCCACAGATTTAAAAAAAAAAGTCAGACATTAATGTCAGTTTAAAAAAAATAATTCATACTAAAACTAATACTTTAAGTATGATTTTTTTTTTACTTACTATGCATTGGATCTAAATTTCTGTCTGAAGTATTAATTTCAGTATTACGTATTAAATAGATAGCCAACCAACAACAGACTACACACACACAAACACACACACACCACAAACACACACATACACACACACACACACGCACACACACCAAAACACTTCCATCTTGAACCTTGAACTTGAACTTATTTATGAAACACGTTTTTCCAACGTCCACATGACATCGCTGACCTTGACACAGAAAAACCGCCACATCTTGCTGCACTCTTGGTCATCACACAACCATCTCGTTTAGCTCTGCAGGGCAGTCAAATTCTCTCACAGGGAAATGAAGACAGCTGACCAGTAGGCCCCCACGGAGAATTTACAGCAAATACTGGTCAGCTGGAATCTTCACTATTCTATCTGCAGAATCCAACACAGGCCTCTCATAAAACTCCACGGAATACCTGCTCACTTTCCCGTTTAGTTAGGGGAAGGGCTCCTAATATGGACCACTTTTTGTTTCATGCTGATAACTAGCTTGTTTTCTTGCGAAGAAGTTTCATTTTGTGTTTGGTAAGGCCTAATTAGAGTGAAATAGCTTTGATAGACATGAGGGCCCCAAAGGGGGGTTATCATCACGATCACGGGAAGGGAAATTTTCGCTTTCACGATCACAGTTACCTTGATTTTTGTTTTCACGATCACGAACACCAGTGGCAAATCACGGTCACGGTAAAAGTTGCATGTACAGAAAGCACGTGTCAAAGTAAACACAACCACACAGTAATTCGCTCCTCTGGATCTATTGTTTATTCAACACAAAGTGACAACTGTTGCACTTTTTTATAATTATTTTTTTAATTCTCTTTCATACACACATAGAAATACATATCATGATTTGTAATCAGTAACAAGAATGTTGTTTTCATTGGGGTTTTTTTTCTCTCCCTCTCTCTCTCTCTCTCTCTCTCTCGTTCTCTCTCTCTCTCTCTCTCTCTCTCTCTCTCTCTCTCTCTCTCTCTCTCTCTCTCTCTCTCTCTCTCTCTCGCTCTCTCTCTCTACACTCATACACATTTAACTCCCACACCCTCACTCACACACATGAATATAATTTATACTTGCACAATTTTACATTTCCAGAGCTAAATCTTGTAAACCCATTTTCTCAAAAACTATTGGGTGGATTGAAATTAAAGTACATGTATGTGTGATGGGTTCTTTATTTTCAACTTTGCCGTACAATTTGAGGTACACCATCGCCTGGTTCCATGGCCTTGAATAAAAAACAGGAATGCTACAGGCCAAAAACGGTTTTACCTGAAAGAAGCGCGCAGTACCAGTAGCGAAGCCACAAGCCTGAGCCTGCGAAGCAGGCGAGCCAACTAGGGGGGGGGGGGGGGGGCATGCCCCCCCGGAAATTTTTTCAAAAAACGGTTAAAATCTGTGCAATCTGGTGCATTCTGGGCATCATTTTAGGGGTTGTAATAGTGTTGTGATCTTGTTAAAAATCCCATTTTAGCCTCCCCCCACCACCATTCAACACACCTCCAAACTGGTGAAAACAACACTACTGTGCGCTGGCTTCATTGAGACCGGCGCCCGGTCGCGTTGCGCGATATTCACACGGATCGTTTTTGCGGAAATTTTTCAACTTCACCGGAAAAAATTTGACTTTACCGGATTTTGAAAACGGCTTTATCGGATTTCCGGCAATTACCGGAAAAGTAGCATGCCTGACAAAATCCCCAACGAACATGACTTTGATCGTCTTTGACATGAGGATCAAGTGACCCAAACTGGCGCGTCTCCCCGCCATTGTTTCTGATATTAAAGTTTACAGGCGCTAAAATAAATCCAAGCTTAATGCAAAGAAGCGACAATTATCAATCAATCAATCAATCAATGAGGCTTATATCGCGCATATTCCGTGGGTACAGTTCTAGGCGCTCAGCAGTGATGCCGTGTGAGATGAAATTTTATACGGCCAGTAATTGCAGCCATTTCGGCGCATATTTACCTTTCACGGCCTATTATTCCAAGTCACACGGGTATAGGTAGACAATTATTAACTGTGCCAAAGCAATTTTGCCAGGAAAGACCCTTTTGTCAATCGTGGGATCTTTAACGTGCACACCCAATGTAGTGTACACGGGGGGGAGTTCGGACACCGAAGAGAGTCTGCACACAAAGTTGACTCTGAAATAAATTTCCGCCGAACCTGGGATCGAACTCACGCTGACAGCGGCCAACTGAATACAAATCCAGCGCGCTACCAACTGAGCTATATCCCCGCCCCATTAGAATTTATGCCAAGCGTGTCCACGTTGCTGGGATGAAAAACACATTTCTAGTTTCGGTTTTGGCTAAACGCAGACTCGATCTCGAGCCAGTCGAGGTCACACTGAGCGAGTGACAGCCGGACGTGGCAATGTCGACAATGTCAATGATCTCACTCAAACTCAAAGATCTTGAACAAATTTCAAGATCTTTGCCTACATTCAGAACAGTCATAGAGCAACATAGATCAACATACCTTGATATTTCGTCTTCAGAAAGACCGACCCGTAGCCTGACCTTTCCACCAAGGAAGGCAATCTCGCCGCCTGCTTTGGTCTGGCTTGAATCCACAAAATATAACAGAAGTTCGATGACAGTACCGCTGCACGCCATTTTTGATCTTCGAATTCGAATTGCACTCAAAACTTTTGCACGAAGCCCTTCCATTGGATGAAGTTTGGCAGACTTTTGCAATTTGCCTTCTGATTGGATCTCTTTTTGTCAGTGTGTAATTGGTTCTTTTAAAGGGAAGCAATCGCTCTCAAAATCATATTTCTGAATGTGTTGTTGCTTCCCTTCAATCGGGGTTGGCTCCTTACCGAATAGACTAGAGGATCATAGAGTGTAATACAGCTGTGAAAAATGTACGTTGAAAATAAAATGCTTTGCAATAATGCCCATCACGATCACGAAAACAAATGACGATCACGATCACGAGACTTGATTTTTTTGTCATCACGGATCACGGGCAAAGTCCCATCACGATCACAGAAATGGAAATTTCGGCAATCACGGTCACAGAAAGGTCAAAAAACGCCAATCACGATCACGGTTTTAAACCCTTTGGGGCCCTCAGACATTCAGCAAAAATTAAATACAGAAAAAATCACAAATGGTCCATATTAGGAGTCTGGGCGCCTAATATGGACCAGTGAAGCGGCCTTCACGAATCACTGTAAAAAGCCCCCTATACTTCAAAATAACATGATACAACTTAGTGTACAAGTCAGACTAATTATTTAAAGCACAACAGGAAACTAAAAAAGCTTATCAAAAACAGAGGGAAAATAAGTGAAATTATCAACTTCCACGAAAAGAAGACTTTTTGTTATATTTCTTTTAAATCTCGAGGGCTAGTTATAGGTTATTTCCAGCAAGCTTCTTAATGAATTAATGAAAATAGCCTTTAGCTTTTATTTTCTTCGATTTGTTGAAGGTGGTCCATATTAGGGGACTCGCACATACTTTGAGATTTTGCTATTATTTTGTGTTTGCAGTAGAAACTTGGGGTCAACACTGCTAAAATGTAACAAATGCGGTCTTAAGCTGTCATATATAGCAATTTTTGTGTGATAAAAGCTTTGGCTGTGGACAGAAACGAGTCCGTTTTAGGCGGCAAATTTAGAGTGGACACTGCCAAAAGTGAAAAAAAGAGAAAAAGCCTAACGGTTTTGAGATGTGTGTTTCTGCAACTGTTTTGGCACGTGCAAGTTATCCAGAGAGGGTGAATACAGCGAATAAAACTTTTTTGAGCGCTCTAGCGCCGTTAGTTTGTCAGAACAGGAGGTGGTCCATATTAGGAGCCGGTCCATATTAGGAGCCCTTCCCCTACTGCGTGTCGGTGGCGGTGTGTGCTCCTTCACTTTAACACCTGGATCAGTAGAACGTGCGCCGCCATTACCATGACTGGGTGACGTCATAACTGTAAATATGAAACCTACCTGTTCATATATTTAAGAAAAATGTACATACGCTCAGTTCCTTCACAAAGGTTCAACTAAAAAAGAATCCCACCAACTCGAATGTTGGTGTTACGGTTGCCGCTGCTACTGTAGCTACTGTTTTACTCTTAGAAATCAATCAATGCATGAATGAATCAATCAGTCAAAGAGGATGTGACGACGAAGAAGATGGTGATCGTAATGATGATTGTGACGCTGGCGATGCTTCTTCTATTTCTGATGATAGTGACGTCAAAGAGGAGATGGAAGGAAGGCTCACGACTAAAACTGGGAGATGGGGCACAATGCAATTCAGTGTCTTCAGTGCAAACCTTGAAAAGCCCAACTGTTCTACATAAACTACAGACCAACATCAGACAGATAGCGGATGTGTGTTGTTGGTTGTGCTGATCAGAAGAAATGGCCAAACGGTAGCAGGCAGGTAACTCAGAACAACAAAACAACGGAAAAGAAAGAACAACGTTCTTTGTTACCAGGGCCGGTATGCATGAATCGAGTTAAGAGACTCTAGTCCGGGATTTTACTGAGGGAACGCTTTATCCCGAACTAAAGTCTAGGCGAATTTGAATAACGCGATCAAAAGAACAAGAAAGTACATAAACAAACGCGCATATAATTAACTGAAATACTGAGGTGTTTTTTTAAGACCCCACCAATCTCTGTAGGTTGCGTCACACGTACATATATCCACACATGAGCGTATGCGCTCGCGCGCGCTATAGCATGCAAGAAAACAAGAAATCAAGACAAAACGAAAAGACAAATAAAACATGATACAAAACAAAAAAGGATCTCGCATGTTGGTGCGTCAGACAAGAACCTGAAAGTCATAATTTTGTTATTAACATACCAGAAGCTGGAAAACATATAAAACTTATATATTGTCGCAAAACATTGTATGTTTTTGTTGGCAACAAAACAAGGAGTTGAACGGTTTGTACGCATCGCTCGTTTTGGTGACACAATTAAAACGCACTGCTCGAAACTGAGGAGTAACATTGGTCATTGACGATGGACGATTATTGCGCCGGCGGAATCACATGAATTGTGCTGAATAACTGTGCCCTGCAGACCTTCGCTGGGTGCTACAGTTGCTGTACACACCCGTGTCCATGCACTTGGTTGCCAGCCGTCAAGAGACAATGTGACATCAATGCAGCGAATAATTAGCCACTGATGTAAGGTCAAAAATTAAACTGCGAACTGAGCTCAATCGTTTGCTCGTGTAAAAGATAATTTGAAGGAATATCAAAGAGTGAGTAACTAAACGATTACGCTGTAATGACTTGAAACTTTCCACCAATAGCAAAGCCTTGAGTGAAGAATTTCATATTCTTGCGTACTAGCTATCAGACATGGATGAAAGTGCTTACAAAACAAGGAGTGTAATAAACGTAAAGGTTGCCCGATTATTTTTTGAAAAACCTCACTCGAAACATTGAGTTGTTTGAATAAGAGCCATCGCGTTGCAACCAACAAGAACAAAAACAATAATTAAAAAAAAATATTAAAATAAAGAAAGAAATCCCCTCAAATCGCATAATAAAATCGTGACGCATTAAGACCATTGACAAGTGCAGTGTTGGACACAGAACTTAGCCTCCTAGATTTTTCCGATGAGGATTTACATTATATCTCGAAACTTAGAAAGTTGTATTTTATGTCTGCGACGAAATTCTAATTTAGGAGAACCAGATAAAGCACTGGATCAAGATTATTTGGACTTCAATGTAATAACGGTCCTGCCAATGAATGTCCGCTGAAGGACCGCTGGAGGACCGCTGACATCCTGCAATCCTGCAAACGTTTCAACGCCGCATTGGCCATCAAATCAGTGCATTTTCGGTGTCCGTCGGACACATCAGAAATTGACCAGACATTTTCAAATCAAGCGGCCAAAAAGTATGTGAACCTTCAGGACGACCAGTCCTAAGATCTGAAATAAATAACCTCAGCCGAGATTCTTAAATAAGACTGTGTAACAGCACTCTCAGCCTACTACAGGCGCCTTTTAGTTACTTGTACTTGTACTTAGTTACTTGTTCCAAGTTACTCGTACTGTAACTCAATCTTAGTTTTTCAACTCTCGTTTTAACCTTCGTTTGCATCGAGGGGATACTGACTGGCCGTAAGACTCGTCGCATTTGAACGGGTCTGATTCAACAAGTCACTCTCAACCTTTTTTCGAGGTAAACATGGCGCCGACTGGGTCGCTGTGCGTCGTGATATCCCGTCGTGCTCAGCGTCTACCGGGAACTGCTGTGACCTCACTTCCGCTGCTGGCCGGTGAATGCGCGAAGAGGGCGCTTTGAGGACATCGATCCAGGCCTACGTCAAGTCAGCACAGATCGTGGTCATTAAAACCTTTTGAGTCTGCTATCTGCGTTAAGAGGTGTGTGACTGAGTGTGTGTGAGTGTGTGTGTGTGTGTGTGTGTGTGTGTGTCTGTGTCTGTGTGCGTGGATGTGTGTGTGTGTGTGTGCGTGGATGTGTGTGTGTTTGTGTGTCTGTGTCTGATGTGTGTGTGTGTTTGTGTGCGTGGATGTGTGTGTGTGTGTGTGTGTGTGTGTGTGTGTTTGTCTGTTTGTGTCTGTGTATCTGTGTGCGTGGATGTTGTCCGGCTTGCAAGGCAGTCTGACAGTTTAAAAAAAAGTTAGGATGCATACGACGTGAAAGCGAGAGAACCCAAGCACGCACGCATATTTAATTACTGTTTACTATTTACATATTGCAGAAATCCAAAAACAGTAAGACTGCTATCCAGAATCAAACCACAAGAAAGGTTACCATTTGCAACGTTGAATTGTGTGGCATTAAACATTTGACAGCCCTCTTCCTGCCTGATATTCTGTTTTGTACAAAAAAACAAAAAAAAACAAAAAAACAACAACGTTCCAAGTGATTCTGCACTTATTTCATCAATGTTCATCTTTGAGAGTAAACGACGACGACATAAATTATTTAAGTTTGGTATTCTAGGTCGCAACACCAGTATCCATGTGACTACATATGAGTCAAGTGAGAACACACTCACGAAAACCTACAGCAACAAGACCCAAGGCTGATCAGTAATAGCCTAGTCTCCATCTGCACAATTAGTGTCTGCAAATTGGCGGTAAGCAAATTAGGTGACACTCTTGCATACAGTGTGATGAACACGTGCGGTATTTGTTCGTCCAATCAATGTTAAGTGCGTGGGACCATGAAACAAGCACCCCCTGATAAGTGCAGCACTCTCTCTCTCTCTCTCTGTCTAAGTGTCTCTCTCTCTCATTCTTTCTCTCACCGTCTCTCTCTCTCCCCCCCCTCTCTCTCTCTCTCTCTCAAAAACATCAACTCGCTCCACTGATTATTCCACTTAGTCAGAATGACATCCCCCTTGAGCAAGTAACAAACCACCGTGTTCTCAAAATAAAAATAAATTCAGATTCATTATGCACATACCTCAGCACTGAAATTATTTAATGCTGGTCATATTTTACCTCAGTTCAGTTATGCCTCCACGCTATGGGGTGGTAAGCGTCCACCCCTACCCCTGCAGAAGGTAGGTTCGCTGATAAGTGCTCACTTGCACAGTTACACTGACTTTCCCTACAACCCATCACTGGTACTCCACTCTGTACGTTGTCTTTCTAATGTTTAAAAAAAAGTTCTCTCAAAAGATAGAAGTACGTTCAGCCAACTTTCGATTTGAGTTAATAACAGCTCCCCCTTCCTTCAGCCTTACAACTTTGATTGCTGCAATTTTATGAAAAAAATATCAATTGTGTTGGTGGGTTGAAATGACCACTCACTTGGATGCATTCGTTCAGGCCTGACAGAAAAGACAAATACGAGCGTGGATGTCAACGAAATCTAGACCCCCAGAGCACATTTATAAGTTTATCTTGTTGTGCTCCCCTTATTATAACTTTCAATTACGGCTTTGTATTTATGCAACTGAATAAAAAAAACTGTTTAAAAAAAAATGTTTTAAAGTGTGTTGTTGTGAACATAGAACGTACCCACTGGAATTGTACACAATCAAAGAGTATTCTCAGTTCTCGCAAAGAAGATAATTTTGTGTTACCTCTGGCCAGACCATGAAGTGGATCAATGGTATTTTGATTTCGATGCGACATCAAACCTGTCCCCATTCCTTGCCTTGTCAAGATATATCTGTCGGAGGAAAAATAATGTTCCTGGAGCCTTCACTTTGTAATTTGTGATCTCTTTCCTTTCTGCAACTTTAAACAGCTAGTGCTAGAACTCGACACTGTTTAAAAGCCAGATTAGCCATCAAAACAGTCATCGTCAGGTGTCTCACAGGTACATCCAAACGGCCCTCAAAGAAATGTTTCCAAATAATATGGTAAACTTTAAAAGTATGCGTCTCTTCAGGGTAAATAGTGGGTTTTTTAAATTGAAGTACATAGCCTAATTGTGGCTTGACGGACGCACCTTTATACTGACCGATGTGCTGTCTCGTCGTCTACGACTCGCGATTCAGTGCTTAGACTTTAGTCCGGTCCTCGTTTAGTGCTGTTCGACAACGGACACAACACAAACAAATCCTTATTTCGAGGGATGGGGGTATTTTTTTAATCATATACAGTCTTTAAGGTTAAAGGCACAGTAAGCCTCCCGTAAACCATCACAGATACTGTCAGGCTTTTACACACAGTACAAACACCCTTTTGTTTAAACACTCACTGCTTGAGAACATAGGCGCCCTACGTAAAGAGCGAGCAATTTTCAAAGAATTTATTTTCGTGGACCGTCTGATCGGCAAATCAGGCGCTTGAACTAACTTTGAATCTAGATAATGAATTGACAGCTTGTTACACAAACATTCTTAAATCATAAAAGAATTCTTTATTCATCAAGACAAGATCAGTACAATTCGAAGTTTTGAAAGTTTGAAAAAAGAAAAGCCCGGAAACGTGTCACGCAAACCGACTAGCGCCCGTTCCTCCGAACAGTCAACTGCTATCGCTCTAGTTCGTGTTAATCGCAGCCGTTTGTTGCGTTTTGATTCAGAGGTACACAATAACGTGCTATTGCAGATAACCTTACAGCGAGTCGCATTGAAATCACAAACTGACGACTACATTGTGAAACAAGTCGCGTAAGGCGAAAATACTACATTTAGTCAAGCTGTCGAACTCACAGAATGAAACTGAACGCACTGCATTTTTTCACCAAGACCGTATACTCGTAGCATCGTCAGTCCACCGCTCGTGGCAAAGGCAGTGAAATTGACGAGCCAGAATAGCGCAGTAGTGGTTGCGCTGAGCAGGATAGCACGCTTTTCTGTATCTCTATTCTTTTTAACTTCTTTTTAACTTTCTGAGCTTGTTTTTAATCCAAACATATCATATCTATATGTTTTTGGAATCAGGAATCAAAAAATAAGATGAAATTGTTTTAAAATCGATTTCGGAAATAAAATTTTCATCATAATTTTCATATTTTTAATTTTCAGAGCTTGTTCTTAATCCAAATATAACATATTTATATGTTTTTGGAATCAGAAAATGATGAAGAATAAGATGAAATTATTTTTGGATCGTTTTATAAAAAAAATAATTTTAATTAAAATGTTTAGATTTTTAATGACCAAACTCATTAATTTATTTGAAAGCCTCCAAGCTGAAATGCAATACCAAAGTCCGGCCTTTGTCGAAGATTGCGTGGCCAAAATTCCAATCAATTTCATTGAAAAATGAGAACGTGACAGTGCCGCCTCAACTTTTACAAAAAAACGGATATGACGTCATCAAAGATATTCATCCAACAAGTCGCGTAAGGCGAAATTACAACATTTAGTCAATCTGTCGAACCCACACAATAAAACTGAACGCACTGCATTTTTTTCCACCAAGACAGCTTCGTCAATCTACGCGGCAATGAAGTCGCTCAATTTTTCCGTGCAACACGAAGTGAAACTGACATGCAAGAATAGCGAAATAGCGTACTGCGGTAAGCAGGTAAGCGCGCTTTTCTGTATTCTTTTTAACTTTCTGAGCTTGTTTCGAATACAACATATTATATTTATATGTTTTTGGAATCAGGAAATCTTCTTCTTCTTGTCGATCACTCAGATGGAAACGCCGGTTCTCCGCGCAAATGTTGCCGTGCGCTGTAGGTCGTCCAGACTGCCATAGAGCTTCCCTTGCACCGTGGTCGCCTCTGCCCAGATCTGGCTCCTGAGGCCATCGTGTAGTGGGCAAGTCTGCAGCAGGTGTTCCGTTGTCATGCTGCCTGTTTGACAAGGGCACTGGTCTGACTGGCCAATTCTGAACTTGGTGAAAAGGTGGTGGTTCATTCGGTTGTGGCCTGTCCGCAGCCTGAATATGAGGACCTGCTCAGACCTTGTGAGCAGGTGAAAGGCGTCGTTTTTGTTGTAGTGTGAGTGCTGCTGCAACCACTTTTTGTGTTGCTTGGCCTTGATGATGGTCTTGGCTTCTTTGAAGGTGGTTGATCTGTCATTCTGGTCCTTCGTAGTGCCCTCCTTTGCCAGAGTATCTGCGGTTTCGTTGCCTAGTATGTTGCAGTGAGAGGGGACCCATTGCAGCACGACTGTGTGGGTTCTGCACAGGGAGGTCAAGGCGGATGACAGGTCATTCAGTTCTTTGTCTCTGGCAGTGTCTAAGGCCTGCAGGACTGACTTTGCGTCGCTGAAGAACACAACGTTGTTGGAGGAGAGTGGACTGTGCTCAATGTGGGCTGCACCTGTCTGGAGCGCTACTGCTTCAGCCTTGAAGTTGGTGGAATAGAGGCCGGTAGCGAGGGAGATGTGTTCTTCTTCTCGACCTCCTGGGTACTTTATGTAGATTCCGGCACCACCATTTCTGACAGCCTGGTCGGCAGATCCGTCAGTGTATACATGAGTCCATTGGCGTTGGGGGTAGGAGTTGTGGATGTGTTCAATGGTTAGAGACTTCAGTTCAGCACAGCTCTGGGAGTCTTTCTTGCCAACGCCAGGAATACTGCAGCGTATCTGGGGTCTTCCTTCATCACTCCAACTTGGGTTTTCAAGGTATTGGGGGATATCTTTGGGTTGCTGGTCCAGGATATCTTGGTGTCTCCTTTCCAACACCCTCGTCTGGTGGATGAAGCTTCCTCTCTTCAGTCTTCCTTTTGTTGGTTGGCACAGTCTGTCTTTCATGGGGTGAGTTGGCAGTCGTTTGAATTTAGCTGCCTGGGTGAGGAGTTTGGTGTCCCTTCTGTCTTCCATGGGCTCAAGGCCCATGATGTTTTCCAGCTCTTGGATAGGGGTTGACCGCATGGCGCCAGTGATGATTCTGGCCGCCTGGTTCTGCACCTTGCTGACTCTGTCAAAATTTGACTTGGTTGCTGTGCCCCATGCTGTCACTCCGTACTCAAGTACTGGTCTGACGCTGCCCACGTACATCTTCTTGAGGATTGCTGCATCTGCGCCCCACGTTGTGCCAGTTAGCTTTTTCATTAGTGCTAACCTTAGCTTGGCTCTGGCTTCGACTTTCTCTGTCTGCTGTTTCCAGGTGAGTCGCCTGTCAAAGGTCACGCCAAGGTACGTGGGGGTGTTGTCAGCCTGCAGCGTCTGTCCGCAGAGCTTGAGGTTGGCCTTCAGTTCGTTCGGGGACAGACTAAAGATTGTGTAAGTGGTCTTCCTGGTGTTGATGTTGACGAGCCACTTCTTTGTCCAGTCCTCAAGCACTTTCAGCGCCTCTTGCATCCTGTAGTTTGCTGTTGTGATGTGCTCTTCTGAGCACCAGAGTGCAAGATCGTCCGCGTAGATGGCTCCATGGACATTTCGAGGGAGGTCCTTGACGATGTCGTTGATGAAGACTAGGAACAAGGTGGGGCTGAGGACTCCACCCTGTGGGACTCCATCTTTCAGCGTTTTCTTCCGGCTGTACTGCCCGCTTACATGGACTTTTGCTTTCCTGTTGTTCAAGTACTGGCAAATCCACTGGAACATACATCCGGCCACGCCACTCTTCTGTAGCTTCAGCTTCAGCCCTTCCTTCCAGACCTTGTCAAAGGCCTTCTCCATGTCAATCCAGATCGTCAGGGTGTGTTTCTTGTCCTGGTAGCCATCTTCGATCTTCTGGGCGATGTATGTCACCTGGTCCTCGGTCGAGCGATGTTGCCTGAAGCCGGCCTGTTCTGGAGAAAAGGTGTTGTTCTTCTCCAGATGCCAAGTGAGCCTGGTGTTGATCAGCCGTTCCATGAGTTTGCCCACGCAGCTAGTGAGGCTGATGGGTCTGTATGAGTCCACCTTCGCTCGGTCTTTGCCCTTCTTGTGGATCGGGACCATATCAGCTTCTCGCCAGACTTGCGGGACATGGCCAGTCTTCCAGCTGTTGTTGTAGAGCTTCAGTAGCTGTGTTTTTGCCCTTGTGCCTAAATGTAGAAGCATTTCGTTGGTGATCTTGTCTGGCCCTGGCGACTTTCTTTCATGCAAGGCTTTCATGGCATCTGCCAGCTCCTGATGGTTGAACGGCTTGTTCATGTGTTCCTCTGGCTGATGCTCATTGGAGGTTCTTCTCTCCTCCTGTATCTCTGCTCTTCTTTCTTCTGGTACAGTGATGTTGCTGACTTTCTCGTAGTTGTCAATGAAAAGGTTGGCAGCCTTTCTTCCTGTCAGCAACTCTTGGCCCTGCGAGATGGTAATTGTCGCTGCTCTTGTGTCTTCGCCGTTCATGGCTTTCGTCAGCTTCCACAGCTTGTTGCCGTCCCTTTCTAGGTTCAGCTTCTCCGTCTTCTCCCTCCAGCTTGATCTTGCTGCTTGGAGGTACGCTCTCCTGTACTTGGCAGTGGCTGCTTTCAGGGTGATGTTGTTGTCAACAGAGGGGTTCTCCTCCACTTCTTCTCTGATACTGCTGACTTCATCCTCAAGCTCCTGAAGCTCTTCCGTCCAGTAGGGCCTGTAGTTCTTGCGTGCGCCCCGTGGGATTGTTTCTGAAGCTGCTTTCAGGATGGTCTGGTTGAAGTTCCTGGTGACCCGGTTGATGTTCAGGTCGTCTGTCTTCAGGCCCCTGGTGTAGAGGTCTGTGAGGCTGGCAAATATGTTCCAGTCTGCCTTCTTGTAGTTCCATCTTGGAAACGTTGTACTGTTCTGTGGCCTGTACTGCAAGTTGATGGCCAGCTTCACTGGCCGGTGGTCGCTGCCTCCTAACTGGCTCAGTATCCCTCTTGTGGTTTTCTTGGAGAGGTCATCAGTTGCAAAGGCAAGGTCTGGGGTGGAAGTCGACAGCCACCTGCGTGAGAAGAAGGTGGGTGGGTCTTCTGGATCGTTCAGCAGTATCATTTGAGCGTCGATCTGCCAGTCCTCCACTTCCTCTCCTCTTCTGTCCGTCTCCTCGTAGCCCCAACAAGTTGAGTGGCCGTTGAAATCGCCAACAACCAAACAGTTCTCGGATGGTAGATTTTCCAGATACTGCAAGGAAAGTTCTTTGTCTTGGGGGCAGTACAGGTTGTAGATGGTAATGACAGAGCTGTCCACTGTGATTTTGACTCCTTGGACTTCAGCCTGTTGATTTGTGTCCACTTTGATTTCTTGTGCTGGTATACTGTTCTTGATAAGCATCAGCACTCCTCCTTTGTGTCTTCCTTCTCTGTCCTGTCTGCAGGTTTGGTATCCTCTGATGGTGAACCGGTGGTTCGGATTCAGGTGCGTTTCTTGGATACAGGCTACATCAATATTGTCGGCATACAGTCTTTCAGTGAGAGGAAGCTTTTTGTTGTACACTCCTTCCGCATTCCATTGAAGAATGTTCAGCGGTCGAGGAGTCTCCTGCGCGCTTGTTGTTCTTCTTTGGCCAGTAGCATTTACCCTCCGCCTCCGTAGCCTGGCTCCTCGCGGCGGGACGGGGTGACCTCCGGTAGCTTGGGTTGGGCCCCTTTGAGGCATAGGGCCCGGCACTCTACCAGCCCGGGGGGACTCCACATGCAGAGCACCATCACGTGTTAAATCGTCGTTGTCCATCATGGGAGTGAAATGCGTTGCACTGTCGTTACGCGCACTTTGGCCCAGCGCATCCGTCTTCAGCAGTGGTTTCTTTTCCGACTTTTCCTTGTCGTAGGAGACTTGCCGTCCATGGCTGCAGAACGTCCCCCGTCCTTGGTTTTTTGTCTGAGTGATCCTTCTCATACCCCATTAGCCTCGGGGAGAGGTGGCTGAATTAGTCTGACCTCTACCCGTTGACCTGTCCAGCTTGGGTGGCCCTACCAGGAGTTTACACTCCCGCTGGCATAGCTCTCCAGGTCATCGAGGCACTCAAACCACCACACCGCGCTAAGGAATCAGCCTTGTTTGTGGTGGGAATCAGGAAATGATAAGTAATAAGATGAAATTATTTTTGGATCGATTTCTTAAATAATAATCGAAGTACTTATGACCGTTAAGTACTATTTTCGTTAATTGTGATCCCATTTTAAGAGTAAACATGATATATGTATATATTTTTAGATTCAAAATTTGCTGAAGAATACGCTGCAATCAATTTTAAATTTGTTTGCAAAAAATTGATTTTAATGACAACTTTAATGAGCAAACTCATTAATTAGTTTTAAGCCTCCAAGCTGAAATGCAATACCCGAGTTCGAGCTTCGTCGAAGATTACTTGACCAAAATCTAAACCGAATTGGTTCAAAAATGAGAGCGTGACAGTGCCGCCTCAACTTTCACAAAAAGCCGGATATGACGTCATCAAAGATATTTATTAAAAAAAAACTGAAAAATATGTCTGGAGATATAATACTCAGGAACTCTCATGTTAAGTTTCATGAAGATCGGTACAGTAGTTTCTCAGAATCGCGTTATACACACACACACACACACACACACACACACACACACACACACACCATACCCTCGTCTCGATTCCCCCTCTATGTTAAAACATTTAGTCAAAACTTGACTAAATGTAAAAAATGAATAAAACGTCTGGGGATATCATTACCAGGAACTCTCATGTAAAGTTTCATGAATTTAGGTCCAGTAGTTTAATCTGAATCGCTCTACACACTGTTAGGAAACGCTGCCGTTGCTGAACTTTGGTTCAGTTTTGTGTGTTGCATGTAGTTGACTTATTTGTACTTTGTGGGAAAGTACCGAAATTATATTTTGTAAACACAATATTTATGTTTGGACGAGAATGCAGGTGAACTTTCTAGTCCTGTCAAAACAAGTTGTTTACCACGTTGTTTTGAGTCGTGGGTTCGTGGCGTTCGCTCGGACTTAAGTGCGTCGGCACTTTTGATGTACGTCACAGCATAGATGTGTATTGACAGGATCGCCAATTGTGTAAAGACGAATTTGACAGAATATTTACTTCCGGTGTGAGTTTTTCCCTATCAGACGGCCATTGTTTTTAAACTTCGTGTGACCAGTTTGTTGTGTTTCATCGGCTGTCATCATCATGCCTCGTTCTTACTGTGCAATTTAGAACTGTAGAGCAGAGAAAAGGAAAACAAGTCGCGTAAGGCGAAAATACAACATTTAGTCAAGTAGCTGTCGAACTCACAGAATGAAACTGAACGCAACGCAACGCAGCAAGACCGTATACTCGTAGCATCGTCACTCCACCGCCCGTGGCAAAGGCAGTGCCCGTGGAATTGACAAGAAGAGCGGGGTATTCGTTGCGCTGAGAAGGATAGCACGCTTTTCTGTACCTCTCTTCGTTTTAACTTTCTGAGCGTGTTTTTAATCCAAACATATCATATCTATATGTTTTTGGAATCAGGAACCGTCAAGGAATAAGATGAAAGTGTTTTTAAATTGATTTCGAAAAAAAATTTTGATAATAATTTTTATATATTTAATTTTCAGAGCTTGTTTTTAATCCGAATATAACATATTTATATGTTTTTGGAATCAGCAAATGATGGAGAATAAGATAAACGTAAATTTGGATCGTTTTATAAATTTTTATTTTTTTTTACAATTTTCAGATTTTTAATGACCAAAGTCATTAATTAATTTTTAAGCCACCAAGCTGAAATGCAATACCGAAGTCCGGGCTTCGTCGAAGATTACTTGACCAACATTTCAACCAATTTGGTTGAAAAATGAGGGCGTGACAGTGCCGCCTCAACTTTCACGAAAAGCCGGATATGACGTCATCAAAGACATTTATCAAAAAAATGAAAAAACTTTCGGGGATTTCATACCCAGGAACTCTCATGTCAAATTTCATAAAGATCGGTCCAGTAGTTTAGTCTGAATCGCTCTACACACACACACAGACAGACACACACACGCACATACACCACGACCCTCGTTTCGATTCCCCCTCGATGTTAAAACATTTAGTCAAAACTTGACTAAATGTAAAAATGATGAATGGCGAGCTGCGTTCACAAGCAAAATCTGACAAGCTTTTCAACCCAGAGAGAGCGAAGATCTGTGCACGTCACTCGACTTCAATGAGAACTGCTTCAAATACGGTATGTCATGTTCTTGATAATAATGATACTCATGGTGATTTCGAATTATCGTGTATTGTAGTATTGCCACAAATATTGTCAGTTTGTTTTACATCAAAGTTCTTGCTGAACACCTGAACATTTGTGAACCTCAGTGCATGTTCATGTTGCTTCAAGTTCAAGTCTAAGTACTGTTAGCATATGGCAACAATATTTTTCTTTGGATTTATTTCGGAGTTCTTATGGTGGAATACATTCTCTCAATTCTAGAACAGTTGAAATGTTGAAGATCGGTACAGAAATGTTTATTTTACGATTTTTAAAAAAAATGCGATTTTGGGGCTGCTGAAAGTGAAATTGAAAAAGTGACCCTCGCCCTTACAACATGTCCTGCACACAATTTTATCTAAAACCTGGTGCAATATATTTTAAATGGCTTTCTTTTCATTAATACTTTGAACAAAAACAGATTTGGTGGTAGGAAGTCACACGAAAAAAGAGAAACAAGACCTCTTTATCTCTGTGAAATTCTGAATGTGTTTGTACTTAGTAAACCTTCAAAAGGTAATGTTTTTGGCTCCCATTTCCAGACATTGCTGCTATTTATTTTTCTCATTTGGTGATGGTTGCTACACATCTGAATCAGGATCATTTTCCTAATACTAATAGGTAATATATAGTTGGAACCCTGGCACGCTAGTGATACTGATAGTGGTACAGAATGGTTCAGTATAAATAAAATTAAATGATAATTGGTTTTTCTACTTGATATTCGCAGGGGCGACTCATTCAAGGAAGTCTTCCCACTGAGATCATGCCACAGAAGTCAATTGAGACATCAAAGACACATGCAAGACGTGAACCAGTAAGTACAATTTATTCAAAATCAAATGGTTGAAATGCATGTTAATACAACATTTTGTTTTTATCAGGCACACACAAAATAAGTTCAATAATGACATTGACAATGCCACGCACATTTTGGTTGGTAATGGTAGGTGTGTTACTTTTTACATTTATTGACTTAAAAGTTTACTGTTTTAACGAGAGCGAGGGTTGTCTCCCAAGGTTCAAGGTTAAATACCAGAAACTTTCTGATTCCATTTCTTATTTCTAGTTTTGTTCAACATCTAATTTGCATGCAGTATCGAACATGAAGTTATTTTTTTATCAAATCATCAATATCTGTTTGCAAAACACAATCCCTTTTCTCCACCAAATCGTTCAACTTCAAACGTCTATCAACTGCCATTGATAGCTATCATCCAGCTGTTTTTATGGACAGTTAGATTTATTTCTGTAGAAATTTAGTTTTACTAAGGGTTTATTGTTCTGCTTTTTTACATTTAGTCAAGTTTTGACTAAATGTTTTAACATAGAGGGGGAATCGAGACGAGGGTTATGGTGTATGTGTGTATGTGTGTGTGTGTGTGTGTGGTGTGTGTGTGTAGAGCAATTCAGAGTAAACTACTGGACCGATCTTTATTAAATTTGACATGAGAGTTCCTGGGTATGATATCTCCGGACGTTTTTTTCATTTTTTCGATAAATGTCTTTGATGACGTCATATCCGGCTTTTTGTAAAAAGTTGAGGCGGCACTGTCACACCCTCATTTTTCAATCAAATTCATTGAAATTTTGGCCAAGCAATCTTCGACAAAGGCCAGACTTCGGTATTGCATTTCAGCTTGGTGGCTTAATAATCAATTAATGACTTTGGTCATTAAAAATCTGAAAATTGTAAAAAAAATATTTTTTTTATAAAACGATCCAAATTTACGTTCATCTTATTGTTCATCATTTTCTGATTCCAAAAACATATAAATATGTTATATTTGGATTAAAAACAAGCTCTGAAAATTAAAAAAATTAAAAATTATGATCAAAATTAAATTTTCGAAATCAATTTAAAAACACTTTCATCTTATTCCTTGTCGGTTCCTGATTCCAAAAACATATAGATATGATATGTTTGGATTAAAAACACGCTCAGAAAGTTAAAACGAAGAGAGGTACAGTAAAGCGTGCTATGAAGCACAGCGCAACCGCGCCAAACAGGCTCGTCACTTTCACTGCCTTTTGCACTAGCGGCGGACTACGTTCAATTTCATTCTATGAGTTCCACAGCTTGACTAAATGTAGTAATTTCGCCTTACGCGACTTGTTTCAGACATTCCGTCCCGCACCAGAATTGCCAGAGGTTGTTGCAACTACAACTTTGAAGAACTGTGTCGTGATGTACAGCAGCTTCCCGGGCCGTGGTGCCTCGCGAAGAACGAGGAGAACCTGGTTAAGGTTGTTGTGCTGGAGCCTGGAGGCCAGCTTGGTTAAGGTTTGACTTTGAGTCAGCATTTTCAGTGATTTTTCTACGCAGCTGATGGTGTTTGGATTTAAAGTGTAAAGAAAAAAGTCCCTCCCGAAGCAGCGTGCTGCAGTTTAGACTGGCTTGGCGACAGTGTCGAAGTGAGTGACAAGTAACATTTTCAGTAAATCGCTTTGTGTCACAATTATTCGACACTAATTCTGAGCCAAGAGAATGATTTTTTTTTTATTTGGAATGTTGTGTTTTATAGGTTAGGTGTGGAAAATTGGATTTGACTGTAAAGCTCTTTAGCAGAGAATGTAAATAAACTTGTCCAAGAAATTATTGCGACAAATTTCAAACTCCCAAATTAAAGCATTGATTAATTCCCGTTAATTAATTAATTAAATTAAATGTCACAAGAATTTATGCTTTAATTTGGGTGCAACATGTTGAAACTTTGTTTGAGAATGTATCTACTTCATTGATTAAATATATGCATGTGTATGAATAGGAATCTTTCTTGTGTCAAATTGTGCGAATTGAGACTGAGTGAGATAGTGAATGTTGGTACATTACAGGGCCGGACTAGGCAAAGAGGAGGGGGGGGTTGCCAGTAGTGGTCCAGGGGAATGTTCCTCTGCCCCTTGTGGGGGTCAGGGGGCTTCGCCCCCTGAAGCTGAAGGGTAGGTCATATTCTGAGATATGAAAATGGTCGCTCCTTGCATGAAACGGCATAAAATAATCTTTTTTTTTTAAATAAGTGAGGTACATGTTTAGGCTAGGGGGGGGGGGGGGGGGCGGCCCTGCATTAATTGTCACTGTATGGTGTGTGTGTGTGTCACTGTGACCAAAGATACATATGCTCTATTTGAGTTCATACAACTTCCAATTCCATTCAAACGTTAACAAAGTGTTGCTGGTATGCGACTGAACATGTTCTATTAGGAAAGCAAAGCAAATTCCAGTGTACATAGTGGTCAACATAAAAAAAATCAGACGCATCGATGCAAGACATTTATCAAGTGGCTGACAATTGATTTTGAAATGAAAACTGTTTGCAAAATATCTCGCTGTCAAAAATATATCTTGAACAAGTACACAAAGGAATTAGGTTTGAACCATAGCAAAATGAAAATGTTTCAATTTTTCATTTTGCAGACTTAAATTTACATGGACTCATGAATGAAAATACAGAACAGGCACTGAACCAGCCATGTGATACAATACTGAACCGAATAGGAAGAGAAGTACATTTTAACGACAGCAGATTTTAACACCAAAAATCGACAACTAAGTCAACAATCAAGAAGTTCAAATTCAATGTACATGCACTTGATCAGATATGATAGTTTGTACTGCATGAAGAAAGATCATACACAACACACTACAGAGATCCTTCCTGATTGTTCTCAACATTGTATGTTTTCAGCTTTTTCCTCAAACTCTTTTCTTTCCATGTACATTTCATTTTGTCCAACATTGTATGTTTTCAGCTTTTTCCTCAAACTCTTTTCTTTCCATGTACATTTCATTTTGTCCATCATTGTCTTCAGTTTGTGGTGGAGTCTTATTTAATAAAAAAAAATGAACATTTTGCAAAGTGTCTTCTTGAACAGCTTGTGAAAGATCAAATGAATACAAAGTGTCATAAAAACACACCGGAACAGCATCACTGTTCCTGCATGGTTCAATAAAGTCATCTGCTTTTGCCTGTGTGTTGATGCACAGGTTTCCCAGAAAATCTGTTCCATGGACATCAAATCACTAAAGGGAAGTAATCGCTCTTTATGCATACGACATGTGTATTCCCGCGAGAGTTGTACGGAACCTTTTCTCCTGGCACGAGAGGATGAAAGTCGCTTGTATATTTCAATGCTTGTTGTTCTCTAAGGTGCCAGGAGAAAGGTTTTGTACAACTCTCGCTTACTCTATTACACAGTCATGTCGTATGAATCAAGAGCAATTACTTCCCTTTGGTTATTTGATATCATCAACGCTTTGCCTCATTCTGTTTAAGATTTTTTTCTTTGTGTTGCATGGACAGACACATCCGCAATACATTGGGCTTGACAAAGGTCAGTTTGCCCTTGTTCAGCATGCTTGTCATGTCAGGGGTGGTTTCACTCTCTTCACTGTAGGATTCAGGTGCGCAAGTCAGGGCTTCTAAACACTGCAATTTCTCATCTCTGTACGCACTCTTTTGGAGACACCAAACTGTCTGTTTTAGCTTTTTGGCAACACATCCTCCAACATACTTTGCATTGTCCTCTTCATCCTCTTTGATTTCTAATGCACTTACTGGTTCCCTAGTTTTTCTTCATAGGCCTTTAAGACACCAACAGTATAAAAATGTTCAAGGCAATCCAGGCTGAAGCTGCAGGGGATACTGTCAACTCAGTAATGCCTGAATGCTGGGTTGAAAAAGCAGAGTAGTACCTGGCCCACACCTTCTCCTTGGCAGCATTCCCAACCTTGCCTCGGGGAACTAGGCAGTCATTAAGAAGCAGAAGTTTCTCTTCCAGATCTGCACCTAAAACACAGAAAATAAAATATTATAATTAAAACAACATACAAATATAGCAGAAATCAACCCAAGAGTGAAACTGAAGATGTAGATGCATGCACACAATAAAAACCAACAACACACGACAACAACCCAAAACTACACTTTACATGAATGGATGTGAACATATTAAATTTTGTATTCCATTTGCCGTTATAGAACGTGTTGACAAACCACTTTCATGAATCCTTATCATGTCTTAGAACTATGACATGTGCAATTAATGATCCTAAAAAACACATGAAATATTGTAGTGGCAGGCATGTACCTAAAATATTTTTAAACAGTAGCCTCTCTGTGCAACGAAGCAGTAGTTTTGCTCGAAAACTATGATGGAAAGTGATCTTTCAGGTACTGGGACTTTGCAAGCTGATTTTTTGTTATACCGCCTTACTCAAAAACTTACTTTTCAATTACTGAATTGGTCGACAAGCTCTCTGAGCTCCGGTGAAAGGCAGTTGTCATTCTTGATAGATGCACAAGCGTTCTGCAATAAAGAATGCAATTTAGAAGTGACAATGAATTTAAAAACAACAGAAGACATCAAGCACATATCAAAACAGAATTATGCTAGAGGGGAGAGAAAACAAATATATTGCACTGATCTTTTTGATGTGTGGATCTGACTTCAGTTCCTGCACCATTTTTAACTTCCATGCATGATGTACATTCAAATCAATCAATGGTTCAGTTATATATCACTTATCGGTTATTTCTTGAATATCTGTTGTTCCAGTTCTAAATTTTCATACATAGTCTTTTACATAGATCTGTCAATATTTTTACTTACTTTTGGCAATTCTTGCAGACTTAAATTTTTTGTGGTGATGCTGTCATCTTTTCAGCGATTGAGACGTCGGTACTTTCCCCCTGAAAAAACAACAACCGTGGAATAGAAAGGGTATAAATCTACAGCCGAATTTCTAACATTCAGAAATTGTTCTGTTGCAAATTTGTCGGTTCGCTGAGCTAAAATAGTGGCCGATGTGAGCGAGAATTCTGCAGAAAAACGATCTGCTGATCAGCTTGCGTGCACAGGCCACAGCTTCGGTTTTACCAGTGGGTCAGATGCTCTTGCGTTTCAAGGGTTAAAAACAAAAATAATGACGTGCCGTCCACAATCAATCTTTATTGTTGATTCACATGACTCATTTCAATCATCAGTAATGATCTTTTTGTATTGCTTTGTTTGCTTTTCACTTACCTCAGCCACAAACTCCACCTCCCCTTCGAAATTCTCCATCTTCTCCATGTGTTGAACGACTGCACCGGAAGTGAAGATTCTGTCAAAACCTCTCGCAGCCGCAGACGGGAGTTCGAAAGAGGGCCAGCGCTATCACACGCGCGGAGTTGGCGATCCTGTCAAGGATATCTATGGTCACAGAGAATGTCACTATTCTAGTCCATGGACGGTTCATATAATTTTAGTTGTATCATGTTCGGTCTGGAATATTCTCGAGATTGAGTATTTGCTATATAGGCCAGCGCGATTTGTATGTTAAAGGCTTCTACTTTGAGTTCTGCTACGATGTGCTGTTGTATGTATGGAATGCTAAATAAATCCTCGAACTCAATTTGACGAGTTGTTTTCTGCTGTTGCGAAGACGGGCGACGTAGAATAAAAGAACACAACTATACGACGTTTGAGAACTTGTGGCAATCTCAAGTGTCGTGTAACAATTGGGGGCCAAAGCCGAGATCTACGTTTAACGCCAAGGGTTTTCCAGCAACAAAGACCAGTGTCAAGACAGTCACAGGAGGTAGCCATCAATCGGGTGTATCCTGAGGGATCAGTATTGGGACTACAGGACCGTGGATTCGGTGTGACTGTGTGAAGAGTTTGGTAATCGCCGCAGCTCGGTCGTGAGCGACGCCGGAGTGTATCGGGATTACAGAGGTTAGCTGCCGTTTGGACGAGGACTTCGTCGCGGAGCTAAAGCATTAATACTACGAACTACGACTGAGGTACGTCGTGTACGCATCGTGAGTGGAGTGCGCCGTCACGTTAGACGAGGAGGGTGGCAGCCTGCGTCTACGAGGGTGACCAGCGACGAGAGAAGCATCGGAGGTGTAGTAGAGACTGTGTTATTTTAAAAGAGCACATTCGTCTACGTTCGGGGCTGTGAAAGAATACAGACGAACGCACCGGAAAAGACCAGAATGGCTGAGTTCTGGGCAAAAGGAGTTGAACTGGGACTGAAAGGCAAGCAGCTGACGGAGTTCGTCAAGTCCCAGGAACGACTGATAGCACAGCGTGAAGAAAGACAAGCGCAGCGTGAGCGTGAAGAAAGAGAAGCACAGCGTGAAGAAAGGCAAATGAAGCTGTAACGCTTAGAGCTCCAGATAGAAATGGAGACGAAGTGCTTAGAGCTCCAGACAGAAATGGTGCGTATTCAAAATGAGCACGAGGCACCACGCCAAAGAGATAACCAGCAGCTGTGTCAGTGTCGAACATGCCCGTGTTGAAGGGATTTGTTGAGAAGCAGGAAGTGACTGTTCTCAGAGATTCGGGCTGCAGTGGGGTCATCGTCAAAGAGGATCTGGTGCCAACAGAGAAGTTCACTGGTGACTTCAAGTGGACGCTCATGGCTGACAGCAAATGCGTGAAGGCACCAGTGGCAAAGATCCAGATCGATACTCCATACTTCACCGGAGAAGTTGAGGCCGTCTGCCTGAAGAAACCCCTTGTACGATCTATTAATTGGGAACATTGGGGGTGCCAGACGTCCTGATGACCCTGATTTCGAATGGAGAATGGGTTCAGCTCAGCCTGCTGTTGAGGAGGAAGACCCACTGCCATTCGCGAATGAAGATATGAGCGAACTGTTACGAGATGACAGAGCCACTGTGCATCGCCGCGACCAGCCGCAGGTTGTAAGCGCTGTGACGCCCAGGCGAAGAAGAACAAAACGACTACGCCGCTTAGGGTCACTAACAGTTCTGCAACTGCTGTCGTGGACAGGGATCGGCTGATTCAGCTACAGGAAGCTGATTCGACATTAACAAAGTACAGGAGTCGTCCTGTCAAGGAGATGACTAAGGGCGAAGGCACTGTGCACTTTGAGGTGAAGGCCAAGATCCTGTACAGAGTGTTCCAGCACGGTGGGAAGCCATTACGTCAAGTTATGGTGCCTCAACCACTTAGGCGCCAGGTGATGAAAGTGGCCCACGACTCTATTATGGGAGGTCACCTGGGTGTCAAGAAGACATCGGACAGAATCCAGGCTGCGTTTTACTGGCCAGGACTGCATGCAGATGTGACTCGATTCTGCCGATCGTGCGATATTTGCCAGAAAACCATACCTCGAGGAAGGGTCCCGAAAGTGCCGTTGCAGAAGATGCCTTTGATCGACCGACCTTTCAAGAGATCATCGGCGATATCAAACCGCCAAGTGAAGAGGGTGCAACCAGGTACCCAGAAGCCGTGCCTCTGAAGAAAATTGACACCGAGACTGTTGCCGAGGCACTTGTGGACATTTTCAGCAGAATTGGGGTTCCTGAAGAGATCCTCACAGACCTGGGGACACAGTTTGTCTCTGAATGCATGGAAGAGGTCAACAGGCTGCTGAGCATTCGTCACTTGACTACGACAGCCTATCACCCGATGTGCAATGCAATGGGCTGGTCGAAAAATTCAATGCGACGCTGAAGTCCACGCTTAAGAAACTATGCAGTGAGCAGCCAAGGCAGTGGCATCACTACATCAATGCCTTGCTATTTGCATACAGGGAGGTGCCACAAGAGTCCACTGGATTCTCCCCGTTCGAGCTGATGTACGGGCGGACCGTGAGAGGCCCGATGCAAATACTAAAGGAATTGTGGACGAAAGATGTGGACACACCTGAAGTAAAGAACAGTTACCAGTACGTGTTTGAGTTGCGAGAGAACCTGGAGGAGACTCTCGAGATTGCTAGAGAAAATTTGAGAAAGTCTCAGGATAGCGGAAAGCACTACTACGACCGCAAAGCCGTAAACAGGAAGTTTACACCAGGTAACAAAGTGCTGATACTGCTTCCCACTGATCACAACAAACTACTGATGCAGTGGAAAGGCCCATACGAGGTTGAGGCCGTGGTAGGGATCAACGACTACAAGGTGAATGTCGGCAAGAAGTCCAAGATCTACCACGCTAACCTCCTGAAACTGTATGTGGAGAGACCTCCGGAAGCAGTACAGGTCGCAGCAATTGTGGAAGAACCAGCCGAACTAGACGAGTTCGACGGTGAGGAACTACTGGAGTTGGGAGACCTCCACAAGAAAGAGGGAGTGGGTGACGTCAAGCTAGGACCTGACCTGACAGAAGATCAGCAGAAGGAGCTGCATGATTTTATGGGCGACTTCACCCATAGGTTCTGTGATGTTCCAGGCTCTACGTCCTTGGTCGAACATGAAGTCCACCTCACATCTGACGTTCCTGTTCGCTCAAAACCATACCCTATCCCGTTTTAGGCTCGGGAATCCTTGAAGAAGGACATCGACAACAATTAGATGGGGGTCATCCGTGAATCATCATCCCCTTACTCATCTCCCGTTGTTGTTGTCAAGAAGAAAGACGGCACAAACAGGTTATGCATTGACTTCAGGAAAGTCAATAAGATCACCGTGTTTGACCCTGAACCAATGCCGACGGCAACTGATCTATTCCGACAGTTAACCGGCAGTAAGATCTTCTCAAAGATCGATCTCAGCAAGGGATATTGGCGAATTCCTGTGCGCGAAGAGGACATACCAAAGACCGCCTTTGCAACTCCAGACGGAACGTATGAGTGCCTGCGGATGCCTTTTGGCATGGTGAACAGTGGTGCTACACTGAAGAGGGGAATGCGAAAAATGCTCAAAGGAGTGAAGAATGTTGTGTACTACTGGGATGATCTGCTAGTCCACACGGAGACCTTTGCGGAGCATCTGGAGACTTTGAGGGAACTGTTTTCCCGCCTGACAAAAGCTAATCTGACCGTGAGACCCAGCAAGTGCATTTTGGGGACCGACAACGTTGACTTCATAGGTCATTCACTGAAGGAAGGTCAAAAGGGGCTTTTGTTGGAAAACGTCACCAAGATCCTCAATGCGCCACGTCCTGAAACCAAGAAGCAGGTGCGATCCTTCCTTGGATTGGCTGGGTACTACAGAGAGTTCATTCCAAACTTCGCCGCCATAACGGCGCCTTTGTCGGACATGACCCGAAAAGGATGCCCCAACCGAATACTCTGGAGAAGGCATACCAGACCGTGCGCGACCTGATGTCACGAGACCCGGTGCTACGCCTTCCTGATACTGCCAAAGAGTTCATCTTGCGTACAGACGCATCGGACGAAGGGATCGGCGCCATGCTGATGCAAGAGCATGGAGGTAAACCGTTTCCGGTCAGCTATGCCAGCAAGAAGCTGTCAGGAGCCGAGAAGAACTACTCGACCATGGAGAAAGAGTGTTTAGCCATCGTGTGGGGAATCAAGAAATTTGAACTCTACCTCCAAGGGGTGAAATTCGTGCTTCAGACTGATCACAAACCCCTCACCTACCTGAACTCTGCAAAGTTTGTAAATACTCGTATCATGAGGTGGGTGATGTACTTGCAGAACTTTGATATGCGAGTGGAATCGATTAAGGGTTCAGACAATGTTGGAGCGGATTTTCTTAGCCAAGTATGTGAGTAAAACTGTGTTCATTCTCCAACAGACTAATGTACACACATGGATTTTAATCTTTTATGTATCTATATCTATATACGGCTTGTGTGTGTGTGTCTGTCTGTCTGTCTTTCTGTATGTTCGCTATGCACGGCCAAAGTTCTCAATGGATCTGCTTCAAATTTAGTGGGCATATTCAGGTAGACCCCGGACACAATCTGGTCGATGAAAATTTTCAACACGTGCTCTCAGCGCACAGCGCTGAACCGATTTTGGTTTTTATGGTTTTTCTGTACATCCATTCCCAGTAACTCTTCCTTATCTTCTCCAGTGTTTTGCGCGTTTATCTCCCTTACTTCGTGTGGCGTCAATCGCGTACGGTGCGCCACTCACCCGGCAAAGCCGGGTACTCGGCGAAGCCGGCGTACGGTGCGCCACTCACCGGGTATTCGGCTCTACTTCTTCCCGGCGAAGCGGGTAATCATCTAGTACATAATATGTGTACAGGTAGCGTTTCAATGATTGAAAGAAATTAGGTAAATTTCTTCTTGTGTTGGGGGTAATGTTAGGAAACGCTGCCGTTGCTGAACTTTGGTTCAGTTTTGTGTGTTGCATGTAGTTGACTTATTTGTACTTTGTGGGAAAGTACCGATATTATATTTTGTAAACACAATATTTATGTTTGGACGAGAATGCAGGTGAACTTTCTAGTCCTGTCAAAACAAGTTGTTTACCACGTTGTTTTGAGTCGTGGGTTCGTGGCGTTCGCTCGGATTAAGTGCGTCGGCGCTTTTGATGTACGTCACAGAGAATATCACTATTCTAGTCCATGGACGGTTCATATAATTTTAGTTGTATCATGTTCGGTCTGGAATATTCTCGAGATTGAGTATAGCGCGATTTGTATGTTAAAGGCTTCTACTTTGAGTTCTGCTACGATGTGCAGTTGTATGTATGGAATGCTAAATAAATCCTCGAACTCAATTTGACGAGTTAGACGTAGAATAAAAGAACACAACTATACGACGTTTGAGAACTTGTGGCAATCTCAAGTGTCGTGTAACACACACAGACACACACACACACAGACACACATACACTACGACCCTCGTCTCGATTCTTCCTAAAACATTTAGTTAAAACTTGACTAAATGTAAAAAGGAAACTGGATCACACGGGTTCGCGATGGCTCAGGGGTAAGATAAACCACGCAATAATAAATTCTTTGAAAATTGCTCGCTCTTTAGGAGGGCACCTAGGATGTTCAAAAGCGGTGAGTTTGTAAATGAAAGGGTGTTTGTACTGTGTGTGAAAGCCTGACAGTATATGTGATGGTTTACGGGAGGCTTACTGTGCCTTTAAGTTATATATGTTACACTACGCAACACATGGCATCCGCTTTGAGCTTACACATGATTTATGGCAGCCAACACTCCACCTCCTATTCTTATCCCCTCCACACGCACACACATCTCTGCCTAAAGAGAGTAGATAGGCAGTTTCACACCGTATACCGCACACCGTATACCGTGGTTGCACTAGGCAAATCTGTCCGAAGCGGTTGCACCCTTATTTTTCTGTCCGAATGGAGACACGCGACGTAAGTTTCTGCACAAAATCACCTGTAATTCCTCACAGGTAACTGCGGAAAGTCAAAATTTGCACATAATGCGCTTGAAATGTGTAAATACTTGAAGGCCAACGTTCACAAACACATTGAAGCAATGAAACAAATCGATGATATGATGCTATGACACCTTAGGCCAATGTACAAACGGTAGTTTTGTGATGATATGTCATTTGTGAGGAATTACAGGTGATTTTGTGCAGAAACTTACGTCGCGTGTCTCCATTCGGACAGAAAAATAAGGCTGCAACCACTTCGGACAGATTTGCCTAGTGCAACCACGGTATACGGTGTGAGTTTGTTGGGCAAAACCCCCTGGTGGTGAGGGTGGTTGGGTACAGTGTTTGAGCACGGGCAATTCGCGGTGTTTGTCCTGGACGGCGTTCCTGATTGGACACTCTTATAGCTGCCATCAGACAACGACACACGCCTGGCATCTCTCTCTCTCAGTCTCTCTCTAATAATTTATAATCATACTGACCCCGATGAAGCATTTGAATTATGGTACAACTTGTTTATAAAAGTATATGATAAACATGCACCATTCAGAACCTCTCGTGTGCAGCAACACCCAAAACCAAAATGGCATACACACGACATTCAATGTGCGATTAATCACCGCGATTTTCTTAAACGTAATGGCAGAGAAGAAGAGTACAGAAAGCAGAGAAGTTGTCTGCCCCTTTTATTGCAGAATCTCTGACATACGTTTACAACTTGTGCCTGGACAAATCTGACTTTCCCGCCAAATTAAAGGAGGCAAAAGTAATCCCGCTTTTCAAATCAGGTAATTCTTCTGACCCCGCCAATTACAGACCAATCTCGATTCTTCCTGTTTTATCCAAACCACTTGAAAAACACATATATACACACTTGGCCGCACATTTGAAGAAATACGACCTTATTCATTCAAATCAGTCAGGCTTCAGAGAAAAGCATTCGTGCCACACAGCATTAATAAACCTTCTTGAAAACTTGCTTAGCAACATTAATAATAATGAACTCTGTGGTGTCCTATTCGTCGATTTTGCAAAAGCATTCGACGTCATTAATCATGAGTTACTTTTAAGAAAATTAGCTGAGTATAGATTGTCACCCCAAACCCTATGCCTCCTCTCATCTTTCTTAGCCGGACGAGAGCAATCCGTCTGCGTGAATTCCACTATGTCAAGTAAAAGACCTGTGTTATATGGAGTCCACCAGGGTTCTGTCCTTGGGCCACTTCTTTTCTCTCTATATATTAACGATCTTCCTTTTAGTGTTAATGATGATTGTGAACTATTTGCTGATGATACGACCATACACACTTCTGATAAAAAATTAGACAAAGTTTATTTATCATTGCAGAACAGTGTAGATGATCTCATTAATTGGACGGAATATAACCACATGAGTCTTCACCCCCAAAAGACCAAATACATGTTAATTACAACGAGGCAAAAAAGACAAAACATCAAGAATAATCCTCATTCCTTATTAATTGGCAACGATGCAATAGCGGAAGTAGGAGATCACAAAGTTTTGGGAGTAAATATCGATAATAATTTATCTTGGACCCATCATGTTAGATCGTTGTGTAAAACCATGTCGAGGAAAATATATTTGTTGAACAGAATAAAACACTTTCTTGATCCACACTCAAGGTTATTATTTTATAATGCATACATACAAACCATCACGGATTATTGTTCGACCATCTGGGACTCAGCCAGTGCAAATATTTTAAAACCACTGTATAGTCTACACAGACGAGCACTAAAATCAGTTCTATTAAAACAATCCAGTCTTGTTTTCGACGATTATAAAAAAAACTTAAGATTTTGCCCTTAAAAGAAAGATTTAAATCAAATAAAGGCGTGCTCCTTCACAAAATCCTTTCTGGCCATGCACCACGTGCTTTCATTACAAAATTTAAAGCCAAACCAAGCCGAAAATTCAACGTCCCCATTCCGCGGATAGATCTCTTTAAATCAAGTTTAGCTTATTCTGGCAGCGTTTTGTGGAATTCTCTCCCGGAATCAGTTCGAGTCCCAACAAGTCTCAATACTTTCAAAAAACACCTCTCATTACATTTAATGTCAAATTACGAAAAGTCACAGTGATGGAAGACTTCGTTCTGATTATTTTCATATTGATCATATCTGTCCATAAAGCATCAGTGTTTCATAACGCAAGAATGTATGTATAGCCTACAACGTGTATATAGTCCTGTGAATAGTTTTTCTGCCTTTTATTTATTTTATTTTTTTTTACTGTCATGCTTACCTTTTGTAATTGTTTTACGTTTGTATATGTATTTAAGATTAGAATAGTCCCTCTCTGGGCGAGGGCTGGTTGAAAAGAAGCTCGTTTATATTGCTTATGCCACAACCCTCGTAAAATAAAATTTGATTTGATTTGATTTGATTTGATTTGATCTCTCTCTCTCTCTCTCTCTCTCTCTCTCTCTCTCTCTCTCTCTCTCTCTCTCTCTCTCTCTCTCTCATACACACACACACACATACACACACACGCACAAACACACAGACACACACACACACACACACACACACACACATATATATACTAGATGAATACCCGCTTCGCCGGGTACGGCTTCGCCGGGAAGAAGTAGAGCTGAATACCCGGCTTTGCTGGGGACCCGGCTTTGCCGGGTGTACGACGGCTTCGCCGGCGCACCGTACGAAGGAAGGGAGATAAACGCGCAAAACACTGAAGAAGATAAGGAAGAGTTACTGGGAATGGATGTACAGAAAAACCAAAATCGGTTCAGCGCTGCGCGCTGAGAGCACGCATGTGTTCAAAATTTTCCACGATTGTGTCCGGGGTCTACCTGAATATGCCCACCAAATTTGAAGCAGATCCATCGAGAACTTTGGCCGTGAATCGTGAACACACAGACAGACAGACAGACAGACACAAGCCGTATATAGATATAGATAGTAGATGAATACCCGCTTCGCCGGGTACGGCTTCGCCGGGAAGAAGTAGAGCCGAATACCCGGCTTCGGCGGCCACCGCACGAAGGAAGGGAGATAAACGCGCAAAACACTGGAGAAGATAAGGAAGAGTAATACCCGGCTTCGCCGGGATGAAAGCGTTGTGGACAGTGACCTTCTAAAAATAGTAACGGGAATATGGATTGAGCGTTGTGAACAGTGACCTTCTAAAAATAGTAACGGGAATATGGATTGACGCCACACGAAGGAAGGGAGATAAACGCAAAACACTGGAGAAGATAAGGAAGAGTTACTGGGAATGGATCTGGGAAGATGAACAGAAAAACCAAAATCGGCTCAGCGCTGCGCAGATCCATCGAGAACTTTGGCCGTGAATCGTGAACACACAGACAGACAGACACACACACACAAGCCGTATATATATAGATACTAGATGAATACCCGCTTCGCCGGGTACGGCTTCGCCGGGAAAAAGTAGAGCCGAATACCCGGCTTCGCCGGGGGACCCGGCTTTGCCGGGCGTACGCCGGCTTCGCCGGCGCACCGCATGAAGGAAGGGAGATAAACGCGCAAAACACTGGAGAAGATAAGGAAGAGTAATACCCGGCTTCGCCGGGATGAAAGCGTTGTGGACAGTGACCTTCTAAAAATAGTAACGGGAATATGGATTGAGCGTTGTGAACAGTGACCTTCTAAAAATAGTAACGGGAATATGGATTGACGCCACACGAAGGAAGGGAGATAAACGCAAAACACTGGAGAAGATAAGGAAGAGTTACTGGGAATGGATCTGGGAAGATGAACAGAAAAACCAAAATCGGTTCAGCGCTGCGCGCTGAGAGCACATGTTGAAAATTCTCATCGACCAGGTTGTGTCCGGGGTCTACCTGAATATGCCCACCAAATTTGAAGCAGATCCATCGAGAACTTTGGCCGTGCATCGCGAACACACAGACACACAGACACACAGACTACCCGCTTCGCCGGGTACCGGCTTCGCCGGGAAGAAGTAGAGCCGAATACCAGGCTGCGCCTGGGACCCGGCTTTGCCGGGTGTACGCCGGCTTTGCCGGCGCACGAAGAAAAGAAGATAAACGCGCAAAACACTGGAGACCTTCTAAAAATAGTAACGTGCAGTGACCTTCTAAAAATAGTAACGTAGTAACGGGAATATGGATTGACGCCACACGGAGGAAGGGAGATAATCGCGGCTGAAAACACTGGAGAAGATAAGGAAGAGTTACTGGTAGTGGATCCAGACCAAAAAAACCAAAATCGGTTCAGCGCGCACAGCGCTGCGAGCACGTGTTGAAATATCTCATCGATGAGGTTGTGTCCGGGGTGTAGCTGAATACGGTGTCCAAATTTGAAAAAGATCCATCGAGAACTTTGGCCGTGCATCGCGAACAGACAGACAGACAGACACTAGTCGTATATATATATATAGATATACATACACACGCACACATACACACACATACACACACAGACACACACACACACATACACACACACACACACCCGCGCGTGCGCACACACACACACACAGTTTTTGCACATACATCGTATTTACTAGTCTGAAACGTATCATTCTGGTGACGGGTAGAACATGGTGAACGGGTTAATGCGAACATAATCCACGGTGGCCACAGAAGCGGTGTTTGGTACACATGCACCACACACTAACTACTTGGGCAGTTAAATAGCACAGAGACATCGTCCGGGGAGGGATCAGGCGAGAATCACCACAGAACAGCTGGGTCTTTTGAACGATCCATAAAAACAACAACCAGAATAGATCACTTTTAAACTTAGTGAGTCACCGTATGCCATGCTTTATTTGGTATACATGTTGGAAATCATATGGGTCACGTGACCTACTCCCATCCAAAATGATATTGGTCTTTTAAAATTCTATTGCGACAATGACCGCAGACTTACGCCCGGCACCCTGGGCCTGTCCATCTTATACAAAACCAAATGACGAAACAACTGCAAGTAAGTAAGTACATGTAAATATCTTCAACAACACATGAATAGAAAATTGAGTCGCAAGTAAAATCCAGAATACGCACTGACTTGCCAATGGAATCTATTAAAACATTGCAAAATATACTAAACATGTAGGCAAAGCATCTCCTTGTTTTGCTCGCAGGTAATTTCAACGTTAAAACCGCTATCATCCACACATGGCTTGCGCATACAATGTTAGCTTTATGATAATGAGATAATTATTAATTTCCTCTGTGTTGCGTAAATGCTGTGAGAAATAATTCACAATACTTGGCTGATGTTACGCTTAAACAGGCGCGAACATAAACAGTATTTTGTATAACGTGTGTGTGTGTGTGTATGTGTGTGTGTGTGTGTGTGTGTGTGTGTGTGTGTGCATGCATTTATGTATGCATGTCTTCACCTTGTAACGTAACTAATGGATTTCTGCCATGTTTGGTGTTAAGTTCTTTGGATCATTTGATTGCTTTACAATACTTCTTTCGGAGGCAGTATTAATGAGTTGTTCAATTTCTGCGTTTTGTCACTGACAGAAGGCTGTTTCGCTATGACGAGTGATTGATCATCTGTGTAAATCAACCATTTCCCCTAATGCCGCAGAGTGCTTTTTGTTTGCAGAACAAACGACAAATGACAAAACAATGAAACAGGATCTTATCTTGTTTGTCATCTATTACGGATTTTCTTTTCACGTTATCAAAATTGGTAGCTAGACAAAATTGTGGCTCGTTTGTTTGATGGCTTGGCGGGTTGGTTTGCTGGCTAGCTCACTTGTCTATTTTTATTATCATTATAATATATGTGACCCGTTCTCACAAAATGATAGATAAGTCGCCGGCGGCAAGCTGCTCAGCGAACAGAATAAGGTGGTGAGGGTCAATATGGTTGAAATTCACCTTTTTGCTGTTTTGGAGTTAACTGTGCTTCATTTACCTTATACTGCCTGCATTTAGTCGAAATCATCCTAACAATTTGTTAAACTTGATTTTATTGATACCTACTATCGATCCGAGGCGTCCCTTTCTTGTAAACAAAGGACACACAAGGCCACATTATCAAACTGATTATTTGCAGAACCCCCGCTTAATATACATCGTTTGAAAGATCAATGATTAAAATTTGATCTGGTGCATCAAGACTTTCATTGAAACCCATTCACGGTTGTAACGGCAAATTTTTTTTATTTCTGGTCTCATCTCTATGCTCTTTTATACTATTTCTCACCATTTCATAAGCTATGAAGCATGTAGTACCTAGGTTGCTGGGGAAAATACCTGTTTTCAGTGTGACAACTTCAACAGTGATTTTCTCAAAATGGCCGACATGCTGGTTAGTAGCTTTAAACTAATGTAACACAGTCATTACATTTAGTCAAGTTTTGACTAAATGTTTTAACGTAGAGGGGGGAATCGAGACGAGGGTGTGGTGTATGTGTGTGTGTGCGTGTGTGTGTGTAGAGCGATTGTGAGTAAACTACTGGACATCTTGAACACGCGGCCAGTACCGTGTAACTGGCCTTGAGACCGATCGATTCAAGGGGGGCAATCTCAGTCATCTGAAAGAGGGAAATCCAAACGCAATCCGCCTTGTTCGATTTTATGGGCTTGGACGATAAAGAAAAATAAGAAAAGCAAAAGCTGGAGTCCAGTCTGGACGAAACTGCTATCAAGAACGCAGAATTGATTTTTTCTGAGTTTTTTTTAGCCGTAAGCGCCATGTTTATCGGAGCAGGAAACTCTTCCAGAGTGAGGCCCCTTTGTTGGTTTCACTGCAGCCGCCAGCAGTTATGAGAAATTCGAAATGAGAAATGGCGCTTACGTCTAAAAAAAAAAACTCAGAAAAAATAAATTCTGCGTTCTTGATAGCAGTTTCGTCCAGACTGGACTCCAGCTTTTGCTTTTCTTATTTTTCTCTATCGTCCAAACCCATAAAATCGAACAAGGCGGATTGCGTTTGGATTTCCCTCTTTCAGATGACTGAGATTGCCCCCCTTGAATCGATCGGTCTCAAGGCCAGTTACACGGTACTGGCCGCGTGTTCAAGATGACTACTGGACCGATCTTTATGAAATTTGACATGAGAGTTCCTGGGTATGACATCCCCGGATTTTTTTTTCATTTTTTCGATAAATGTCTTTGATGACGTCATATCCGCCTTTTTGTAAAAGTTGAGGCGGCACTGTCACACCCTCATTTTTCAATCAAATTGATTGAAATTTTGGCCAAGCAATCTTCGACGAAGGCCGGGGTTTGGTATTGCATTTCAGCTTGGTGGCTTAAAAATTAATTAATGACTTTGGTCATTAAAAATCTGAAAATTGTAATTAAAATTATTTTTTTATAAAACGATCTAAATTTACGTTCATCTTATTCTTCATCATTTTCTGATTCCAAAAACATATAAATATGTTATATTCGGATTAAAAACAAGGTCTGAAAATTAAACATATAAAAATTATTATCAAAATCAAATTTCCGAAATCGATTTAAAAACACTTTCATCTTATTCCTTGTCGGTTCCTGATTCCAAAAACATATAGATATGATATGTTTGGATTAAAAACACGCTCAGAAAGTTAAAACGAAGAGAGGTACAGAAAAGCGTGCTATCCTTCTCAGCGCAACTACTACCCCGCTCTTCTTGTCAATTTCACTGCCTTTGTCACGAGCGGGGGACTGACGATGCTACGAGTATACGGTCTTGCTGAAAAATTGCATTGCGTTCAGTTTCATTCTGTGAGTTCGACAGCTTGACTAAATGTTGTATTTTCGCCTTACGCGACTTGTTTTTTTTACCACTCACCTGCAACTTACATCATCTTAAAGAGGGATTGTTGTACTTTCTTAGCATATACATATCACAGGATGTTAAAAATCAACTTATTTATCATTTTGTGAGAACGGGTACATATGTGTGTGTGTGTGTGTGTGTGTGTGTGTGTGTGTGTGTGTGTGTGTGTGTGTGCATGTGTGTGTGTGTGTGTGTGTGTGTGTGTGTGTGTGTGTGAATGGTTTCCCTGCCACTCCCTGTGTGTGTGTGTGTGTGTGTGTGTGTGTGTGTGTGTGTGCGTGTGTGTGTGTGTGTGCGTGCGTGTGTGTGTGTGTGTGTGTGTGTGTGTGTGTGTGTGTGTGTGAATGGTTTCCCTGCCACTCCCTGAAGTTGCCATGTTTAATTTCACGCCCCTTGTGGCCATTGGCAGGTAAGTGGCAGTCAATATTGGGCAACAGAGCGCGCTAACTGCCAAACAACAGCGAACCCCTCTGATCGAACAGGGCTGATTGTGCACTTAAAAAGCTGAAGAGTTCAACAAGGGCCGACTATCAAGTTTACTCCTTCAATCAGAACTCCATTACTCTGTTAATGAACTCCATATTTCAGCCACTCATTTTTCTGTTTTCCTCTCTCTCCCTTACGTTCCTGCTTGGTTTGTTTCTTTGTCTAATATCAGCTTTGGCCTTCATTTTTGTGTTCGGGTTTTGTGTTAACGTTTTTGTTGTGTTTTTGTAAAATAACCATGGGTCCTCTCGCGGCTAATGGTGGAAACTTAGCTGGAATTATTTTGCAAATGCTTATGGTATAATGCATAAGCTGTAATTTTAGGCCCAAAACTACCTTACACGGGCGGATCAGTTCATTTTATGAGGGGGGGGTTTCCAAAAGTATATTGTGAAGATATGGGTGTGAAGGCGCGAAGCGCCGAGCCGACGGCGCGAAGCGCCTAGCTTGCTAGGGGGGTCCGGGGGCATGCCCCCCCCCCCGGAAAATTTTGAAAAAAAGGATGCGAAATGGTGCAATCTGGTGCATTCTGAGGATGATCATTACCAGTTTTAGGCAGCAGATTTTGTCACTCATTAATACCCCAAAAATTGAAACTCAACCCCAAAAAACCCACAAAAATATTTTTATTTTTTGGCTGGGGGGGGTCCGGAAACCCCAGAACCCCCCCCCCCCACCCCCCCCCCCCCCCCCCCCCGTCCGCCCCTGCCTTAAATTCACTATGCTTTGTTCGCTAGAAAGATTGGGTATTATGAAATAAGCGTCCGCTTCAAGTAAACATGACGGGGTTTTAGAACGTAACTTGCTGTTCAAAAGCGGAGATGCACAAGAGCTCTTGCCACACACACACACACACACACACATATATATATATATCTATCTATATATATATACGACTTGTGTGTGTGTGTGTGTGTGTGTGTGTGTGTGTGTGTGTGTGTGTGTGTGTTCGCGATGCACGGCCAAAGTTCTCGATGCATCTGCTTCAAATTTGGTGGGCATATTCAGGAAGACCCCGGACACAACCTTGTCGATGAGAATTTTCAACACGTGCTCTCAGCGCGCAGCGCTGAACCGATTTTGGTTTTTCTGTTCATCTTCCCAGATCCATTCCCAGTAACTCTTCCTTATCTTCTCCAGTGTTTTACGTTTATCTCCCTTCCTTCGTGTGGCGTCAATCCATATTCCCGTTACTATTTTTAGAAGGTCACTGTCCACAACGCTTTCATCCCGGCGAAGCCGGATATTCCCGTTACTATTTTTAGAAGGTCACTGTCCACAACGCTTTCATCCATATTCCCGTTACTATTTTTAGAAGGTCACTGTCCACAACGCTCCTTATCTTCTCCAGTGTTTTGCGCGTTTATCTCCCTTCCTTCGTGTGGCGTCAATCGCGTACGGTGCGCCACTCACCCGGCAAAGCCGGCGTACGGTGCGCCACTCACCCGGGGAAGCCGGGTACCCGGCGAAGCCGGATATTCGGCTTTACTTCTTCCCGGCGAAGCCGGCTACCCGGCGAAGCGGGTATACGACTGGTGTCTGTGTGTCTGTGTGTCTGTTCGCGATGCACGGCCAAAGTTCTCGGTCGATTTTTTTCAAATTTGGAGACCGTATTCAACTACACCCCGGACACAACCTCATCGATGAGATATTTCAACACGTGCTCTCAGCGCGCAGCGCTGACCCGATTTTGGTTTTTCTGTAGATCCACTATATCCATTCCCAGTAACTCTTCCTTATCTTCTCCAGTGTTTTGTTTTGCGCGTTTATCTCCCTTCCTTCGTGTGGCGTCAATCCATATTCCCGTTACTACGTTACTATTTTTAGAAGGTCACTGCACGTTACTATTTTTATATCTCCCTTCCTTCGTGTGGCGTCAATCCATATTCCCGTTACTACGTTACTATTTTAAGAAGGTCACTGCACGTTACTATTTTTAGATCTCCCTTCCTTCGTGCGCCGGCGAAGCCGGCGTACACCCGGCTTTCGCCGGGTCCCAGGCGCAGCCTGTTTTCGGCTCTACTTCTTCCCGGCGAAGCCGGTAATCATCTAGTATATATATATATATATACTAGAATGAATACCCGCTTCGCCGGGTAGCCGGCAAGAAGTACTTAGAGCCGTACGCCGGCTTCGCCGGGTCCGAACAATGGACCCGCCAAGCTTAGGTCCCTCCCAGATTCGTGGAATGGGAACAGCACGAAAATGATTCAGTGGCCATAATGCCATTCCTGACCATATCGAGTCCCATCCTTGTCGACGAATGTAACCGTGTTAATCACCTTTGGAGGCGAACTCCACTCAAACAGGATTGAGCAATTTAGAGCTTATCTCTAAGCCCTTTTGAACTGTTATGGCTTCTCAAAGGAAGCCCAGTACATACAAATACACAAAAGCCGCCAGACCACATCACAAACAGAACTGAACAATCCCCAGGTGTTGCTCACATAGAGAGACACACACACACACACACACACACACACACACACACACACAAACACAGAGAAGCCGTATCTATAGAGAGATAGATGACAGTGTATTTTTCGCGTGGCTATAAATTGATTCGACCTTTGCACTTTTACAGTGAGGATAATTTACGGGTCCAATTTACGTTCTGGACACTGCGGTGACCTTCTAAAAATAGTAACAGAACGCCGGGAATATCCGAAGATGCCCCACTCATAGTATAGTGCACCATACGAAGGAAGGGAGGTAAACGCTGAAAACCTGGAGAAGATGAGAAGATAAGGAAGAGTTACTTATAATGGTGAAATGAACACAAAAACCAAAATCGCACGTGTTGAAATATCTCATCGATGATATTGTGTCCGGGGTGTAGCTGAATACGGTGTCCAAATTTGAAAAAGATCCACCGAGAACTTTGGCTTTGGTGTGTCGGTATGGGGGCCCGGGTAGCTGAGGTGGAACCAAAATAGTTGAGGTGGAACCAAAATCGGTTCAGCGCTGCGCGCTGAGAGCACGTGTTGAAATATCGACCAGGTTGTGTCCTGTCCCGGGTCTACCTGAATATGCCCACCAAATTTGAAGCAGATCCATCGAGAACTTTGGCCGTGCATCGCGAACTCACACACAGACACACACACACACACAGACAGACAGACACAAGTCGTATATATATATAGATACTAGAATGAATACCCGCTTCGCCGGGTAGCCGGCTTCGCCGGGAAGAAGTACTTAGAGCCGTACGCCGGCTTCGCCGGGTCCGAACAATGGACCCGCCAAGCTTAGGTCCCTCCCAGATTCGTGGAATGGGAACAGCACGAAAATGATTCAGTGGCCATAATGCCATTCCTGACCATATCGAGTCCCATCCTTGTCGACGAATGTAACCGTGTTAATCACCTTTGGAGGCGAACTCCACTCAAACAGGATTGAGCAATTTAGAGCTTATCTCTAAGCCCTTTTGAACTGTTATGGCTTCTGAAAGGAAGGCCAGTACATAAAATTACACAAAAGCCGCCAGACCACATCACAAACAGAACTGAACAATGCACAGGTGTTGCTCACATAAAAACACACACACACACAAACACAGAGAAGCCATATCTATAGAGAGATAGATGACAGTGTATTTTTCGCGTGGCTATAAATTGATTCGACCTTTGCACTTTTACAGTGAGGATAATTTACGGGTCCAATTTACGTTCTGGACACTGCGGTGACCTTCTAAAAATAGTAACAGAACGGGAATATCCGAAGATGCCTCCCTCAAACTATAGTGCACCATACGAAGGAAGGGAGGTAAACGCTGAAAACCTGGAGAAGATGAGAAGATAAGGAAGAGTTACTTATAATGGTGAAATGAACACAAAAACCAAAATCAGTTCAGCGCTGCGCGCTGAGAGCACGTGTTGAAATATCTCATCGATGATATTGTGTCCGGGGTGTAGCTGAATACGGTGTCCAAATTTGAAAAAGATCCACCGAGAACTTTGGCGTTGTGATGTGGTGTAGCGGCTATGGTGTGTCGGTATGGGGGCCCGGGTAGCTGAGGTGGAACCAAAATCGGTTCAGCGCTGCGCGCTGAGAGCACGTGTTGAAATATCGACCAGGTTGTGTCCTGTACCGGGTCAACCTGAATATGCCCACCAAATTTGAAGCAGATCCATCGAGAACTTTGGCCGTGCATGGCGAATACACAAATACACAAATACACAGATACACAGACACACAGACAGACACAAGTCGTATATATATATAGATGTCGTGCCGAATTCACGGAAATTACGCGAAATCGGCGTCAAGGCTTCTCAAATTTGCCAATTTTGCTAAAATTTAATGGGCAGCAACTTTTTGGTTTTAAAGTTTTCAAATGCCTGGGATATCAACATACTTAGACAGCTAGATACTCAAATGGATAGATATCGCAATAATCGAAAAGTTATGGCAAGTTATGGCAAAAAGTGTAGTCTCCGTGCATTTCGACACAATCAATCAATCAATCAATGAGTCTTATATCGCGCATATTCCGTGGGTACAGTTCTAGGCGCTCTGCAGTGATGCCGTGTGAAATGAAATTTTATACGGCCAGTAGATTGCAGCCATTTCGGCGCATATTTACCTTTCACGGCCTATTATTCCAAGTCACACGGGTATAGGTAAACAATTATTAACTGTGCCTAAGCAATTTTGCCAGGAAAGACCCTTTTGTCAATCGTGGGATCTTTAACGTGCACACCCAATGTAGTGTACACGGGGGGAGGTTCGGACACAGACCAACACAGACCATAAAAACCATTAATAGGTAGGTTAATGTTAATGCAATGTTCTGGTCACACAAAAAGTAACAGACTGGCTGACGATTTTGCGAAATGGGCAAATTTTAGAAGCTTTTACGCATTTTCGGCAAAATGCTGCCGATTTCGCGAGATGGGCAGCGTTTTGACGATTACGCGAAATGGGCAAAAAGGTTGCACCACCATTTCCAATCCGGAACTAGTCTGACATAACTACACTATTCTGGAATCATCACACTTGTCTGACATCACCACACCAGTCTGTACATCATCACACTAGTCTAACATAACTACACTAGTCTGGTATCACGACAGTGGTTTTACATCATCACACTAATCTGCCATCATTACACTAGTCTGGCATCACCACACTGGTCTTTACATCATTACACTAGTCTAAAATAACTACACTAGTCTAATATCATGACACTAGTCTAATATGACACTAGTCTGACATCATCAGACTAGTCTGACATCACCCCACTAGTCTGGTATCATCATGCTAGTCAGCCATCACTACACTAGTCTGACATCATCACACTAGTCTGACATCACCACACACTAGTCTGACATCACCACACACTAGTCTGACAGCACCATACTACAACCCTGTAGTCTGGCATCATCACACTAATCTGACATCACCACACTTGTCTGGCATCATCACACTAGTCTGGCATCATCACACTAGTTTGACATCACCACACACTAGTCTGACATCACCACACACTAAACTGACAGCACCATCCTACAACCCTGTAATCTGGCATCACAACACTAGTCTGACTTCACCACACTAGGCTAACATAAGCACACTAGTCTTATTCTGCCATCACTACAGTACAACCCTGTAGTCTGCCATCGTCCCACTAGTCTGCCATCGTCCCACTACTCTGACATCGATCACCACACAAGTCTGACACCACACTTGTCTGACACCACTACACTAGTCTGACATAAACACACTAGTTTGGCATCGTCTCAATATAGTCTGACATCACCACACTAGTCTGACATCACCACACTTGTCTGACATCACCACACTAGTCTGACAACACCACACTAGTCTGACATCACCACACTAGTCTGATATCACTACACTAGTCTGACATCACCACACTACTCTGACATCACCACACTTGTCTGACATCACCACACTAGTCTGACATCACCACACTTGTCTGACATCACCACACTAGTCTGACATCATCATTCTGACTATGGCAACGTTAAAGTAACTCTTAAACACAAAAATAACAGAGACTTGTGACAGTGTGCACATACATTTGTACAGTAAAGCCTCAAGAAGTTTGATGACCAAGATTACTGTGCAATTGCGTCCCTTAAATTGTGTGTGGACTCCATGGTCTGATAAGGTACTTAAAGTAACATTTCATACAACAGTGCACGCTTTTCTGTTTTCTTTTCAGGATTCCGCCAGGGCAATCTATACAACACAATCTCGTTTTGCTTTCTGTCATTCTTCAGCCTACAAGTTGAGGTCAGGTATTGTCATTTATCGAGTTAGCGACAATAGCGAAGAGCCAACACAAAGCAGTGACTTTTGTCTCATTGATCAACTGCCAAGCTGAGGTTTCCGACTCTTACTAACTCTTCTCCCGTCCCGAGCGCCAGTTAAGAAAACACTGAATTTCTTACACTGAGCAAGTGACAGGCTGAGGTTTCCGGTGGAAAAAATGAGTTTATAGCCTGAGACGAAGTTTGGAGAGAAAGAGAGAAAAGGAAAAACCGATAGTTGTGACAATCGACGATGAGCATGCGAGCAGAATGCATTGATTGATACCTGCTGTCGTCGCTCAACATAATGGGGTGGAACACTGGATACGCATCTTCTGTAGCCCCTGGCCTTCTGTTACAAGTTTTCAGACGGCCTTTCGATTGAGCGATTGATTGATTGATAGTTTGATTGATTCAGAAACATTTTAAGTGACCATAATTCAATAAACGCAGCCCAGTGGAAAAAATGAGCACAAATCAGTGACAATAGTTCAGTAGCCACTATTCAATGACCACAATTTAAAGGCAATACTTTAGTTACGTACCACTATTCAAAAAGCACCGTTCAGTGACAACAGTTTAGTGACCATAATTCTGTGACCACAGTTCTTTTAAGTAACAAAGTTAACAAATCAGTGACACCTGTTTAGTGACCATAATTCTGTGAACACAGTTTTGTTTGTTTGTTTGTTTGCTTAACGCCCAGCCGACCACGAAGGGCCATATCAGGGCGGTGCTGCTTTGACATATAACGTGCGCCACACACAAGACAGAAGTCGCAGCACAGGCTTCATGTCTCACCCAGTCACATTATTCTGACACCGGACCAACCAGTCCTAGCACTAACCCCATAATGCCAGACGCCAGGCGGAGCAGCCACTAGATTGCCAATTTTAAAGTCTTAGGTATGACCCGGCCGGGGTTCGAACCCACGACCTCCCGATCACGGGGCGGACGCCTTACCACAAGGCCAACCGTGCCGGTCCACACAGTTCAGTGACCACTATTATTTTAAGTAACAACAAATCAGTGACAGCAGTTCATGGACTAACATTCAATGAGCATAGTTCAGTGACAACCACCTTAAAAAACACGGATCAGGGATTACAGTTCTGTGGATACAAATAAATGAGCCCAGCTTAGTGACAACAGTTCTGTGACCAAGGTTCAATGAGCACAGCCCAGTGGCATCAGTTGTGTGAGCACAATTCGATGAGCACGGTTCGGTGAGCACAATTCAATTTGCACAATTCAGCAACCACACGTCAGTGATCTCATTTCAGTGACAATTCAATTACAACAGTTTATTACCAACAGTCCAGTGACCAGGGTTCAGGGACAACAGTTAAATGACCATAATTCAATCAATACAGATCATTGATTAGAAAACTATTTACAACAAAAACGAAAGAAGACAAGACAACTGGGATGGATGCGTTTGTGCATGCGTGCGTGCGTGCGTGCGTGTGTAAGTGTGTGTGTGCGTGCGTGCGTGCGTGCGCGCGTGTGTGTGTGTGTATGTGAGTGCATGTGCGTGTGTGTACGTGCGTGTGTGCGTGAGTTTTCGTGCGCGCGTTCGTGTGTGTGTGTGTGTGTGTGTGTGTGTGTGTGTGTGTGTGTGTGTGTGCCGGTGTGTATGTGTGTGTGTGTGGGTGTGAGGGTGTGTGTGTGTGTGTATTTTTTTTAATCAACGATATAAATTCAAATAGTGCTTTGCCGTCCCTCCAGGGGAAGGTGGTGAAATGTAAGCAGGACAACTTGTACTACTTGTAAGTGCCCGGGCCGTGACTTCACTTTGCCGCTAATCAAATGAGAGCCGCCTGACAAAGACATAAAACTGACTGAGTGAGTGAAAGAAAGCGAGTGATTAGAGCTAACGATGTCTGATAATTGTTGCCTCGCGCTTCTCTATTGACGCTTCCAATCGCTCGACAACCAGACGTAATTTGGAAAACAGCAAAACATGGTTTGAAATGGGACCAGTCTTCCACTAGGGTATGCGTGTGCTCGTACACACGGACTGCGGGAATACTAAACAGGCCCGAGCAACTTCTCGGTGTTCACGTGCTATCAGTTTAGCGATAGCACATCAGTGTCTGAATAGAATGAGGCCTTGATGTAATGGGATGTCCACTGTGTGTTTAGGAGTCCATTGGTTCTCGTTCTTCTCCTTTTCCCCCCAAATCGTTGCATTGCGTAAATTGTTATAAGGCATCGCGAGACCTTTTTATTTTTTCAATGGAAGTATTTATATTCACCAGGGGGGGTTTCTCAGATCTTCATAAACACTCCATTTTACCCAAAAAAATCACATTTGAAGAAGCTTAGGGCTAAGCATGTGAAATTTGTTCATGTCACCAGATTCACCTCATTGCCGACACGCGTCAAAGCTACGCGATGAAAGGGAAACAGCCAGGCGTATGCAGGAGCACTCATATACATATAATATTCAAGCTGATCCGGGAGCACAACTTTGCCGGTTTATAAATAATTACATTATTACCAAAAACTAATCAGAATCCAAATCCACAGACATTATTTCATCTTAATAATCATAGAGAGTCGTATTCAGTTAATCGTTTCCAAGTTGACATTGCATTACTTTTGTTCACCGTTGGGCTATAGCGGATGCAGATAGTCTGCTCAAAACATGGTCGCCAAACAGACAAAATGTGGTTGTGTATCACGTGAATGGAAACGACCCATCGTCCTGATTTGACTTGGAGAGATAACAACGACAGTAGACGTAGTAATGTCTTTGAAATAGTGTGGAAAAGTAAGACCGACCTATTACCAGGTGAGCTACGTACTATACCAAGAACGAACGCGTCCACTGACACAGAAAGCCCAAGTCTGTGCGACGAAAGTAAGCGTATGCCATGTGTAGGCTTATAATTATGTTACCTTTTTGGCAGCGGTGGCATGCACACTGAATTATTAACCTTCAGGTCAAGTTCAGGGCAGTTGGAGTTAAAAGGTTCATTAAAAGTGGTCGGTGGCGGGCTTAACTCCTATTCCTGTTCTCTCGTGCCTTTCCCCACCTCCTGTATCACCAACCCCTTCCCATTTTCTGCTTGTCTGTGTATCTGGGTTTTTTTTTGTTTTTCTTTGTTTCTTCGTTTCCTGAAATGAGTTAATGTATTTATTCCGCCATCATGCTAACCCTTGTTTTGTAATTATTATGATTGCTTAAAATAAGCATTATATGCTTGAGTATGTAATCATCCATGCATTGTTCTTGTCATGATTAAAATTGAATAAAGTTCTGTTTAAACCAAAAGGTTCATTAGGTGATGGAGACAGACACTTTGCAGGACTAACTGAGGTCGCTCAGACAGCTCCATGCTGGGCATGTAGGGTCCGCATGGGCAGGAAGGTCACTTGAACAAGATCCAAGATCTAGTGTGGGCAGGAAGGTCACTTGAACAAGATCCAAGATCTAGTGTGGGCAGGAAGGTCACTTGAACAAGATCCAAGATCTAGTGTGGGCAGGAAGGTCACTTGAACAAGATCCAAGATCTAGTGTGGGCAGGAAGGTCACTTGAACAAGATCCAAGATCTAGTGTGGGCAGGAAGGTCACTTGAACAAGATCCAAGATCTAGTGTGGGCAGGAAGGTCACTTGAACAAGATCCAAGATCTAGTGTGGGCAGGAAGGTCACTTGAACAAGATCCAAGATCTAGTGTGGGCAGGAAGGTCACTTGAACAAGATCCAAGATCTAGTGTGGGCAGGAAGGTCGATCACTTGAACAAGATCCAAGATCTAGTGTGGGCAGGAAGGTCACTTGAACAAGATCCAAGATCTAGTGTGGGCAGGAAGGTCACTTGAACAAGATCCAAGATCTAGTGTGGGCAGGAAGGTCACTTGAACAAGATCCAACATCTAGTGTGGCAACTGTGGCAATATTACAATTATGAAATTATGTTATTTATGAATTGTGCTTGAGAAGCCGGGATTTTTCAAGGTCGCTGGCATGCGGGTTCTTTTGTAATTGTAAACTACCACCATCAACAACAAACAAAGAAGCAAAGCAACCAAATTACAACTGCTGCTGACAAACAAATGAAACAAAACACAACCTACCAACAACAAAAACACAAATAAACAAAAAAGAAAGAAAACTAATACAACGTGAGAGTTCCCCCAGAGTCTGCTAATTTATTCGCAATGATATTGTGGAAGCTTGTCAGAAATGATTAGGTTTCTTTTTTCCACCCATTAAGCAGTGAAGCTGATCTTGTACGCTGAGTGCGCGGCACTTAGTCCTAATTAGGCGTGCAGTGATGCAATCAAAAAGAGCTATCGATCGTTCAACCGATTTTGACGCTTCAGTGATCGGGGATGTAGCGCATTCCAAGCTCGAGCATGATGTGAGCGTGAGAACCCTGGTTGACTGCGACCGAGGGCTGATCGAGTGAGGACACTGACGTTACACCGCTAAGCTGCACATATACCTCAGTGCCTGCGCTATTGTTACCTTTGCTCCAAAATGACAAATGTTACTAGTGATAACGTTACCCTAAAACACCCGACAATAGGGGGGGGGGGGGCGGCTAGGATTGACTCTGTCTGTTTGTGAGGGTTTTTTTAAACAGTCAACTTTTGACTAAATTTCCAGATAGAATTGAATTGAATTGAATTGAACTTTATTTTACAAGGGTTAAGATTTAAGGATATGCCTTTTCTTACAATCTGTCCTTGGGACGCACAGACACACAGTGATACAAATTAAAAATTAAAAAAGTAACAACAAAAAAAGGTGGAAACAGTTCAACATGTGATGATAATGATGACGATGATGATGATGATAATGACGATGATGATGATGATAGTGAAGATGAAGATGATGATGATCATGATGATTATGATGCATGAAGAGCATACACATGTAGTTATTCACAAAATCAAATACATAATATGCAGGCTATTATGCGTTCAAGCTAGTAAAAGTGGAACAATTACTCAGACATGAATTTTTTTTAACACATTTTGTAAAACTTGTTAATGACTTTAAGGGCTTGCAGGATGATGGCAGAGAGTTCCAGGCTGGAATCGAGAGATTGGTGGTGGTGGTGGTGGTGGTGTGTGTGTGTGTATGTGTGTGTGTGTGTGTGTGTGTGTGTATGTGTGTGTGTGTGTGTGTGTGGAGCGATTCCCAGGAAACTACTGGGTGGATCTTCATGAAACTTTACATACACATTTTTCCAAATAATTTCCCTAGACGGTTTTTTTCTTCAATGTTTTCGACAAATTGATTTGATGACGTCATATCCGGCTTTCAGTGAACTTGAGGCGTCATTGTGACGACCTCTCAGTTTTCAACCAAATGTTGGTCAAGCAATTTTGCACCGAGTCCAGACTGAGATTGCATAGAACAGGTATACAACTTACCAATCTCACTCAGCTAGTTATCCTTAACTGCACTCCTTAATTAGTGGTGCCAGCACGCTTTGCACATACAAGAAAACAGGCGGTCACTGAGCGAGCGAGATCCGGTGTTTCGTCCTGCTTTGGAAGAGGTATGGTAGGGATAGTCAAAAGCATAGCGAACAATCCTGCAACTCTCTGAGACTGGAAGAGCCAGAACACGTATCACTGGAACAACCAGTGCCATGACCTGGTGTTGTTTCCTATCCGGAAGTTTCACTGAGTTCCAACTCAAAAAGAGTGAGTTGAAATTGCGCGCGTCGGACCTGCACTCAAAACGATACGGTTTTCAGCCGACGAACGGTCCACAATGCGCTGCCTTCTATTATTTACTGACTGTCCGAAGCATATTATTAGGCCAAAAAAAAAAATTGTCTGTTTAGGGTAACATGACCAAAAAAGTAGGGTCGGTAGGTAGGTAGTTTTTTTTTTTTTTTTTTTTTTTTTTTTTTTTTTGTGTGTGTAAATGCTATGTTGGCTGAACATTCACTTCTTATATTTGATGAATACATGTTTCAAAACTAACGTATAAATAAAACAGAGAGAAAGGGAGAGAAAGAAACGCCAAATGTCTCTTTTTAGCATTTTTACCTTTTTTTTTCTTTTTTTTTTTTGAAATCAAAAAAAAGTTTTTGGGTCGGCGCCAAATCGATAGGGTCGGTCGGGTTACCCTAAACAGACAATTTTTTTTTTTGGCCTTACATAATGTACAAGGAGTCGAACAGGGGACGGGGAGACGACGATATGGGCGCGCATGCGAGCGTGTGTCTGCATGTGTTAAGCTGCTAAGCTGGAGACCGTTAGACAAATTACGTTAGCTTTTCGCACTGCAGCCCGCACAAGGTCATCTCTGGGCACTACCGGGAATATGCGTTGAATGCCATGCAGTGCGCAGCACGTTATGTGTTGCTGGAGATGATACGCACAAAAGGAAAGCGCAAAACACACTGGTTGCCTAAAAACAATCTGCAAGTGTGCTTGGGCATAGTGCAGTTTCCTTTTTGATAATACATTTTACTCCCAAATAAATTAAGTCAGCCGTCATCAAAACATGTATGTGGTCATAAGACTTAGCGAGTCAGGACCTGAGTTAGAGAATACTAGCTACGTGAAAGTGTTTTCAAAGCAATGAAGTGCGACAAGGGGTCAACAAGCAGACCAGACTGAGCTACACAAGCTGTTCATAGGCGTTGCTTTCTCATTCCATTTCTTTTGACGGCGATGGAAAGTAGTGACTGGCTGGGTTTGAGAACTTTCCTTGTCTGGTACGACTGAAACTCTTTCCTTCAATACCCGTCTTCAATGGCGAAAGAGGGAGCTCCCTAGTTGTTCACAAGGGGTGTAAATGTTTCCCCGATAATCCTCTAGATCTACTGCCATGTTTCCAAAAATATTTTCGGAGAATATGCTGACACATCACGAAGTAATTTTCAGATCGGGAATATGGAATGAAATCCAAAGCAATTCCTGCTCATCATCTTCTTCACTGGCATCAACCAGCATGCTCCAACTGGAATCTTCAGCATCAATTTCTGTCATCTGACAGCAGGGGCGGTACCCGGGAGGGGGGGGGGGGTGTGCGGTAATCCATTTTGTGTTGTATAAATTAATAAGCTTACCACAAAAAATGGAGTCGTCCCACAGTTCTATGTGTATGACTCCCATGTTTGTTCGGGCACTCAATGCAGCGCATCCTCATGGGCCTGATCAGCGTTGTGAAGACCCTCCTGAGGGCCCTGTGGGGAGTGGCTTCCACTCAGCCTGCACGAGCTGAAAACAGAGGAGTGGCGTTTCTTGGAGATTAGGTGGGTGTTTTTTAGTCTCTGTTCCAGCTCATCATAGAGATTGTAATATAACTGAGGTCTGGACGTCACGTTAGCCAATGCATTCTGTTCACGTGTGACTGCTGCAGAAAGTCGATGGCCACCCGGGTCCTGTGGGAGCGAGCGTTGTCTTCCTGGGAAATTGGCTCTCGTCTCATCTCCCGCAGTGTGGGTAGGGCCAGCGAAAACCATTTAGGTTGCCCTGAACTTGGTGGAGGATTGTCCTCTTGTGAAGGCTGGAGGCATCCAAGACTATGACCGAACCTCTGCCCAAAGTTAAAGCCACGTTCTCTTGGACAGTCGCATAACTAAATCGTTCACCTGGTCGCCTCCAGACTCTCAGCAGGCCGTCGTTGTGGTTCAGAGTGAACCGCGATTCGTCGCTGAATAGTGCATTTGACCACTGCTGTCATGTCCACCTCATGTGACGTCTGCAAAAGGTGACACGTGCTGCTACCCTGTGTGTTTTCCTCGTTGCAGACGTTTTTGACTCGTCCGCCTGCTGACGTTGTTGGTAGTAGACGCCATCAGCTGCCTTCGCATTATGCTGGTAGAGAGATATTTTCTCTGCAACGCTTGTCGTTCAATTAGACGATATTGTCGAGGTGTTGTCTCTCTGGGTCTGCTTGACCCGGGCCTCTTCTGGACAATCACTGTGACAGAAGCGTCACATGAAGTCACCGAGCCACTTCCCACTTTGAGAAACCGTCTAGGACCCAATAATGGAAGGGCGCTGCAGGTGTGCGACGCTTAGTTTTCGAGATAGGCGTGACCTCACGAAGAACAGGGCCCATATTCAGGAAGTCTCCGACAGTGGTTTTGTCGGTACGAGAAACAGAAAACTTCCGATAACCCCCCCTGTCGTGGAATTCACGAAGAACCGATAGCGCCAGTGCCTACGATAAAGTAAGAGGTGCCTATCCCTCCAGATAAGCACTGTTGTCGTTACGATAACTTTGATTTCAAGATTGCGGCCATCAGTTTGCAGCGTTACTGGGAAAGAAAAAATATTCTAAGACATACGATTTTGGGGGACGGGATACATGCACAAATTCATATTCCGCATGCACGATATTTTGCAGTTGACTGTTGACGGATGTGATAACTGACAACATTCAGTTTGTGAACAGAATGGGTGCCTAGCCTCTTGTCTCGCAAGTGATACTCGCGTTGCGGTTTCACGCGTCTGGTGCATGTCAAGATGTTTGCGTGATTTGGGATGAGCCAGCCACGGTCAGCCAGCCACAGCAAGCGCAGCCTTGACAGGGCTAAGCTGCTGCGTCAGGTGCACGCGCAGAGCGACCGTAAACAAGGGAATCCCCCCGCTAGCTATCGGGGAGGCTGTTCGATGCCTGTGAATTCGGCAGTACGACAAAAGTTGTCGGACAGAGAGCTATCAAACTTCGGGGCGCTTGTCGTAGGACATGCAGTCGCACCGTCTTGCATACGCACCCGGGACGAACGACTATGTTGCAGGTGGAAGCCGCTGAGACTGCATTTCTTCCGGAGGTTTCCGAAAAAATAGATCTACACGATGGTGTCTTGATGGTGTCTCGTAAAGCGCAACAAACAATGTCTTGACAAAACAAGGAATGAGCGCGTTATGTTCGATTAAATTGTACAGTGTGTCCTATAATTCTCTAATGGAGCCGTGAACACTGTGAATTTACTCTACGGAAAAACATATTGCTTTGTCAAGTTTTCGCTTTAAAGAGTAAATACAAAGCTTTATGGTACTCAAACGCGAAGGGATAGAAGCAGATTTCGAGGAGAGAAAAACGTAAGCAGCTGATAGTTGACAACAATTGTAATGTGTGAGCAACACTTACAACACAACTTGACAAAGCGCCAGCGTGAGGCCGGGTGGCGAAGCAGCACTACAGTGACGCCCTCCCTGGATCCCGGCGTGCATGGGGCCAATCGATCAGCTAAAGCAGCATTTATTTGTCTGAATCTTAAAATCCAATTCTACTCATTTTGTCCTGGCCACGAGGTCATCCCGCGTGTGTGCTTTCCACTGGTCCCACCGGTACCGCCGTCCTCGCCGCTGCCTTAGTCTCCGTCCTCTGACGCCTGACGGACCAACACCGACATCTGCTTCCTCGTAGCACGCCTCAAATGAGCGCGCGGCTAGTGTCTTTTGGACAAAGAGCGAGTTTAGAAGGAGAAGAAAAGTTCAAAGAGGGAGAACGTTATTTTGTGAAGCTAGAGGGGGAAAAAAAGCTTAGGATGAAAAAGGTTTGGCCCATTGCCAAGTGTCTGTGGGGACACGTTTTCCTGCATGCTGAATGCTTTCCTTTGTCAGAGTATACTTGCTTAGCCCATGTCTGATGCCATTCTGCTATCCCCTTAGTTCTAGGGTCTAGCGTTAATTTCCTGTTAACGAACACCGGCGAAATCCCACTTTCAGCGCCATTCTGTTGTCAAAAGTGTATTTGTACGGTCTATTCTGCTGTCTTGCTTAGGCTTGGGATCTTGCACCTTGCTACTGTCAATGGATACTGGCTTAGTCATTATATTGTTAAATATGCATTGTTAAGGGATACATTCTTAGTCTTAGGTTCTAATGCTGTTGTATATTTGTTCTGCGTATAGGATCCAACGCTTTTCAGGTCCAGCAAATATGTTATCAGAGCGCCGCGCCCGGCTATCAAGACGTTAACCAGCACAATATTAAAAGCATCTGCAAAAGTCCATCTGATTCTATCTGCAAAGGCATCAAAAAACACCAAAAAATACAGTTTATGTATGTAAACCACACCAATTCGAGTCAGAACGCACACAACACATGAAAGAGAAGAGAAGGCACTAAATCATTGCTTACAGAGGCAAAAAGTAGGAAGAGAAAAGTGAGACTGACTGAGTGCAGGTTATTGCCGGGCGTAATTTTTCTCCGTGGCAAGGAGGTCGCTATTAGCCGCTATCCTGTAGCTGTATATATCTGCGTCACTTCCTGTTGGGGAAGGGGGAAGGTGTGAGGCATTTATCGGACCAATTAGTGTCAGTGATGGAGCACTATGTCACAATGGCAGCCTAGTTTCCATAGGTCTTCCCCTTCTACTCAAAGATATGTCAAAACTGTGTGCTGTGAACCGTTCCCCATCCATGGAGCAAAAGTGCGGTGCGTTCTTTTTGTCTGTGTGTTCAGAATGTGCGTTCTGGCGCTGGACCTTGTTCAGTACAAAGAGAAATTCAAACACAGTTATCGTGATAGGGTCAAAACATCTCCTTAAAAGGTACGTGTACACGTTTGGTCGGTTATTTGTTTATTTGTTTACTTTGTTGTCTTTGATTTCTTTCTGCGTGTGTGAAAAATGTAATAACATGCGTGCTTCCTTATAGGAAAAACAAACAAACAAAACCCTGTGTCACAAATACGAGGACACTTCATCGCGTATTGCTGAGAAAATATCCCCTTGATGAAAAAAAAGAAGTACATCTCTGTACTTGTCTTTTCTTAATTCATGTTAAAAGCAAGGTAGCGCTTTTGCGTCATGGTTCGCGAAGAAACAATTAATCATTCGCCTTTTTTGTGGTCTTTTTCTTATTCATAAACGTATAATTTTTAAGCATTTTAATACTAATTTTATGAGGATCATGTTAATTTAAAGAGGCTTTTATCAGTTTAAAAAGAGAGGAACAAGAAGGATGCATGGGAATTTAGTCTATTTTATGTTCTTTGTACCTGTACAAATACTGATACCAAGAACCGTAAAACGGATAGTTCTCTTCACAGAAACATTCGATTTTTTAGTCTCCCGAACTATTTAAAAAAAAACTCACTTTTCACATTTGAATATATTTTATATTCAAACTTTTTGCTATATCATT